>NC_048301.1:55674041-56032346 GCF_013100865.1 Trachemys scripta elegans | reverse complement strand
GCCAGGGGTGCAGGCTCCAGGCAGCACTTACCTCAAGCAGCTCCCGGAAGCAGTGGCATGTCCCCACTCCAGCTCCTACGTGGAGGCGCGGCCAGGCGGATCTGCACACTGCCCTGTCCGCAGGCGCTGCCCCTGCAGCTCCCATTGGCCGTGGTTCCTGGCCAATGGGAGCTACGGAACTGGCGCTTGGGGCGGGGGCAGTGTGTGGAGCTCCCGGGCTGCCCCTACATGTAGGAGATGGAGAGGGCACATGCTGCTGCTTCCGGGAGCCGCACGGAGCTACGGCAAGCCCCCAACCCCATTCCCCAGCTGGAGTGCGGGAGCAGGGCAAGCCCCCAATCCCACTCCGGTGGGAGTTTGAGGGCTGGATTAAAAGGTCTGATGGGCCAGACGCAGCCCATAGTTTGCCCATCCCTGCCTTATATACACTGATATTTTAATGAAATTATATTTTTAAGACCAGGCAGCTCCACTAGTTTTAGCAAACATGAAGCTTTCTTGTCTCTCTCTGCCAAGCTAGCACTTTCCACATACATTCCCCTTCTACCCAGCAGACTGATTAGAATGTAACATGAGAAAATAAATAGACTTGTTGCAGCCTGAGTATTCCCTCCCCAGGGACCTGAAGAACCTTCACCCAAACCAAATCAGTGTAACTGCCTTGACTGAGATTAACCAAAGCCTCAATAGAACAAATATCCTTCTCTTTTACCAGGGCATAAAAAGAGCTCAGAGACTTGAACTAAAAGTATCTCACAGGGAACAGCTGATGCTGTTCGTGCAAGAGCACCACTTTGCACCTAAATCTGAGCACTTGTCTGTGGCCTTCTCCTTTTATACCCAGCAGCTGGGCCTGATAGGTCACCACGCCCAACTGCATATACTCCACACCCCTTAACCCTTTCCCTGCCAGCTTTTGCCTGCTGCAGAGTAGACAGGGAAATAGGATTGTCTTGCAGCCAGCAAGATATGGGTGAAGCCCAAGCATCCAGGGCCCTCATACAACCCAGATGCAGTGCCAACTCTCATGATTTAATTGTCAGTCTTGCAATTTGGCATTTTCCTTAAAGCTCCAACTGTTGGAGTCATTTTATTTTGTGAGAATCTCAGTTTCATTTTTAAAAATAACATGTTTCTAGCCCTCATGACGATGAAGAAAAATTTGAAAATATGACCTGCATGTATGCCAAAGGCTCAAAAACCAAAAGGCAAATAAAATGAACCCAAAATGAATATCTTTTAATGCTTGGTGATTTTGGAGGGTTGGCAATACTGTCCACTCCAGTCCCAAACTATAGATAGGGTGTCACTTTTTTCTCTCCTTTAGTTTTAAGGCTCCTTTACAGGAGGGCTACAGCATTGTTTTTATTCTGGTTGTTAGAGCAGTACTGTAGCTACCACTGTTTGTCAAAACGAGAAAAGAAAATGAAGATCTGCCGTATTGCACAATCAGTGTGATTAGCCATTCAAGAAAAGTCCAGCTCGCATGCTTTAAACATAAAACAAGAAGGTGATGCTGGCTACCAAGTAAGGCAGGAGCACACTCAAGCAGTGTGTACTTTAAATAAGAGCAGAGAGGAAGGATGGTCCATGATGGTACTAGCCTCAGACTTGAGAGACCTTGGTTCAATTCCCTATTCTTCCACAGACTTCCTGTCTGATGTTGGGTGTGTCTCTCTGAGCCTGTTCCTCTGTAAAATGGAACACTAGTACTTCCCCGCCTCATGGGGGTGCTGTGAAATAAAAAAAGTAAAGATTGTGAGAAGCTTGGCTGCAACTGTGAGGGGGATTGTGCAAGTCCCATAGAGAGAAAATACAACCTGTGGTGATTTAATGAAGTTACTGAATCAAGTGCTGCATGTTCCAGTACAATGTGAAACTGTTTAAAGAAGAGCGAGATTATTAAAAGGGTAAAGACTTGTTTCAAGTACTGCAAAAACTCAGTGCTTCAAGGAGTGAAAAAATAGTGTAAAGAGTCTGGTTAGCCAGGCACACATCACTCACTGATTACAGAACACTTTCTGATGGGTTCAATGGCAGAAAAGGGAGAGAGATGAGTAATGGGACTGAAAGGGCAGATATGTGCTTTCGATGGCAGAGAAGACAGAATTTAGAAAGCATATGCTGTGATTTACACATCTAATACAGGACGAGACTGTGACAAACAGCAAAAGAGTGAAATATTGTTTGAGTTTGTAGTGACCACTTGAATTCTGCCCCCCACTGTTTCCAAAAAACATAGGTGTTAAAGTACAGGCAGGGGGGAAGAGAGTGTAAGGAGGGCTGATGGGAGTGGGAAATGTTTGGGCTTGCACTATTTATCTCTTTGAAGTGTGGGTAGGAGTAGGAGTCACTGAGGACATTTGAGAACCATGCGTAACTGCCTAACTCTTACAGTGAAACCTTCTCCTCTCAGCCCTGTTTGGTTTCATAAATGACCATTTCATTATGTACATAGCTACAAGAAGACAGCTTCCTACTACAACATCTCAAACAGAATAAATTGGTACCTGTCTATCTAAGCATTTATACTACACTTATCACCATTGCACAGCCTTACAAAATTTCCATAAAAATGCACAATATATTCCTGCCTTCCTTTTACCAGACTGATTGATGATGATGAAAGGATTTTGCATAGCTGCCATAGTATCTGAGTGCCCCATATATTGGGTCAAATTGTGCCCTCAGTGACTTCTAACTGAACTCAATAAGGTTGCTCCAGAGTCACATCAGTGTAAATAAGGGCCCAAGGTTTTCAATCATAACCAGTGATGTCATGACAATATTTTAACAAGGGACTCCTACAAAGTTTTTCCTATTTATCCTGTGATAAATCCTATGTACCCAAGGACTGGTTAATCTAGTCATTTGTTTTACAGTTTAAACAAATATTTTCTCATAACCTCCAGGAAGGAGGGAAGCTGCACCACTTGACAAACAACCTTATAAGTTCACTGAAAGTGTTTATTGTTTGCACTTGAAAAATATATCAACCATATTCAGAGAATAGCAGGGTTCAGCTTGTGGAATTTGAAAATGTGTGTGTGTGTGTGTTGCGTGTGTGTATTAGACCTTGGACAGTGAGAGAAGTAGTATTTTATCCTGTGAAACTGTTTGGAAAACTCATCACACATAGTACATCTGGGTGCTTTCCAAAGATAAATAATGTGCCGTGATAAATCATTTTCTTGAAATGCAAATGCAGACAGATATTAAGGCATTATACAACTGCAGGCCTGAGTTTAACTAAGGGGCTGCTGGGGTTATCAATCTAGCATATGTCCATTGGAGGGTTCATGAATATTCTTTTCCAGGAATAAAAAGCTCTTCTAAGCTGGCAACATGGCCCATTGGATAGAGCACTAGACTGGGATCTAAGGCTACATCTACACAGCATTTTGGAGCCCCCAAGAATGAGCCTACCAGCCTGGTTCGAGACACTTGTGCTACCAGGGCTCACACTAATGCTCTAAAATAGCTGTGTAGATGTTCCTTTGAAGTTGCAACTAGGACTGGACCTCAGGCTCTGAAGCCTGCCCCCCTCCCTAGGCTTCTGACCCCAAACTTCAGCCAGAGACACAACTTCAAAGTACTGCCTATGCAGATATTTTAAGAGCAGTAGCATGAGCACTACTAACCTGAGTCTGTCAACCTGATCTGAGAAACTTGCTTCCATGGGCTCCAAAACTCTGTGTAGACACACCCTGAGAGACTTGGATTCTCTTCTCAGTTCTGCCACTGACCTCCTGGGTGATGCTACGCCAGCCACCTTACCTCCCTGTGCTTGTTTCCTTTCCCAGCCTTTATCTATATAGATGACAAGCTTTTTATGGCAGGGACCGTCTCTTAGTAAAAGTTTATACAGAACCTAGCACAATAGGGCCCTGATCTCAGTTGAAGCCTCTGTCTAATAAAACCAACAACCTGCTGGTTAGATATAGAATGGGAAATGTTAAGAAGCTGCAATAAAGTGACCATCTTGGCTCCTGTGGAAAGTCTGGTATAGAATAAACAGCAATTGTGAACCATAAAAAGGTAAGTTCAGGAGTGGGGGGATTCAGCTAGTGGTAACACAGTTCCATGCTGCCAGGAGGTGAAGACCCATCCAAACTTGGGTCTAGAGCTTCCTTGAACTGGGGATTCAGGGGGTCGAGTTTGTGAGGCACAGCACAGAAGACACAGGCCAGGAGGAGGCTAGAAAGGTGGCTTTAAGCCACTTTTTCCCCTCTAGGATTCTGAGCTGCTCCAGGAGTTAGCACAGCAGCTTCCCTCCAGCTGCTTGTTTTCCAGAGCACTCAGCCATTCTCACTCACACTCCGGCCATGTCTCCACTACCCTTGTGTCCTCCCCCATTCCCTTGCATATCCCAGTGCTAGGGGGTGCACATGCTGGGGGACATGTATGTGCACATGTGCGCCAGCCCTACATTACCCCTCTGCTGGGGGGATTTCCCCAGGACACCATTCTGCCCCATTATGCTTCCCTGGAGGCAAACAGAGGTTGTAATAGAGGACAGCATCTGACCCCCAGAATGTACAGGGTTGAGAGACTGTATCCCTTGCTTCCTCTATATGCCCTCCCGCACAAGAAGGGTGATTACTTGTTAACACCTTGTGTTTAACTGGGGAGTTCATGCGTCTTTGCCACAGTCCAGTGGGTTTCTCTTTGGGACAGGATGATCTAACTAAAGTCTGTATTTTGACATCAAAAAGTCTGAGATTACATTCCAGTGAAATTAAGCACTTAATGTGGCTACAGTGCAGTCTAATGTATGTGATGAAGCATATCCCTAAAGATGATCCAATGAGATGCCAGCCTGATTATTTTTGACAAGGGACAAGAAAACATAAGTAGCCTTGGGGATAATTTCTGGCTTCATCTACACCAGGAAATGACAGAGAATTTAACTTTTGAGTTAATTTACAATGGAATTTACTTAGGAGAAGTGTGTAAGTATGCACAAATATTCCCCCCAAAATTCATCCAGCAACATTAAGGGGGGAAAAGAGAAAGAGAGGTTAAGTGAATTGATAATATGCTACTTTGTACTTTTAGAGCACGTTCCACCTAAAGATCTCAACGTGCTTTACAAACATTAATGAAATTCACAACACCCCTCGGAGGTACCAGTAGGAATATATCATAACCATTTATAGATGAGGAAACTGAAACACAAGGATGAAGTTTTTTGCCCAAGGTCAAAGAGTAGATCAGTGGCAGAGCCCAGAATACAACCCAAAATTCATGGCTCCCAGTTCTGTTCTTTGACATGTAAGCTCGTGATCTGAACATTTGTAGAATCTGATATGCCTGTTTAAATACAAATATTTCCCCTGTATTTTATAATTTTATAATTTCCCTAGAAAATGAAAACTTTTAGGAGAAATACACACACACACACACACACACACACTAGAATTTTCCGTGTGCTTATCCTTTAAAGAAAAATTCTGGAGCTATGGTGAAACCAGTCCTCAGGGTAATAACATTTGGCACAGTTCTCAAAAACAATGTAAAAAAAAACATTAGTTCAATTCATCTAATGTGACTAATTAATTTAGTCACACAATTTACTGGTAATGTTTTTTTCCCCGTTTGCTATCTTTTTTCTTGAAAACAGATACCATTGGGTTTAATCTTAAATTAAAATTTGAAATGTGCTTGTGTCAGACAAGGAAAAAATAGTACTTGCAGCAACTTTTTCACTTGTTAGTCACCCTGCATAAAGATGCACTCACACTTCCACTTGTGTGAACTTCCCAAGGACTGGCAGAATAACAAAAGATGTACAGGAAGAGAGAAAACACAGACACAAACACACTTATACAGAGAGTCAGAATCTCATTTTTCCTAATGGATTTCTTATGTTAGGTATCACTTCTAGGTTATCACAGCACTGTGCCCTTAACATTTATAGCACCGTGGGTTTAAGGTCTTTAGACACATAAATGAATCATACTCCTGTTAGCCGTATTTTACAGATGATGGAAAAGAAGGCACAAGAAAGAGCAGGTCGGCATTTTGGAAAGTAGCCTCTAATTTTCGCAACCTCAAGCGTTGCATTCCCAACTTGAGACAACTATGGCATGATTTTCAGAGGTGCTGAACACACTGAGTTTAGTTATAGCTGCAGGTGCTCATCATCTTTGACAATTGGGCCTTGGTATCAAAACCAGAAGCACTCAAAATTAGAGGCTAAGGCCCTCACTCAGCAGTATTTAGGAAGGAATTTTCAAAGGAGCTTGAAGAGTTGTTATTCCCAGGGGGTTTGGATATCTAACACCTTAGGGTTCTTTGAAAATCCCAGCCTTAATTTTACACATGTGTTAAATCCATCCCTGCTGTGCAAAAATTTAAGCATGTGACTAAATGCTTTGCTGAACTGGGGCATAAGTGACTTGCAGAAGATGATTACCAAAATGGTGCTGAACATGGTTTTTGGTCTACACTTGCAGTTAGACCAGGGGTCTCAAACACGCGGCCCATGGGCCGCATGCGGCCCGCAGAGCTCTTCCCTGCGGCCTGCCAAGCTCCCTACACCCCTCCCCCCCAGTTATTTTCTGTCACTGCCAAACTCCCCTCACCCCCCCACACCCCGAGTTATTTTCTGTGGCAGCTAAGCTCCCCCTGCGCTGCTCCCCAATATTTGGGGCCGGGTCTCTCCCCCGGTCCCGCCTGCAGCCCCCACGCACATCCCCCGAGTGTCCCCCGGCCTCACTTGCTGCCCCTTCGCTGCCCCGGAGCCTGCAGCTCACGCTCTGCTTTGCCGGCTTCTGGCATCACTTGCTGCCGCAGGATCCTGACTAGGGTCAGTGCAGGCTGCCCTTCCCCTGCCCTAGTCCTGAGCCTCTCCAATGCCCCAAGCCTCTCATCCCCAGCCCCACAGCCCTCACCCCTGCAACCCCTCCTATCCCAAAACTCCATCCCAGAACCTGCACCCCCACTCCCTGCCCCAGCCTGGAGCCTGCACCCAGCACCCAAACTCCATTCCAGAGCCTGCACCTCCACCCCCTGCCCCAGCCCGGAGCCTGCACCCAGCACCCAAACTCCATCCCAGAGCCTGCACCCCCACCCCCTGCCCCAGCCCGGAGCCTGCACCCAGCACCCAAACTCCATCCCAGAGCCTGCACCTCCACCCCCTGCCCCAGCCCGGAGCCTGCACCCAGCACCCAAACTCCATTCCAGAGCCTGCACCCCCACCCCCTGCCCCAGCCCGGAGCCTGCACCCAGCACCCAAACTCCATCCCAGAGTCTGCACCCCAGACCCCTTTCCCCATCCAAACTCCCTCCCAGAGCCTTAGGCAGTGGGGCAGAGTTTGGGGGGGGGCAGATTTTGGGCACCACCAAAATTTCTACAAACCTGCCACCCCTGGAAGAGGCAGAGCAGGGGTGGAGTAGTGGTGCAGCCCAATGCAGTGGGGGGGGGGCTTTACTAAGTGTATATATATTATTAAAACTGCTTGGAGGAGGAGGTGGAGAAGAGACGGGACAGGGGCAGGGCCTCATGGAAGGGGTGAGGTGGGGTGGGGGCGGGGCCAGGGGCAGCGAGGCGGGGTGTCAGTGATGCGGCCCTTGGGCCAATGCACTAGTCCTCATGTGGCCCTCGCGGTCATTTGAGTTTGAGACCCCTGAGTTAGACCATGTTCAGCCCTGGTTCATTAATAACATGCATTGCCAGCAATGAGGAATTTTTCTAGTGTGGAGCAGTAAGAAGCATTGCTGTTTTGCTATTTTCACTATTTTTGAGTCCTCCCCTAAGAAAGTAACTAATGCATTAACTTTTTAGCAATGGGCAGATAAGCAGATCAAGAAAATTCACATAATTTCATGTTTGAGGATTTGAGGTTTCCACAAATATTCAGTTTATACAAGTAGCAACTGTAAATGAAAGAGCCCCTTTATAGCCTAGCAGGATTCTTCAATCTACTCTGAAGTTTCTCATTGCATTCATAGGCCCCTTATTGGCCCAATCCTGTTCCCAGTGAAATCAACTGCAACGTTTCCATTAAGTTGAATGGGAGTAGGATCCAGTAGTATGTCCCTTTCAGGTAAAGATTTTGCCAGACTATGAATATGCAAGCAGTTTGGGATGAATGCGGTTGTCAAGTACCTGAACAGGGTTTCCGGATGTCTCAGCTGAATCAGCTGTTCAAGTCATTTTCTCCAAATATTGAAATATTGGATAAGGCCGTATTATTTTGCTTTTTCTGTGCAATAAATTCCCACATGTGAAAAACTGCAACAATTAAATCAAAGCAAGAATTATTTCTTGTTTGTAACTAGTATTGGATATATTCCTTTAGTCAGAGCTTGATCAATTAAAAATAGCCCACAGAACTTCACACTGTGGCCTCAACACATTCTTTAACCCTTCAGTCCAGGGGTGGCCAACCTGTGGCTCCGGAGCCACATGCGGCTCTTCAGAAGTTAATATGTGGCTTCTAGTATAGGCACCGACTCTGGGGCCAACTTTCCAATGTGCCAGGAGGTGTTCACTGCTCAACCCCTGGCTCTGCCACAGGCCCTGCCCCCACTCCACCACTTCCCACGCCCTCCCCTGAGTGTGCCATGCCCTCACTCCTCCCCCCAGAGCCTCCTGCACGCCACGAAATAGCTGATCAGGAGGTGCAGGGAGGGAGGGGGAGGGGCTGATTGACAGGGACTGCCGGTGGGCAGGAGGCGCTGGGAGCAGGGGGGGAGTTAATGGGGGGACTGCTGACGTATTACTGTGGCTCTTTGGCAATGTACATTGGTAAATTCTGGCTCCTTCTCAGGCTCAGGTTGGCCACCCTACTTTAGTCCCACTAGAGTGGAATAGTCAGAAATCACCTACGTGTATCACCCCCAACTGCTACAACACTTTCTTTTCAAACCACCTGCAGTTTCTTTGCCCAAGACACACCTTTTCTTCTCCCCACTACCATTGCCAGCTGGCTGACCCCTCTGCCTTTGTCTACAGCTGGCAGGCAACTGCAACTCCACCCCCAGGCCAACTGGCACAGCAGCAGCTGGTAAATATGTGTTGACTACCCAATTAATCCTCAAATTCCCCACGCTCACCAGACTACTGCTGTTCCCTCAGGCAGCTGCTTTTCCTAAATAGCACTGCGCTGGCCATTCAGTCCTAGGCCTCAGGAGCCTGTTAGTTAATATTGTTCTGCCCTTTTCCTTCTGCCTCAGCCTAATGAAGGATACATCACAGCTCTCTGCATCGCCGCCATCCTTCAGCAGAAGGTGCTTTTTTGACAACTTGAGAGCAAATGCTTTGACCAAACTCATGAGAATAAGTAACTGACTTAGAAAGGCTTCAAAGTGTTATTGCAGTGATGTACTAAGGAGTACTCCCAGGATTTAGGAGCGCTATAGTAAAATACTGCCTTCAAACAGAAAGGAAGGTTGGGCTCTCGTGCGGAGACCATTGCCCTGCTAAATAACCCCTGCTAGAGATAGCTTATCCCTAGGATTCAAGCAAATGCTTCTGAAGAGTAAATTGGTTTCCTCTAGAATGGACCAGATCACACAAAACGACAAATATAAATAAAAAGGTGCCAAAGGGAGGATGTCCCCATGAGCAGGAGCGGTGCCAGGGTTTTTGGCGCCCTACGCAGGGGTCCTTCCGCGCTCCCGGTTGTCGTCAGCAATTCTGCGGCGGGGGGGTCCTTCTGCGCTCCTGGTCTTTGGGGCACTTCAGCGGCGGGTCCCGGAGCGAGTGAAGGACCCGCCGCCGAATTGCCGCTGAAGACCCAGAGCGCGGAAGGACCCCCCGCCGCCGAATTGCCACCCCCCCAAATCCTGGTGCCCTAGGCAACCGCCTAGGTTGCTTAAATGGAAGCACCAGCCCTGCCCATGGGGCCTACAAAGTATTCATTCCCACCCTGTCTCCAAATTACACAAATTGAGCAATGCATGGAGCCCTCAGGATCCTCAGTATATTCTTCAGGAAAAAAGTATAAATATTTCTAGCAAATTAGCATAAGTGTGACAACTGATGTTGCTGATGACCCCAAAGAAACTCTGAATAATTTTGACCAATTCACTATTTTATAACCAGCTCCAGTTATGAGTGAGAAATCAGTTTTGTTCAAATGGGAAGACAACAAATTCTCCAGTCAATCGCCTCTCCTCTCTGTGCAAAACATCTGGAGTATACCAAAGCAGCTGTTTAATGGCCTGAGCCAAAGACCACTGAAGTCACTGGAGTCTTTCCATTGACTTTAGTGGGCACTGGATCAGGCCCTAACTGTACACACCAGTTTGAGATGAAAAGGATATGCCAGATTCCAATGAAACTCTTGGTGTATGCTGGTAAACTGAACTGATGAGCTGCTTACCACTATTAGCACACATCTAGATATTTATGCAACACTCCACTTTCTCATTTATAAGTGACATCTTACATGTTACTAAACCTTATATAGGAACTCCAAGAGTAGTTACAGAAAGCCTTTAGAATTGTATCTGAAATAAACCACAGCTGGAAAAATGCACACTTCTCCCAAGCTGAAATGTCATTGATGGTAGTTTTAGTTGCTAGTTGCACATAATAAATAAATAATCTTGTAAACATTGAGTAAAAATTACATTAAAGTCAGAACTGAAACCTTCTAAGGGCTTGTCTTTCCATCCTGCTGTATTCTTAACTATTTTCCTGCTCAGCATCACAGTCCTTTATCTAGGAAACCTCTTTAAAAAGGTTAAAACAATACACTGTTTATATTTCTAGTGACCTTTGTCTTGCCTCTTTTTCCTGGCCAAGAGATATCCTGTTAGGGAAATAGCTAATTACCGTCTCTTGAATTTGGAAAATGGCTACAATGGGACATTTGGGATTGTGTTATCTACTTCCTGTTTAAGCACTTGTCTCTTGGAACAGATGGAGATCTAAGTAAAGGCTCTGTAGAAGCATTTTTACCCTCTTCCCTTCCTTATTTTGATTCCCATTCCTCTCAGGTCTGATGTGATTTTAAGTATAGGACTGATTCCAAGTCTGAGATCTTTCCCACCTCCTCTCTCTCCATTTTACAGATTGATGACTTGAAAACATGGTATTACAGCTGTATCTTCTTACAAATCTTATTTCAAAAGCAGTTGCTAAACTGTCTCTATAGACACAAGTGTCCTCACATGAACTGAGTAAAAATTGAATAGATACACTATTAGTTTTGGAGGGTCGCAAAAATCTTGACATTAACCCATACTGAGGGGTTAGAGATGAGGATAGAGCTGAGTGGGATCCAGATTTTCCATTTTGCAGGAAATTCCACAACTTCAAAACAATTTTAAAAAACAACCTTCTGTTCCCAGTTGGAACAGAAACAAAATTCTTTAAATTTCCTGTGAAGTAAAATTCCAAGAAAATTCATTTTGGGTCTATCAAAGCATTTTATTTTGATAAAATCAAAACACAACATTCTGATTTTGACCTTTAAAACTTAAAAAAAAATCTAAAAACAGTTAATTTATTTTCAAAAGGTCCGTTTGAAATGAAAAAGCAAAACATTCTGTTCCTAAAATGTCAAGACACTTTGCTTCATTCGTTTTCTAAACAAAATGTTGAAATGGACACTCTTAAAAATGTTTTGATTTTGTAAAAAACATTTTTAATCAAGAAACCATTTCAACGAAAAATTTCCAAACAGCTCTAAATGATGAACTCGAGTACTCATCTGACACCAAATATAAGCTTCTATTTTTAATTGGAGGCAGAATTAAAAGTACCTTTCAGTTTTCATGATACAGAGTATTGATCCAGAAAGGCAATATCATGACAATCTCGCAATGCATAGCAAAAGGCACTGTGAAATCTCACAAACAGCACAAGGTATGCTGCTTCCAGTGCAGAAGAACTCGAGTGTGGGAGGCAATTACATTGCTCTTTCTAAATGGGTGACTCAGTGTATGTTGCCTGCCAGCATTACTCCAGGCAGGAAAATGATTTCCTCTTGGCATACTTTCTCGTTGGTACCAAGATAGCCCTAAAAATGTATAACTGAGAGTGTGTTTCTAATCTGAAGAGTTACTATGTAAGAATGGCACTTTCTAACAAACAAGAGCTGCTCCCTTTGTATATTCTGAAAGTATCTGCTTAGTGCTTAGTGCTTACTTTAATGGCAAAAATTAGTTTTAGTAAATTATTTTTTTAAAGTCTCCCAGTTTAAATGATATTAAGGCCTTGATCCTGAAAATCTCTGCAGTGCATAGTAGAGAGTACAAGATTGCTGAGCTCCCTCAAAAGTGTGAATGAAGGTTACACATGCGCACGAATAAGATTAGCAAAAGGAACGAGGAGTACTTGTGGCACCTCAGAGACTAACAAATTTATTTGGGCATAAGCGTGGGCTAAAACCCACTTCATCAGATGCATGCAGTGGAAGATACAGTAGGAAGATATATATATACAGAGAACATGAAAAAATGGGTATTGCCATAACAACTCTAAGCAGACTAATTGATTAAGGTGGGTTATTATCAGCAGGAGAAAAAAAACTTTTGTAGTGATAATCAGGATGGCCCATTTCAAACAGTTGACAAGAAGGTGTGAGTAACAGTAGAGGAGAAATTAGCATGGGGAAATAGTTTTTACTTTGTGTAATGACCCATCCACTCCCAGTCCTTATTCAAGCCTAATTTAAAGCGTTCTTAAAACTACAATACCCACCTGCTGAAGTTCTTCTTTTAAGAACCTGATTGATTTTTAGTGTCCAAAAAACCAAAGGGTTTGGTCTGGGCTCACTTTGTTAACCTATTAGTTAGTATATTATTCTCAAGCCTCTCCAGGAAAGGGGGTGAAGAGGCGTGGGGGGATATTTTGGGGAAATAGGGACTCCAAGTGGTCCTTTTCCTGAATCTTTGTCTAAATCACTTGGTGCTGGCAGCAATACCGTCCAAGGATAAGGAAAGGATTTGTGCCTTGGGGAAGTTTTTAACCTAGGCTGGTACTTATAAGCTTAGGGAGTCTTTCATGCGGGTCACCACATCTGTACCCCAGAGTTCAGAGTGGGGAGGAAACCCTGACAGGGTCCAAAAACAACAGTCTCTTTCATTACACAACCTTGATGCACCCCCCAAAGCAGGTCCATCTTGTGCTCTTTAATTAAAGACTATCATAATTCATATACACAAGGGGGCAGAATTAAGGTTGCCCAGGCACTGGCAATCTTAATTCTGTCATCTCCTAATTTTTCTCTGCTTGACTTTGCAACATTAATAATGTTCTTTGAATATAGTTTTTTGTGCTTAATTTCCTAGGCTTTAAAAAAGCAAACTAAAAAAAACCCAGACATTCCATTATAAAACAATTTATTGACATCCATGTGGGTCATCAGCAGAGTTGGAAATTTTAGATCCACTACACAGACTTCTGCCAATTGAGCTAACAGAGTAACTGGTAGCAATAGTAGGTTGTCATCTCCTATGTGGACCACCACTAGCCAGGGAAGAGACACAAACTTTGCCAATGGGTTTCACAGATATTTGCTGACAGCAGAAGAATAGTGAGACTCAGGAATCTTGGATTTCATTCCAGTCTCTGGGGGAGGGGAAGTGGGGGTGTGTGCTCTAGTGGACACAGCGCCTTCTGCCTGTTCTCCCAAACTTGACTACTTCTGCCCTGTTCCTGTCTCTTCCCCACCCTGACTCTTCATCCCATCCCATTCTTCTGACCTAACCAGGCCTAGTCTTTAATCCTCAGGTTCTCCTCCTAGACTCAGTTTCCTTGACCAGCCAGTTCCAGTGATCCCCTTGCACCCCGATTTTTTGTCAGCTCTCTCCCCGCTTCCCCCATCCACTGGTTCCCAGTCCCAATCTCCCCCCAGATCTATGTCCAATCTCAATATCCCACACCAGTTTCCTACCCTGGCTCCCTGCCCTGCCTGTCCCAGTCTCCCTGGCTTCAGGTCCCCCCCAATTCTCCCAGTCTCAGTTTGTCCACACCCCAGTTTCATGCTCCTTGTCCTAATCTACTCCCACAACACACACCCCATCAGGTCTGACTCTTGTTCCCTGTGCATTTGAATGAGGCAGCTTCCCTCTCTGCATTGCCTGGGTGTCAGCTGGGGAAACACTGACAGCACAGTAGAGACAGGTTCCTGCTTTCAGTTTCAGTCCCCAGACCCAAATACAGTGCTCCCAGAGCTGCAGGGTCAGGGAGAATCCTGCTTACCCCAGAGCTCGAGCATGCCCAGTGCGGACAGAATCTTCAATGAATTTAGCTTTTAATCTCTAGCAAGTGTCTAGTGAACACGTGCAAACTGATTTTTCAAAGCCTTATAACTGGGCTAAATTTTGGCAGATTTTCATAGGATGGTAAAAGTCACATCCCTGACACAAAGGCCACCCCTCTTGCCAAATTTCAAGTCCCTGCTCCAAAGCATAGGGCTGCTGGAGCATCTGAGAAAAGGTCAACAGAATTTTTTAACTTGGGCAACAAATATATGTATTTTCCTCTACCCTTATTCTTGGAAACCACTGAAGTGGTTTTGCTGAAATTTTACATAAAACTTCAGCCTAAGGTAGACACCTGGCATGGACAATTTTAGCCCAAACTGGTAAAGTTTGGCAAAGTCATAATCAACTGAAAACAGGCTTTTACAATGAAAAGTGGTGCGACTAGCCCCAACTAATATGTGGTGTGACTAGTCCCAACTAAAGTATTAGTATTTGCATTATCTTTAAGTGCCCATAGGAAAAAGACAGTCTGGCATTGTTTGCCTGAAACTCTGCCCTTTGAGGGTTGGTCCTCTTGGGTAAGGGTTAAATAGGACCTGTTGACTCACTCAAGCAGGTGATTCCTCACCTCACTTGAATATAGGGGACACATGGGTGCCTAGACTGAGTGAAGATACAGAGTGTGGGCTGGGCAGTCCTTCAGCAAGCACCTTAGGAGCACTCAAACTGAGGAAAAGGCTTGAGATGAATCTTGTTATCCTAGTGTTAATTTATTTGCTAATAAAGCCAAACCCCAGCAAGGTGGTGAATTTTAAACTTTGCACAGTGTGTAGATTGTTTTTTCTTTTTTCGTGGGGGGTGCTCAGTAGAAGAAGTGTAAAAATATCTGTCACCAGGATTTACTGGTACTGGAAACTTTGAAAAAAACAAAAACAAAAAATTCAAAAACTGTTAGTAGTTTTACAATGAATGTCGCCATCACACAGGATTTTATGAAATAGAATCAAGTCATTTAGCTATCATTATAACTCAATGTTGTGCTTATGTTATTACAGTACTTGTGTTCTGGTAAAATGACACAAGCTACTCAAAGAAACATTCTGAAATAATTTTGATTCTGATTTTCATTCTCTGAAATACACATGCATCTCTGTCAAATGCGCACACACACATCCTCTCCCTGAGCTGCTATTTCACAGGGAGTCTTTTATATCACGTAGAGGCTTTTATATCGCACTATTATCATATTCTGCCAAATTAAGACTCCCAGATCATATGCATATAAATTCAACCATGTACAGAGTGCGTATATTTTTTAAAAATACATGTTTGGAAGTCTACAGCACAAAGCCTATTTTAAATAAGGAACAGTCTTTATTTACCAGTATAGTTAGTTGCTTGTGCTGAAAACTAGGAATATTTTCATTGGAAGTGAGAATCACTTTAGATAATTACTCCTATTGCTTTTTTAAAAAAGCCCCAGAGACGTCCTTGAATATGTATAAGATCTGAAAGATGTTAGAACGACCGAAGCATATCATATTACTTCATTTATTTGTTGGGGGAGACACCACAAACTTTATATATAGTATGTATTGTCCATTTACACTATGGACACAATAATTCTTAGCATTTTTCTATGTATAATTTTTGTCTGTACATGCATGTGAATTTGTTTGATTTTTTTGTCTGTATGGGCAAACTACTTCTAGAGTTCCAATCTGATTCAGATAAGCAAGGTGTCATTCCAGTCACAATTTACTGTAGGTGTGAATACTGTCAGAAAACTTCAGAACAAAAAAAAATGTAATTGGGGAAAAAAGGCCTTTTAACCAATAGGATGACAGTATGCTACTTTATCATTAGAGTTGACATAGATAATGACTTAATTTTGTATAGCACCTTTGATACAGAATGTCCCACATCGCCTTATATATAACATAAAAGAACTGATTCACTACCACTGAAATGTATATTGTTAGATTAAATTAGTAGGGCAATAATGAGAATACGTGGCAGCCCTTTGCAGAATTTTATGTAGATTAATTTAATGCATGTGAATCTACACGGGATGCATCATGAGCCTTTTGGAAGATCTTTGCTCTGTTCTCCATCCCAGATGATTTTTAACTTCAAACAACATTATTGAATTGGGACCTCTCGCCACATCCCTCTATGAATCTTCATGCATAAGAAACAAGGATTTTTTTTCTCTGCAGTTTTCAGTGATACTTTCTACCCCTAATTGTGTTTCTTGAATCTACCAGTAAACATATAAACCCTGTTTATCTGAATTTTGTTTTCTGTCCTCTAACTCCAATATTTTTTATCTAAAACTTTGATTATACAAAGAATTTGGATGTCTCCTGAGGCAGTTGGATAGCCAGGGTATGAGTACACAGTAATCAAACACCTATGGCTCCATGCCACAGAGCCTAGAGCCTAGAAGCCCTCAGAACCCGAGCTGCCTGGCTCTGCAGCAGACCCAGGGCCGGCTCCAGGCACCAGCTTGGCAAGCAAGTACTTGGGGCGGCCACTCCGGAGAGGGGCGGCAGGTCCAGTTATTCGGCGGCAATTCGGCGGACGGTCCCTCACTCCCGCTCGGAATACAGGACCTTCCGCCGAATTGCCGCCGCAGATTGTGATCACTGCTTTTTTTTTTTTTTTTTTTTTTTTGGCTGCTTGTGGCGGCCAAAACCCTGGAGTCGGCCCTGAGCAGACCACCAGGCAGGTTGCCAGAGAACTGGCAAGAAACCCGCCTGGCTTCCATTGGAAGAATCTGACACTGACACATTCCCATGGAACATTTTGATATAGTTGAATCGGAATTTTCCGACAGAAAACTGTTCCGTCAGAAAGTTTCCAACAAGCCCTGCTCAGGATCTTTACATTGTGTCATCAGACAGATGGCATCTCATGGACCACAGTGATCTTTAGACAACATGCTGGAAACTGGTTCAGCGCTGACTCAGAAGAATAGCACCTACTGAATCACTAATGCTATTTCCTGCAGCACCTAGCTTTTCCTGGATGTCCTCTATAAACGGAGGGCCAGACTTGAAAAAGTGTTCAGCACCCAGAAACTTCCATTGTTACACTTATCACCAGATTGGCTCAAAAGCTCAGCACCCAATATGCTGGTTCTTTTGAAAATCTGTCCTCTTACCTTGGTGCCTAAATAGAAGCTGAGCACTCTCGCTAATTTGGCTCTGATTGTATGTGCAGAACTCTTTTCAAAATCTGGACCCTACTGTCAAGTGATGGATATTGCAACCACATGCAATATCTTTGGGGACCATAATGTATTCCATGTATGAATGGTTTATGTAACACTATAGGTCAGGGACTATATGCAGCTCCAGGGGGAAGCTCCAGGAACCAAAAACAGTGGGGGTGATTAAGATGAATCACTTAGGTTGTAAACACCTCCAGAGAGGTACCTCCCACTGCAGAGGCTGCATATATTGCTTCTAACTGGGTTTTCTAGAGACCAACAGACAAAGAAAGGGCTTTTGATGTAAAACAGCTGGGTTTAAACTGACTCAGGCCTTCTTTCTGATCCAGCAAATAGACAGGATCATCTGTTCATGGGAGAGGGGAGGCAACCCTTGTGGAAGGGTTGAAAAGACTTTGGGCAATTTGGGCCCCATAAGACTGATTGGTGAGTCCTGTTATGTTTACTGTGCTTAAATCTGTTTTTATTATGTTTTCTCTGTAATGTTTTTACCTGAAGATTGAATGTGCTTGCTTAGGAAAAGTGGTGTATTAACTGCTGGTAAAAACACTGTTACTGCCTGCGGAGAGAAAACAAAGTGCAGGGGCTGTCTGTTAGGCAGTCTGTTATGCTGGGGATATCACAGAGGATGGCAAGGGGCTGTGAAGCCTTAAAATCCTGGTCAGGATGGGGAGAGATGTGGTTCTCCATCCAAGACAGGTGCTGTCGGGGAGCGGGAAACCTTAAGTGGGTGCCCTTGATGGACAATGGAGGGGAAATACAGGTGCCATTAATCCTGAAACTGTGATACTGAACCTCGCTGTCGAAACCTACATTGGCTGGCTTATGAAAGCTGACTGGATCCCAGGCTTAGGCAGGATGGCACTATGATGACTGAGTTACCTTTGATAACACAGTCCCAGCACCCAAACATGAGCTGTTTATAGTGCAGCAGCAAAGGGTTGTGATTAATGAGCACTGGTGGCCATGCAGGTGGTTCTTCAGAGAGAATCTCTTACATAGTTTTTCAAGCCCCTCAAGGCTCTAGCAGCATGGTGAGGAGAGAAGAGGGAGTGAGAAGTGGAGTGAGGGACAGAACAGCACCAATCAAGGATGTTCTGGGAATATCTACCAGCTAGAGAGCAACAGTCCCTAAAGAAGTACTGGAAAGTACAATGCCTTATGCTTTCACGACATGTATTTACTGCTATTAGCATTAAGACTAATGTTTGCCCTTTCAGTTGAAACTCTGAATCACAACTTGAGGCCACTCTTTAGTCCTTCATCCAATTGCATTTTTAAACAAACAATGACCTACTGTATGGCACCATTCTTATCTGCAGACACATCTCTGAGTATCCTGGTCCTGAAAGTCTGAGTCATAAATTTTTACTGACTTATAAATCTTTTCACCAAATCTGAACTATAATTTCTATATTTTGACAGACATTAACAAAATGAGGTTTTAGTTGATAATTAAAAAGGATTTGGAAAGGGCCACCAAGTCTAATTTTTATATCAGGCACTCTCTGAGAAGGTACTTTGCCCATACAAAGGGATGCAATTTCATGCCATTGCTTTTAACTTGTGCTAGAGGGTAAAGAATGCTCCTTTGTTCGCAGAAATGTGGTTTGGGAAGGAGAGGGGGCTGGTGTGACCAAGTTCAACATTTGAGGTTCTCCCTGAAACTCCAGAGGTGTGATATTGTAAAATAATGCACTGTTATGGCTGACATAGACAGAGCAGTTAAATGATTGGTTCATTTGTTCCTCATGAAAAGTGCCGTATTGATGGCCTAGGAGATGTATAATTATTCACTAAACAGGGAAGGCACTGCCAGTGAATGCTCTCCAATCCCACCAATGTGCTGCTTCAAGTCACTACCTCTAGAACAGAATAAGCAATTCAGTTTCTATGCTCATTCAGCCCTTGGACTTTCTGAACAGACTGTATATGAGGATGCTAATTAGTACTAACTGGGATGGTGAATTTTGATGTGACCTGACCACTAGGAACTGAACTCAACAACTCATTTCACATAACTCACAGAACATTTGGAAGGTAACTTCTTTCAGCCATTACCAAACTAGTCAGACTTGAATTAATGACCTTTGTATTCTATTAAAGATTTCTTGAGCCAGCTCACTCACCTGCCAGTGCCTTTTTAGACTGGAAATGAATATGTTGAGATAGTCATTACTCTGAGGTCACATAATATCCATTATCCACACCCTGCTAAACTACAACTTCAGGGCCTTCAATACATCCTAATTAATTTAGATTTTAAATCCCTCAAGGCAAGAACCTTGGATCAGATTGTTCCCTATGTAAGAGACAGGAAATGCAGTGAGTTTGGACTCACAGATTTTCTGCCTGATTGGGTGAAAGGGTTTGTCACCTCTCAGAATGAAAAAGAACTTCAGGCCCTTTTATTTAAGCCAGGTAAAACAGGGGCGGGCAAACCTTTTGGCCTGAGGGCCACATCATGTGTCTGAAATTGTATGGAGGGCTGGTTAGGGGAGGCTGTGCCTCCCCAAACAGCCAGGCGTGGCCCGGCCCCCGCCCTCTATCCAAACCCGCCCCCGCTTCTCACCCCCCTGATGGCCCCCCCGGGACCCCTGCCCCATCCACCCCTCCCTATCCCCTGACTGTCCCCACGGCTCCCTACCCGACTGCCCCCCACCGTCCCATCCAACCCCTCCTCTCCTTCCTGACTGCCCCCGCCCCATGCAACCACCCCTTCTCTCTGACCAGCCCTGGAACCCCTGCCCTTGACTGCCCCCTCGGCCTCCACATCCATCCCCTCCTCTCATTCCTGACTGCCCCCCAGGGACCCCTGCCCCCATTCAATCCCGTTCCCCGCAATCTGACCACCCCGACCCCTATCCACACCTCCGCCCCCTGACCACCACCCCGAACTCCCCTGCCCTCTATCCAACCCCCTTGCTCCCTGCTCCCTTACCGCGCTGCCTGGAGCACTGGTGGCTGGCGTCGCTACAGCCACGCCACGCAGAGCACTGGGTCAGGCCAGCTCTGCAGCTATGCTGCCGGGCAAGAGCTCGCAGCCCTGCTGTCCAGAGCATTGTGCTGGCGGCGCAGTGAGCGGAGGCTGCTGGGGAGAGGGAACGGCGGTGGGAGGGGCCGGGTGCTAGCCTCCTGGGACAGGAACTCAGGGGCCAGGCAGGAGAGCCCCACAGGCCGTAGTTTGCCCACCTCTGAGGTAAGAGGACAATGAAAACGGATCAGTCCCTCTTTTTTTACCTCTCTCCCATAAAACAAGGACAAGGAGGTCGCACAGTGAAATTAAGGGCAGAAATTATTTATTTTAAATGAGAGAAATAATTCTAAATCAGCATGCTCACACAGTTCCTCAATCCCTCCAGCCTTCACAACAGCATAGGATGGATCCTCCAGTGACCTTCCCCTTCAGGGGTTTACTGCGTGTCTGGAAAGGCAGGAGGCACCACTGGTCAACTTTAAGTGTGTTAGTGAAGTTTTGGAACATTTAGTTTCTTGCTGGAATTCCTGCATGATTTACTCCTGAGGGCATTCTGCACCAAAAAATTAAAAATTCTATGCATAATATTTTAAAATTCTGCAAATGTTATTTGTCAAATAAATGTGAAGGCTCGAGCATGGCATTGGGAAGCACAGGCCACTTGTTGCACAGAGGTGGGAGATGTCTGTGCAGCTCTCCACCTACCCCTGGACACTGACTCAGTGGTGAGGCTCCACCCAACCCTGACACAGCGTAAGGACCAGGCCTGTCCCAGAGACACCCCAGGGCCCTGCCCATCTGTGCCAGGTGCAGCAGGTAGGCTCAGCAAGGCAGGATCCAAGTGTGGAGCAGCTTAGTATGGTGGTAACCTGGTGTGGGTTGAGAGGGTTCTGTGGGGGGCTATCTGGGTACAGGTGGCTCAGTGGGGAATCTGGGTGTGGAGAGTTCTGGATGCACAGGGGCTTGTTAGGGGGTGCTGAGTGCAATGGTAACGGGACTCTACAGGGGGGTCCAGGTGGAGGTGGTTGGGGATCAGCTGGGGAGGGCCTGCGGGTGAGGGGGATAGAGCTTGGGGGGGGGGTCTGCATGTGGTGGGCTCAGTGTGGGGTCCAGATACTGAGGGTGTGGGGTGGGGATCCAGGTGCAATTGGTTGGGGCTTGGTGGGGGGGGGGATCTGGATGCGGGTGACTTGTTGGGGTGGTCCAGGTGCAGGGAGACTCATCGCGGGGGCTTCTGAGTGTGAGGGAGGGCGGGGGGGCTCAGCAGAAGGGTCTGGTTATGAGGGGTCTGGATGCACGGGGGTTGGGTGGATGGAGGAGCAGCTCCCCATAGAGGGATCCTTCTCCCTGCAGCTGAGGAGCGATGGGTGCAGGAAGTGGCGGGTGGGTCTGACCTGGCCCTTGATGCCGTGCAGGGGAAGAGGGAGTCCCGTCCTCCCTAGCCCAGACTAGCAGCTGAGCCTGGCACAGGGTCAGAGCCACCAGCCGGCTTTTCCCCAGTTCCACCTCCTGCCCTACAGTGATTTACCTCTCTTGCAGCTGCCCTGGGCACCCAAAACATACTGCTGAGGAAGGTCGCATGACCACTCTTGTGACTTCCCTCTGCTTCCCCATCAGAAAGTCATTTTTCTGCAGGGAAGCAAAGAAATCTGTGGGGGATATAAATTCTGAGCATGTGCAGTGATGCAGAATTCCCCCAGGAGTAATGGTTGAAGAGGATGATTATGTGGAGAATGGCTGCCCACTACAGCCCTGCCTCCTCCAGATCAATGATCAAAGGGATAGAATGCATACAATATGACCAAAGGCTGAAGGAACTGGGTATGTTTCATTGGAAAAAGAGATTAAGGGGCAGGGGCGGCTCTATGTATTTTGCCGCCCCAAGCACGGCAGTGAGGCAGGCTTTGGCGGCATGCCTGCGGGAGGTCCGCTAGTAACGCAGATTCAGTGGCATGCCTGCGGGAGGTCTGCCGGTCCTGCACCTTTGGCGTACCCCCCGCCGAATTGCCGCCGAATCCGAGTTACCAGCATACCTCCCGCAGGCATGCCGCCAAAGCCAGCCTGACTGCTGCCCTCACAGCGACCAGCAGGCCGCCCCCTGCGGCTTGCCGCCCCAGGCACGCGCTTGGTACGCTGGTGCCTAGAGCCGCCCCTGTTAAGGAGGAATATCATCGTTACCCGAAATTGGGCCAACTAGTAGGCTTAGGGAGGACTAATGACCCACCAGAGTTTGGCAGAAAGCATTATATTGATAGCTAAGCTCAAAAGAGAGTGTGGGGGGGTCACATTCACACTCGCATCCTCACGCTCCCAGGACAGGCATGGCACTGGAGATGTCAGGATCCTTCAAGGTAAGTGTCCCACAGCACAGTGATGGACGGTGTGATGAAGGTAAGTCTTCCCCAGGCACGATGGAATGCAACGCAGCGAACCACTGGCCAGGCAGTCCGGGCGAAAGGCCTTCACGGGAGGTACAAGCTTGTGAGTGCACTCCTGAGCACATGGCCCCTTCCCCTTTTAAGGACCTGCTCCTCCTGGCCTGCGACGAGAGATGACTTGGCCGCGTCTGGTTGGTCACACTCCACCTTGGGCAGTGTCCATGCATTGGGTGTTTGAGTGCTGCCTAATTAGAGTCCCAGACACCTTGTCTACCTGGGAGCTCTTCTGATCTTCCAGCCGTTCAACCAGCCTATTCATCCCACAAGCATTTCTGGAGGGAGGGGGAGGGGAAAAGCCACTTCACAGGTATTCAGAGAGGGAGAGGAGACAAAAGGGTGGGGGTATAACATACCTTTTGAGCATACAGGTTATACATAGCATACAGATCACTGCTGCTCCTACAACACTCCGCCCATTGATCTATTATCATTACAGTAGCTGTTGTTGTTGTAGGACACAGGTGATCTGTTGCAAACAAACCAAACAGTCATAACCAGATGAATATAACTAAAACCATTACAATTAACTAACACCAGATATAACATAACACAAATGCAAACAATCACAATAATAATAATTGGGAATACAGTAAAACCATCACCATTACAATAATTGGGTACATTGACAAACAAAATGAGGCCCAAGTTTGATGCTGCAATAGCCATCAAACAATAAAAGTCAACCGTAGCCCTTAAGTACACACAACAAATAAGATTTGTAGGAGTACCAGTATCAATAACAAAACTTAACAACAAAATGATTATTAGAGAACCTAACCAAAAATAATCCTGATGTATTGGGGACCAAAGTCTTTTGGACAGAGGTGGATGTGATTGATAATTTGGTTGGAGATGAGGGAAGTAGGGAGAGGAAAAGGCATTTACCCTGTCTAGTGTAGTATCCCCTCTCTCTCTGGACCCAATGCTAGCACAGGACATCCACCAGAGACAGACACAGAACATGCAACACAGAACACTGAACACAGACTTTGTCGCGACACTATAACCATGGTATTTTTATAACTCTTCAGCTGGTACCAGCTCTCCTGATGTTCTAGTTTGGAGGCTGAAAGATAGATGCTTAGAAACAAATTAGCACAGTGCTCCCACCGGGGCAGACCCTGCTCGTTTGAGTTGTCCATGGTGTCTGGGGTCCGGCCACCGGGAGTCTGGATCCGGGGGATCCTGATCATACCAGATATCCCTGTCCCAATCGTTATATAGTCCCGCACCCCCCTGGGCTTTCACCCCAATGGCAGTGACCCGGGCTGAATAAGGCCCCCAGATCCTGTTCTCCTGGGTGGACCCCTCCAGGACCAGATCCTTCAGGCAGGTAACTGCCTGGCTCAGAGCGGCATTCTCTACTTCCACCCACTCCCGCTCCTCCTCTGCTGTCACCACCTGTACTGCGGCTACAGAGGGAAGACGCCTGGGCGCTAGCAGTCAGAGCCTGCACATTCCACATATCCCGTTCCTTCTCCAACTCATGAATTGTACTCCCAGGTGGAACCGCCCCTGGGATCCAGGGGTCCGCCCCTTTCTTTTGGAGCCATTCTAACAACACCCCAGGCAGAGACGCCGCTCCCCAAGGGGGAGGTGTCTTCTCGCTCAGACTGCTTTGCCTTTTTCTTCCCCTTGCCCCATAATGGCATACTTAACAGCAGTGTCCTTTTCTCCCTGCAGTGGGTTGCTAGCCTACCACTTTTTCACACAGGCTCGAGATAGACCCACCCAAGAGACCACCGGGGGGAGAGCGGGGGTGGCACCAGGGGACCCTTACTCTTGGGTCAAATTCTCCACTAAGCTACCCGCATTCTCCACCATTAATGTTACCTGAAATTGGCCCAGCTAGTAAGCTTAGGGAGGACTAATGACCCACCAGAGTTTGGCAGAAAGCAGCACGTTTATTATATTGATAGCTAAGCTCAAAAGGTGTGGGGGGGTGTCACATTCACACTCGCATCCTCATGCTCCCAGGACAGGCATGACACTGGAGATGTCAGGATCCTTCAAGGTAAGTGTTCCACAGCACAGCGATGGACGGTGTGATGAAGGTAAGTCTTCCCAAGGCACGATGGAATGCAACGCAGTGAACCACTGGCCAGGTGGTCCGGGCGAAAGGCCTTCACGGGAGGTACAAGCTTGTGAGGGCACTCCTGAGCACATGGCCCCTTCCCCTGTTAAGGACCTGTTCCTCATGGCCTGTGACTAGAGATGACTTGGCCGCATGTGATTGGTCACACTCTACGTCAGGCAGTGTCCATGCAGTGTCCATGCATTGGGGGTGTGATCGCTGCCTAATTAGAGTCCCAGACACCTTGTCTACCTGGGAGCTCTTCTGATCTTCCAGCTGTTCAACCAGCCCATTCATCCCACAAGCATTTCAGGAGGGAGGGGGAGAGGGAAAGCCACTTCACAGGTATTCAGAAAGGGAGAGGAGACAAAGGAGGGGGGAAGCATAACAGACCTTTTGAGCATACAGGTTATACATAGCATACAGATAACTGCTGCTCCTACAACGATAGCTGTCTTCAGATACTTGAAAGGCTGACATAAAAAAGATGGATGTAGTTCTTTGTCCACAGAGGGCAGGACAAGAAATAGTGGGTTCAAACTACAGCATAGCAGATTTAGATTGAATCTCAGGAAAAACTTCCTAACTGTAAAAACAGTAGGACAATGGACCAGACTGCCTAGAGAGGTTGTGGAAGCTTCTTCACTGGAGATTTTCAAAAGGAGGCTGGACAGCCATCTGCCTTAGATGGTTTAGACAGAACAAATCCTGCATCTTGGCAGGGGGTTAGACTAGATGACTCTTGTGGGCCCTTCTAATCCTATGATTCTAATGCAGAGGTGGGCAAACTACAGCCCACGGGACCTTCCTGCCGGGCCCATGAGCTCCCGGCTGGGGACGCTAGCCACTGACCCCTCTCCTGCTGTTCCCCCTCCCCCGGAGCCTCAGCTCACTGCGCCACTGGCGCAATGCTCTGGGCAGCGGGGCTCTGTGCTGCACGGAGGTGTGGCTGGCTCCAGCCAGGTGGCACGGCTGCCTGTCCTGGTGCTCAGGGCGGCATGGCTTTTAGCGTCGCCAGCCACCGGTGCTCCAGGCAGTGCAGTAAGGGGGCAGGGAGCGCGGGGAGGGGAGGGGAGGGCGGTTGGATAGAGGGCAGTGGAGTTTGGGGTGGTGGTCAGGGGACGGGGGTGTGGATAGGGGTTGGAACGGTCAGAGGTTAGGGAACAGGCGGGTTGAATGGGAGCAGGGGTCCCGGGGGGGGCAGTCAGGAAGGAGAGAGGAGGTTGGATGGGGTGGCGGGGGACAGTCAGAGGCTGGCATTCCGGGGGCGGTCAGGGGACAGGGAGAAGGGGTGGTTGGATGGGGCAGGGGTCCTGGGAGGGCAGTCAGGAATGAGAGGAGGGGTTGGATGGGACGACAGAGGGCAGTCAGGGGCCAGGGAGTGGGGGGGAGGGGCGGGTGGATGGGGCAGGAGCCCCGGGGGGACTGTCGGGGGCAAGAAGCACAGGGGGTCGGATAGGGGGTGGGGGCCTGGCCACGTCTGGCTGTTTGGGGAACCGGCCCTCCACACAATTTCGGAAACCCGATGTGGCCCTCAGGCCAAAAAGTTTGCCCGCTCCTGTTCTAATGGAACATGGTCTCCACATGGGGTTTCCTTGGATCTGGCATTTCTTCTACCATTTCCCTCTCCCCCACTCTGCTTTTTGCTTACCTTGACTTGCAGACGGGCAACTCTTTTGTTTTTTCCTTGCCTGTAAACTCCAGGCACATCTACTGTGTTATATAAATAACTGAAGAATTCTTAGTATGTAGAAAGATCTCTTAACAGATAGATCTGAAAACAGAAACACAATCTGGCAGAAGTGGCCAGGCATCTTTATCCCCATTCTACAGGTGAGGAAGCTGAGGTGCAGGGAGGATAGGGTATGCTATCAATTGATAGGGGGAATAGAGGGTCTGAACGGGTTTATAATACAGGTGGCTGGGAAAGGATTTGTGTGTGTGTGTAGAATCAGCAAAAAATAACAGAATTTAGTTGGCAGTGAATAATTCTTTGTAGTTTTTTGGGATTTTGTTAAAATCCTGAACATTTTCGGAACCAGTTTTTGGCTCCCATAGTGACCAAAATTCTGCCAAAAAAAAAAAAAAAAAAAAAGAAACGAAAGAAAGAAAGAAAGAAAGAAAAGCCATTTAAAAAAACCCCAAACGAACCAAACCAAAAACTGTGTTCCACTGAAAATGGAAAATGACTTTCTCCGGTTAGCATGAAACTCCGCGGGGCTTTGAAGCCCTCTCGGCCCGCCGGGGTAAGCAAGTGCGTTGCAGACAGAGCCCTGCCCTGGAACATGCTGCTGCTGCCATAAGCCCGCGCGAGCAGGAGTCTGCTGCGGTTCCATACCTGTTAAGCGCGGCGGCTTCGGAGAAGAGCAGCGGAGCACTTCCTTCTGCCGATAAGATCTTCGCCCTCATTCGTCACAGCTGGCGGCGGCGGCCGCTGCACCGCTCGCAACTGCTTCTCTAGCGAAGCTGCTCAGGGGGTGGAAACAGAGCGAGTGGGGAGGAGGGAGCGATGCAATGCCCAGGGCTGCTCCCCAGAAACCTCGCTGCTCCTGGTGATCCCGTTCGCCATGTGATCCCGGCAGAGCTGAGGCTGGCTCCGAAATGGGAACCCTAGGGAAGAGGAAGGAGAACCCGTAAGCTTGCCGTGACTTTGCTTCGTGATCCCTCTCCAGGCGGGGGGTCCCTGGCGGCGCGAGGGGGTGCAGAGACGGCAGATGCAGGCGGGAGGGGATGCAGGGCAAATGGATGGGCCGGGGCTGTTCCCAGGACCCCTCTCCCTCCCACACGCGCGCTGTCCTCGCGCTGAACGGCGGAGTTAGCGGCCCCTGTGCCTTGGGCGCCCAGACCCGCTCCTGGTTGTGGAGAGCCCGCGCTGGGCTCGGGCCTGGGTGGCTTGGCCAGAGCTGCCTTGCTGCCGCGCTTGCAGGGAGGATGGGATGAAGTGACCTACAAGGAAAAGCAGTGCCCTGAAGATTGAAATCCAGGCTGCTGCATTAGCGTGTCTAAAGCCCATCGCTTTCCTACCCAATTACTCCGGGGGAAAGAGGGGAAGGAAATGTGGTGGTAAAAAGATCCTATTTCCCCATCTTGATTGTAACTTTCCCAGCTGGAGCTGGGCTTTTGTCTTGCTTTGAAAAGCGGGGTGGACTGAGAATACCTGAAAGTTGTAATAAATGGGGTGTCCTAGCAGGAATGCTGCTGGAGTGATCTTGCCTCCCCTGTGGTTGCTGTTGCAGGAATGTCAGAGCCTGTGGCATCTCTTATTCTGTCTAAAAAATCTAGTCACCTGTCCCTTTGGGGTAACGTGCTTTAGTCTATAGTGCAGTGTGTGAGAAGTCATCACTTTGGTGCTAGTCCTCTCACATGGGAACACCGCCTAGTGCTGGGTGCTAGCCCACAAGCTGACATTCATTACTTTGTGATTTCTTTTTCCCTTCAAAAGTTTGCAATGGAAATCCAGGGTGGAAAAAAAAAGAAGTCTGTTCACTTCCACTCCCCTTACACGCTGACTAACTGCTGTAAGTGGAGATATTTTTAATTGATGAATTCAGCTAATGTCATTGATTAGTTACCCTCTGTACCCTGCTTTGAAAGCAGAAAGTGCCATGCTGTAAGCTCTGTGGGGTGGGGACTGTCGTTATTTTGTGCACTGTTCAGTTCTGAGTGCGGTCTTAGCACCAGCCAAAATAATACACCTGCTGCATGTAATTTTTGTTTCACTGCCACTATAATACTGTAGCAGCCTGGCTTGAACGGGAGTTGGAAGGGAATCAACAAAGGGCACCTTGTAAGCTGATCGGTCCCTTCCAGTTACCTAGACCCATAAAATGAGACCAGGAGGTCACACAATAAAGCTAAGGGAAGGCACATTTAGACAAAATAGGAGACAAGCTGATACAGGCTGTGTGAAGAATTCTAACTTCAACAGGAATGGATGGGGGTGTTTAGCATCAGCTCTATCAGCAGCACCATCATACACTAGCTTTGTATTTCTGGTGCTTTGGCTTCAAGCGTGGTCATACATGACATGTGAAATGAATGTCATGAACTACACAGCACTCTAATGGCAGAGAAATTGCAGATAAGGATTGAGAGTCGTTGCTGGAGCTATGGCATAGGGGCACTATTCTCTTCGTTAGGCATGCATAACTCCCCTTGGAGTACAGACCTGGAGTCAGGAATGCCTGAATTCTACTTTCAGCTCTAACACTAAAATCACTCCCCCTGTAGCTTGTCTTCCTTATCAGTAATATACAGAGAGTGGGTTTACACCAGAAACAATTTAACTCTAAAAACCTATCTTACAGGGCCTTTGCTAGATTTCATTAATTAATATCTTAAGTGCTTTGGTTATGAAAAACTGTATTGAATAAGTATTTTATATTTGCACCTGAACCTACAGGGGTTAAAATATGGGTTTCAGTGCAGGGTTCGAACTGTGCGTGAAGGAGATCTGCACTGCTGCTTACTGTACCAAGTTTTGTTCCAGGCAATGCCATCTGTGTGTTACTTCCACCATCAGTAAAATTCACCCCACATATGATTTTTAACATTCTCTCTTAGAAGATGTTTCAGTGGGGTGCAACTTACATTCCTTGAAACAGCTAACCATTTTATTGAACGGAGCGGTGATCACTGACAGGGAAATATCAGGCCATATTTTCAAAGGCATTTCAAAATGGTGCCTGCAGCTTTGCAAATGCAAATTTGAGCACACATTTTATCTATGATTTTTTGTGCTTTCTCAATCTCTTATGTTTACATGAAAATTGTAATTTGTATGTACAAATAAAGTAAACTCAAATGTTATTTGTAAACACAGAAGCTTTTTGTACTTACAAAACCTTCTGGTGTGAAAAATACACATCTAAAAATAGGCACTTACAGAATTATGGGTGCAGTTTTAGTGGCCACCTTGGAAAAGTCTGACCAATAAGGTTGTTAATACAGTCATTAGTAACTTAGCAAGAAAAATTCAGTATAAGTGGACATTTACAGGAGCAGTTAAGAGGAGAAACAAAACATGTAACTATAAAATATTCCACTGTAAAATCATGCTGATATTTCAGGCATGAGCTCTTATCATTATTTCTTAAGTTTTTTTTTTGTTTTTTTGTTTTTTTAATGTCTTCCAGAATTGTTCAGGGTTTGACTACGGGCTTAAATCCATTCACTTTCATCATAGTGCCCAAATGTAAATATCCATAGGCTGGATGGTCATTACTGGGACATTTTCCCAGTGTTATAATGTACATTGCTTGATTTTAGATGAAATGTCAGATTATATGAATGCCTGTTGCTTTGCTTGGGAATTATGTTTACATTAAGATTGAAATATATGGATTTTAAAAATGAAGAGCTCTATAACCATGCTCTAAAGAGCCATATTTTCGGGGCTAAATATATTTGATAAGGAGAGGTTTCTTTGGTGCATTTGCCAAGTGGGAGGGTTATGTTTTTCACCAACCCAACTCCGGGGAGCTAATTGCCTTTTAAATCTCTCCTCCTTTTCCAACCCGCAGTGGAGGCTTGTGTGAAATTTGCCACTGCCTTGCTCTCATTGTACTCACTTGACTGCTGTCCTTTCCTTTAGGAAACCTGCACAAAGATGCAGCACTGCCCCTAAAACAGCACTTGAACTGAAGCAGATCAGTCGTTGTGCCTCCCATTCAAATCCTACCCAGATTACTGAGTTCAGAATAATGATGCCTTTGGGACACTTAGCCAAAGGCGCCAGCCTGGAGAACCTCATTGAAACCTGCCTTCAGTCTTTTGGTGAGTGTCCTGATTTGAAACAATCGTGTGTAAATGTTTTCAGACCTTTGTACAGTAGCAGTTTAGATAACTTGTGAAACGTTAAGATATAGTCAAGCATTTATATATATAAAATAAGAATCTATAAATTTGTGTAATATGTGATGAGAGTTTAGAATGATAACATTCTTTTCTGGGAAGGCACTCCTAATCAGTACAGTAAAGTTACCAGGCATTTGAAGTGAAGTGATTTTCATTTTATTTTTTGTTACTCCATGCACAGAACGGAAAAATTCTTTGCACATGGATGGATGTTTAACAAGTAAACGTTGGAAAATGGAGAGTGCAATATTCTCAAACTGTGTAAATGTGTGTATATTGTCTAGTGAGAAATTAGAAGAGTTGTTTTGTGGACTAGGTGCAGTAAAGTAGGAATGCTTGTTACTTAATCAGAAGAGATACTTACAAAAATCAGCTCTTAAGGAGAAAAGATTCAAGTGAAAAGCCCAATCATATACTTTTTGGCTTATAAATTATTCATGATTTTTTACTTTCACCAGCAAAATATCTACATTGAAGAGTACCATTTGAGATGTTTAACTTATACAAAAACCAAAAAAGATGCTTTCTATTTTCATTAGCAAACACTATTTTTGATATTTTATGGAATCAAATGGAGGGCTTCAAAGCCTTTATAAAGAATAAAGATAGAAATCTAAGTATTTTCAAATCATTTATTTTTTAAATGATGTAGTTCTTTGACTATAGAGTACCATTTTCTTTTTTTACTGCCAATATGATAGTCTTCCATGCTATGTGCTGGATATTTCAGTCCCTAGCAGCAGCTTGTGGCATCCCAAATAAATTTGTGTTTATTTGTAGAGTTCACCTTTTTATAGCTGTAAACCAACATGAAAACTGCAGATTTTTCAAATGGAGATTAAGCTGAGTATGACACCGATTTTTCTAAATGTCCAACAAACTACTTGTTGTCAATTGCAAAAAATAGGCAGAGCAGTGGAAGTTATATTTGTACATACAGTACACATAGGGTGAGTTGCAGTTCGATGAGTTTCTTTTCAGTGAAGGATTTATAGGAGTTAAATAAGACTTAGTATTGATATGGTGCTTTACCTCTTCAAAGCACTCTACAAACCATGACTAATCCTTGCAACACCCCAGTGAGGAAAGCATGGATTGTTACTTACTGATGATAAAGAATTTGCAAGGGAAGACATACACATCTGCAGAAGAAGAGAACCAACAATCCTTTTCTCCTCCATCCAGTTTTATTGAATTTTACCACGTAAGAAAATCCATTAAACCACTAAAAAGCCCTCACTCTTACACAAATGTTAGTAGTTTGGGGTTTTTTTGCATCTCTCTTCAGACAAAATGAGTCAAACTAAGTGCTAAAGTAAGCCTATATACACGTATTGTATTTGTTTTAGTTCATTAACCAATCTTCTCAATTTGTACCTGTATTTTTATAGAAGAAAAAGGATTATGCATTTTATATTAAAAGCTAGCAGAATGGTTGCAGTGACTTATTTCAAATAATGTAGGTGAAATCCTGACCCCACTGACATCAATGTGGTGTTTGCCATGGACTTCAATGAGGCCAGGATTTCATCCAATATTCTTATTTGTTTTAGTCAATATACATATTTTGTGTCAATTATATTTTAATCCTTCTAAATGAATAATAATGCATATGTAACCATAAGATTTATGGAAGAGCTTGTTTGAGAGAACTGTGTTGTACTGTAGATATCCACATATTCTTATATAAGCCAAAGGCATTTCACAGTCTCTTCCATTCAGTGAGCTTATACAAATAGTCTTCCTATATGGCTTGTGTTTTGTTTTCCTTGAAACTGTGCAAATTCTTAAAATATCTTGGGACTTCACAGTAGAGTATTTAAATAAAGCATGAAATGAGGCTGGTACAACTACATAAAGACATTGCGTACAGAGGGTTCTTTCGGGGGGTTAACTACAAACATCTTGCAAACAACCTTCACTGGAGTCCATTTCAGGAGAGGGGATGGGGAGACAAAATTTTGCTCTGTGATCGGGTAAAAAAAGTGTTAGATGCTGAATCAGTACAAATCAATCAACAGACTGAGTGGGTCCACTCTATGCCTGAAATTGCAGTGCATGCTACCCAGTTACCATGGACAGTCACAATTCTATTTCAGACTGAATTTTTCTTCCTTCTGCATCTCAGAACATCACTCTAGAAAACACTCTGATTTGCAAGGTTTTATAGATAATCACCCCTGATAAATCCAGTGCTGGAAACTGTGCAGTGTTTTACTTTAATGTTAGATATACATTTTATTAAATTAGTGTTTGAAGCACAGTAGGGAAACTAATGCTTAGGGTTACTTGCTGAAAAAGAGTTCTCTGCTATGAAAATTCAGTATATAATAGCCCCAAAAGAAGGCACACAACATACTTTAAAATGCGCATTGTACATTATGCTATTCCATTAATATTTGCAATAGCACCTAGAGGTCCCAGTCAGGGATCACATCCCCATTGTGGTGGGTACTGCACACAGACAAAAACTGTTTGAAAACTGATGTATGTCTAATGCGCGATAAAGGCTGGCAGCACTAGTGGAGTGTAGGTGGGAGCTGACAGCCCTATTCCATATCAGAGATGATAATTAGCACGGGGCCAAGTCAAGGAGTCTTAAAAATGAAGACAAGTAGTTTGCACTTGTTTTGTGTCATGCAGTGGAAAAGGGGAAACCAGTGAAGGGATGCAATGATCGAGGAAGATGTGTGTTTTTTTGTGTGTGTGTGTTTTTTTGTTTTGTTTTTTGCAGCAGTGTGGTGAATGGATGTAAGAAGGGGTGGGGGCAAGATGACCTTTGTCAAGAACAGACAGGAGCAAGTTGGAGTGACAAGATGTGAGATAAAGAGGACCTGTATCAAGGTTTAGCAGTGTGAACAGAGAGGAAAGGACAGCTCTAGGAGATGTGTGTGAAGGAAAAAGCAAGATTTAGGCAGTGCCTGGAAGTGTGGGTTCAGAGAGGGGGCTGGGTCAAAGACGATGGGCCTCAATGTTAGGAAGGATGTTAGTGTTGTACATAGTGACAATGAAAGTTGGGAGGGCTTTAGGGGAAAGATCAAGAACTCAGTTTTGGCTATGTTGAGCTTAAACTGATAGCTAAATATCCACAAGGAGTTTTCAGAAAGACAGTTTTGAATTTTAGTTTGGAAGGAATGAGGGAGGTCTGGAGTGGAAAGGTAGATCTGAGGGTCTGTCTACACTGCAATGTAAGCTCAAAGTTAGTAGAATTCAAGTTAATATATCCAGGGTCTGCTAACCAAGGGCTTGAGCGTCTAGACTCATTTGTAACTCAGGTTAGGAATTTCTGAACCCTGGGTCTGAACCTGAGACCCCAACATCTATAGGGAATTATGTGGGCCTTAGTCCAACCACCCATATCTCAGACTTCCTAGAGGCCTTCCAAAATGTAGCTGCTTTAGCCCTTTGTTCAGATGCAGCATGAGAAAAAAACTTGACTGTCCTATCTCCTAGAACTGGAAGGGACCTTGAAAGGTCATCGAGTCCAGCCTTCACTAACAGGACCAAGTACTGATTTTGCCCCAGATCCCTAAGTGGCCCCCTCAAGGATTGAACTCACAACCCTTGGTTTAGCAGGCCAATGCTCAAACCACTGAGCTATCCCCTGGGGAGTTTTTGTCCAGAGGAGCCCATGGCATTGTGGAATGCTTTCGGTAGCCTCCTTGACCATGAGTCAGTCCTACGAGGCTGCGTCTACACTGCAAATCAATAGGGCTTGATCCCTGTGTCCCAGTTTGACTCAGGCTTGGACATGCCACCTCTGCGTGGTCCTGAGACCCTGGATCTGAGTTAGTGTGATTTGTGTAAAGGGGGGTGGTTAGGTTGAGCCTGAGTTTGAACTTTGGGCTTATATTGCAGGATAGACATATCCTGAGTCATCCGTATAAAGATGATACTTAAAACCATATTACTGAATGAGATCTCCAGAGATAGGGAGAAGAGGAAAGGGGCCAAGAATGGGGCTCTGTAGGAACCACCATGAAGGCTGGAGTGAGGATGAATGGGATCCATCTTGCGAATGAAACACTGAGAGCAACTAGAGAGATAGGAGGAGAACCAGGAAAGGAGTGGGAGGACAAGCTATTAAGAACATGTTTCAGAGTCGCAGCCATGTTAGTCTGTATCTGCAAAAAGAACAGGAGTACTTGTGGCACCTTAGCGACTAACAAATTTATTTGAGCATAAGCTTTTGTGAGCTACAGCCGACTTCATTGGATGCATAGAATGGAACACATAGTGAGGAGATATATATACATACAGAGAACATGAAAAGGTGGGAGTTCCCCTACCAACTCTAAGAGGCTAATTAATTAAGATGAGCTATTGTCAGCAGGAGAAAAAAAAACTTGTAGTGATAATCAAGATAGCCCATTTAAGACAGTTTGACAAGAAGGTGTGAGGATACTTAACGTGGGGAAATAGATTCAGTGTGTGTAATGGCTCAACCATTCCCAGTCTCTATTTAAGCCTAAGTTGATAATATCTAGTTTGCATATTAATTCAAGTTCAGCAGTTTCTCGTTGGATTCTGTTTTTCAAGCTTTTCTGTTCCAAAATTGCCACCTTTAAATCTGTTACTGAGTGGCCAGAGAGGTTGAAATGTTCTCCTACTGGTTTTTGAATGTTATGATTCCTGATGTCAGATTTGTGTCCATTTATTCTTTTGCGTAGAGACTGTCCGGTTTGGCCAATGTACATGGCAGAGGGGCATTGCTGGCACATCATGGCATATATCACATTGGTAGATGTGCAGGTGAACAAGCCCCTGATGGCATGGCTGATGTGATTAGGTCCTGTGATGGTGTCACTTGAATAGATATGTGGACAGAGTTGTCATCGGGCTTTGTTGCAAGGATAGGTTCCTGGGTTAGTGTTTTTGAACTAACTAAAGATTCTTGAAACCCCCATTTTGTTGATGCTTGAGGTTGAATAAAAGCTAACTTGTTCTTCCCCAGCTGTATTGGTTCTGTGGTGCTGACAGTGTCTGATTTAAACAAACCCAGGCAATAAAAATGGAACTGTCCTATTCAAGATATTTAGTCACTTTTCTGACAGAAACCTTAACCTGTGAATCAGGCAGGCAGCAAGCTGTGGCACAGGAAGGGCTCAACACATTTGATAAATGATCTAATTTAAATACATGAGGCTCAGTGTTGATATTTTAAGTTCAGAAAGTGTGATATTTCTTCACAGAATAGCTTGGCTGGTCAGCAGCTGAAAGGATGGATATTTCAGTGGTGGTCACTCGATGATCATGTCTGTCAGCTGTATGTACACTGGGCATGGAAATGTGAACTGTTCACAACACACTGGTCTACACCAGCTTCTTCTGTAATTATGAGCATAGCATTCTGGGGTTTGAGATCCATTATGTAGAAGTCTGTCATTGCTGGTAATTTTGCACTTAATTATATATGTGTGTAAGTAAAAAGTTTGGTGATAAGAGCCCTTCCCTTTCCTGTGATTGTGATTTTGTATCTCTCCCAGATAACTCTACCTTTGGGTTTATCATGATTAGGGTTTAGAGATGTCATTAGAAAACTGCAACTAACATGTTTCAGGTAGTTTAGGCTTTAACACATACTAAGCTCATTGAGTTGAAGCCTAGGGCTGGTCTAGAATAGGCTAAAACCGGGATGGGCAAACTATGGCTCCTGGGCCGAATCCGGCCCACCAGCTATTTTAAGCTGTCCCTTGAGCTCCCGCTGGGGAACACCGTCTGGGGCTTGCCCCGCTCCGGCGCTCCAGCTGGGCAGCAGGGTCGGGAGCCATTCCATGCAGTTCCCAGAAGCAGCCACATGGCCCTGCTCCGGCGCTCCAGCCAGAGCGCGGGATTGGGGGCCACTCCACGCGGCTCCTGGAGGCAGCGGCATGGCCCCCCTCTAGCTCCTATGCGCTCCAATGGCCCCCTTTGGTGCGCCAATGGGAGCTGTAGGGGCAGTGCCTGCAGACGGGGCAGTGTGCAGAGCCGCCTGGCTGCGCAGGAGCTGGAGCAGGGACATGCCGCTGCTTCCAGGAGCCGCTTGAGGTAAGCGCCGCCTGGAGCCTGCATCCCGAGCCTCTCCCCATGACCCAACCCCCTGCCCCAGCCCTGATTCCCTCGATCCCAGCCCCGAGCACCCTCCTGCATGCCAAACATCTCATCCCTAGCCCCACCCCAGAGCCTGCACCTCCAGCTGAAGCCCTCACTCCTCCACCCCAGCCCCCTCCCAGACTCTGAACTCATTTCTGGCCCCACCCCAGAGCCCTCACCCCCTCCCGCACCCCAACCCCAATTTTGTAAGCATTCATGGCCCGCCATACAATTTCTATTCCCAGATGTGGCCCTCAGGCCAAAAAGTTTGCCCACCCCTGGGCTAAAAGATATTTTAAGTGTGTTAGCAAAATTGTTGTTAAGCATGTTTTAAAACCCTAGTGTAAACAGGGCAAGTTGTATTTTAACTTACATTAGGGAGGAAAAGTGACCATTAGAGTTTTAAAATGTATTAGTTTAAATGTTTTAAAAACCCACCCTTTCTCCTAAATACAGCCAGCCCCTAGGGGGAAGCATAGGCTTCCACTCAAGCTTATGTATTAGGGTGAAATTCTGGCCCCTCTGAGGTCAGTGGAAGTTGTTCTATTGACCATTGTGGCCTAGGATTTAATGTCTACCTGCTTTGTCTACACTAGAGTTTCAGAACATGAGCAAACACCTAACACATTTTTTACTTCTGTGACAAACCCTTCCATCGTGCTTTAAAAAGCAGTGCAGGCTTCCTCTGGTGATGCTGTGAGGACCTTAAGTCTTTGAAATGTATATTGTATGCAACATTCTGTCATCAGATCAGTCAACTGCCCAAGATTTTTACTTTTGCCCTCTGAACATTTTTTTTCCCCTAGTGCTAATAAGATAAGACAATGCTTTCCTATTCATGCATTTCATCTCTTCTAGACAACCAGGGGACCCTTCAGGTTTCACCACAGACCTGTAATCCTAAACAGCAAAGAAGAAAGCTTATTAGTAAAGGGATGCTTGAAACAGCTTCCTTAAATGCATGTCACGATTCGCATCCCTAAGTCTGTTTCTTTTACTAAAGCTCTAACAAAGGGAAGAGCTATGGAAAGACTATTAGAATACGTCAACCTATTGGAATGGATAGACATATGCAGAGCTCTTCTACATTTCAATCATCTTCTGCTGAACAAAACTGTGCCTGTTAGAATTGCTTAAAGTGGTAATTACTTGAATCATAAGGGCCATACAAAACAAAAAGTTGTGGAATATAGATTTTTGTAGTCTATAGGCACTGTACATCTCATTGCATTATGCATCTGACAGTAAAAATAGCTTCCCATAGTATATGTACTGCAGTATAACATGGATTAATATAATTATTTGATGTGGTCCTGCACTTAGAAGCCTAACTCTGAAACTATACTGGAAATATTTGTTCAGAATTGTATGCAGTACAGTACTCCTATAGCAAGATATTTCACTTGAATTGTAAAAAGACAAGATTGACCATAGTTAGAGATTCTGTGGTGCTTTGTAGGAGATCTAGGAGTGATAACCCAGGGTCTTGGCCAATTTTTAAATTGGATAATTTCATTTTGTCCACAACTGCAAATTCACATGGTTATCATATTCTTAACTTCCTGATAACTGATGTATAGTATTGCTTGTTTAGTGTTAAACAGCACTTCAGTCAAAGTGATATATTTATAAGCACACCTTGTAGAGTCAGCATAACATAACATAACTTGAAAAGCCCTTGAGGACCTATTTGAATGAAAGCACTATATAGATATTTATAATACAGTGATGTGAATTTGGGGATGGTGCTGGCAGTCTGAATGTACTTCCCTCTCCACCATACCCTGAAATTGATATAATTGCCAGTAGGTGTTTTGCAAAATAAGTTAAACATGACTGCACCTGCTCTGTAGATTAGAATATGTCTGTAGCACGTTTCCTCTTCAGATCTGTACAGAAAAGTATTGATCCTTCACAGCACCTCCAAGAAGATAAATCTTATCCCTGTTTTACAGTTGGACAAACAGACGGACATGTTAAAGGTCATCCACTAAGGGGAAAAAATTAGGCTATGCCCCTTTTCTCTGAAAGGTTTGTTCAGTTTCTACTCTCCATTTCCCCCCCCCCCTTTTTTAAAAAAACAAACAAACAAACAAACCACACATACACCACACACTAGTCCATCCAGGCTGGCAGACATGAGAACTAGTGAAACAACTTCACAAGAGCCAAATGACTTTTATTCAGACTGCTTACAACTATTTCTGTTTGTTTTGTTAACATGTACTTAATTTCAATGACTAAACAACATTTTGGAGAAAGCATCTGTATTAAAGATTCGGCACCCTCATCCCCTCCATTATAGTGGAAATACTAGCAGTATGCATCATCTGAAATCCACAATAAACCTTCCAGCAGAACCAGGGAAGACCAGAATTGATGTTTCCGATACTTCTAAGATAAAAAGGACAAGCGGGAACAATATCTACATGTTTCAGGCCTACTTTATACATCAATAAAAACACAAAGGGGCATAAACCAAAATTTTTGAAAATCCTTTGTAGATGGTCTTTGAGACTTGCCAAGAAGATGTGGATCAGACCAAAGATCCATCTAGTCCAGTATCCTGTCTTCTGACAGTGGCCAATGCCAAGTGCCACAGGGGGAATGAACAGAACAGGTAATCATCAAGTGATCCATCCCCTATCGCCCATTCTCAGCTTCTGGCAAACAGGAGGCTAGGGAGACTATCCCTGCCCATCTTGGCCAATAGCCACTGGTGGACCTATCCTCTATGAACTTATCTAGTTCTTTTTTGAACCCTATTATAGTCTGGCATTGTCCTGGCAGAGAGACTTCAGAAAGAACCACCATAAACATAAGCTAATTCCAGACAATCTTTGCTGGTACCATACAGCAGCTTCATGAAGAAAAGTAAAATATTCCTCAGAACTGTGATACCTTTATCCCAACAGCATCTTATGATGCCTCTCCCTTCTCATGTTGAAGCACACAGCAGTTACTATCAGTAACAGGCACAGCAAACCCCTCCAGCATACCTGGAGACTTTTATAAGACCTGCTGTATTTCCAGGTGTATCCAGGGAGTAAAGGCACCTCTGCCCCTAGTTAGTGCCTACCTAGTGAAGGTGTGCAGGCAGTGCTTGCTAATATAGAAGAGCACAGACAAATGTCTCTGTTTCTTCCTATAGAAATAACCCCAAGCAGACTATCAAAAAGCCTGTATTATCAACCACCTTTCCCTATAATGCCAGGTAAATTAAGCTAACCTTTTAACTCCCACTATCTTTCCCTACAGTCCATGTCCTCACCAGGGCTACTGTATAACCCCTACTATACCCCAAAAACCTTAAGATATTTTATTTTCATATTAGTGGTAAAAAAGAATATATTTAGCTTTAAACACTTGAGAATTACATGAAAAGCAGTTCAAAATAGGCAGTGTTTCTGTGACACCATCCCTGCCCATCCTGGTTAATAGCCATTTATGGACCTGTCCTCCATAAATTTATCTAGTTCTTTTTTGAACCCTGTTATAGTCTTGGCCTTTGCAACATCCTCTGGCAAAGAGTTCCACAGGTTAACTGCGTTGTATGAAGAAATACTTCCTTTCGTTTGTTTTAAACCTGCTGCCTATTAATTTTATTTGATAACCCCTAGTTCTTGTGTTATGAGAAGGAGTAAATAACACTTCTCATTTACTTTCTCCACACCAGTCATAATTTTATAGACCGCTATCATATCCTCCCTTAGTAGTCTCTTTTCCAAGCTGAAAAGTCCCAGTCTTATTAACTTCTCCTCATATGGAAGCTATTCCTACCCCTAATCATTTCTGTTGCCCTATTCTGAAACTTTTCCAATTGCAGTATATCTTTCTGAGCTGGGGGGACCACATCTGTGCACAGTATTCAAGATGTGGGCATACCATATGATATTTTCTGTCTTATTATCTATCCCTTAATGATTTCCAACATTCTGTTCGCTTTGACTTCCAGTGCACATTGAGTGGATGTTTTCAGAGAACTATCCACAATGACTCCAAGATCTTTCTTGATGGGTAAAAGCTAATTTAGACCCCATCATTTTATATGTATAGTTATGATTAGGTTTTTCAAAGTGCATTACTTTGCACTTATCAACACTGAATTTCATCTGGATGTTGTTGCCCAGTCACCCAGGGTTTTGGGAGATCCCTTTGTAACTCTTCTCTGTCTACTTTGAATTTAACTATCTTGAGTAGTTTTGTATCATCTTCAAATTTTGCCACCTCACTGTTTACCCCTTTTTCCAGATCATTTATGAATATGTTGAATAGTACTGGTCCCAGTACAGAGCCCTGGGGGACACCCAGTGATGAGCTGCCAAAATCTTAACAACCGGTTCCCTATAAAAAGTTCTGATTTAAGGGATGTGCCACAGTATGTATTTTTTGTACCAATAGGGTTACCATACATATGTATTTTCCTGGGAGGCGATTTAAGACCCAAAAAGCCTGACATGTCCGGGAAAATACGGATGTATGTTAACTCTACCTAAAGTTCTTTTTTAAAAAGATGGGCCTGATCTAGAAATGAGCTCCGTTTCACATGTGTGGGTCCCTGTCACTCCCTGGGGGTGTGCTAGGGTGACCAGATGTCCCGATTTTATAGGGACAGTCTCGATTTTTGGGGTCTTTTTCTTATATAGGCTCCTATTACCCCCCACCCCGTCCCGATTTTTCACACTTGCTGTCTGGTCACCCTAGGGTATGCACATGTGTGGGTCCCAGCTGCTCCCTTCCCCCCTCATTGAAGCAGGTGTTTAGGGTTACTGCCCTGGGAACTGCAGGGCACCAGTGGATGTGGGGCTGGCTGCAGACAGGGGCAGGGCTAGCTGGAGGCAGGGGGTGCGGGGCTGGCTCGGGCAAGGCAGGTGGTGCGGGGCTGGTGCAGACAGGGAAGGGGGATGCGGCAGAGGCTGGCTGGCTTCGGGTGGGGGGCGGCAGGGTTGGAGACAGAGGAGTGTGGGGCTGGCTGGCTTCAGGCAGGGGGGTGCGGCAGGGGTTGGCTGGAGACGGGGCAGGGGGTGCGGCAGGGTGGCAGGTATTCACACGGGGAGAGCGGCTTGGAGCAGCCCGAGCAGCAGGACACAGCCCAGGCCCAGCAGAGCATCCAGGGACCCACCAGGCAGCAGCGGGAGCCCCAGGGCCAGAGGTCTGAGGAGCAGCAGCAGCAACAGGGCTGGGCGGCAGCCCACATGGCTCTCGCAGAGCAGCGTCCCCTGGCGGCCGGAGGAGAAATGACACGCTTCTCGCCAGAGCCCATCAAAGCCGCAGCGCCNCCCCCCCCCCCCCCATTGCAGGGAAGCCGGTTAACAAGCGGTTCTAAAACCGCTTCAAAATTTAACAACTGGTGGCTTCAGCTCACCCCTGGGGACACCACTATTTACCTCTCTCCATTCTGAAAATGGACCATTTATTCTTACCCTTTGTTTCCTATCTTTTAACCAGTTACTGATCCATGAGAGGACTTTCCCTCTTATTCCATGACAGCTTACTTTGCTTAAGAGCCTTTGGTGAGGGATCTTGTCAAAGGCTTTCTAAAAATCTAAGTATAGTATATCCATTGGAACACCCTTGTCCACATGTTTGTTGACCCTCTCAAAGAATTCTAGTAGATTGGTGAAGAAAGATTTCCTTTTACAAAAACCATGTTGACTCTTCCAATACATCATCACATTAGCTATCCTCCAGTCATCTGGTACAGAAGCTGTTTTAAATGATAAGTTACATACAACAAGCCAGAGAGGAAGTCAGTATCAGTGCTCATCTCAGCACTCAGGAGTTCCTGGCCTTCTGTTCCTAGACCACTGGACCACACCTATTTCTCCATGGCCAACAATCTCTGGAGTTTAACAAATTCTTTTAGAAGAATAAAATTCACTATAACTCCAGACCTTAGTAATTGCCATAGGCCCCAATCCTGCAAAGAAAGCCATGTGGGCAGCCATCCAGGCTTGTGTGAAACCCTAATGGTTTCAGTGCATCTCCTTGTGACTAGCGGGGTCTGCTTACACAGTTCTCTTTGCAATATATAAGGTGTTAAACTGCAGCCCAAATCATCAAGAGCTGGTTAGACTTCCATGAAGTTAGACTTCCATGCATTTAGTTGTTTCAAAAAGCATCCTATTTGATCTTCCAGCAATACATAAGGCAAACTTAAGGTACAATATATTCATCAAATCCCACCAACCTGGCAATTTTTAAAATATTAAACATTGACATTTAAAAACAAAGTCAGATGTTATATGTGAGGTCAGCATTCCCTACCTGTTCAAATCATGTTGCCACTGATGGGGAAAGCTGAGAAAGTCAGTTTAATTCACACAAACTGTAACACAGAATTCTGACTCAAAGGCAGTTACGTATTTTATATGTGAATACACTCCCACATTGAAGCAAATTATCTTTATCATTTAGTTTTTCGTTACTAGATTCACCTGGAAATGACATTTTGTTTACCTTTTATCCTTCAATTTCTGGGTTTTTCCCCCACCTCTTAAATATTACCATCCTAAACTGAAAATTGATAAAGTACTATTTGATAAAGTACTCAGCAGTTAGCTCAGTTTTACTCTGTATTAAAATGGGATTGATCTTTGTGCTTTTAAATAATCTTGGCATAATTCCATCAAATATGGCACAGAAGCTTTAGTTGCTTGGCAACAGAAATTATGTTAATAAGGAGCTAATAACATTACAAGCACAGAAGAGTTGTTACTGCTCTTTAGAATGCTAAATGCTGATTTAGTTAACTAAAGCTGATTGTGGTTGTAACAAATGTAAAACAGCCATTGATAACTTCACCTTTTCCATAGGAGATTCTGCCAAAAATATAAATTCGTTTTTTAAAAAGCTGTTTAAAAGACAAAAAAAAAAAAAAAAAAAATTGACCCTCAGTCTTATTTCTTTCCTTTAACTCTGCATGTTAACTTTGGCAACTGAACTGAAAAAAATTCTACTTTGTAGAATGATGTTGCATGTAAAATATGGGATTTGACTATGGCGTGTCAGTGATTATCTCCGATTAAAAGAGGGAATATACCAAGGACTATTACTAGTCAAAATATGCTGGATCGTCAGCTAGCGCAAGTGTATATAGTTCTGTTGACATCTGCTGTGGATCCGGCGGCCCTCCATGTTCAATTTTTATGGAAGTGGTTAGAAAGAATAAAAGTTCTCTCTAGGTCCCTTAGTGAATGCCTTTTAGAGGTATCTGGGGAAAAAAATATTTACTGGTATATCAGTTGAAGAAAAGGATGTAATCTCTCTACATTTCACAAAAGCTTAGGCATTTTATAGTGATGACCAATTCAGTCTCCAAAGAAAGCTGTACTAGTGTCCATTCTTTCCTCCAGCCAATGTGTGAAGCAGTAGCAAAAAAATAAAAAACAGTTAATTCCTCTCTGGACTTCCCAGTACATCCTCTTTACCCTGTGTCTATCTTGTTTAGATTGTAAGTTCTTTGAAGCGGGAACTTCCAGTATTTTGTGTCTTGTACAGTACTGCCCAGTCCTTAAGACCACCACCACAATATATTCTCTAGTACTTTGCACCAGTTTTAAATGACTCAAACAATGTAGCTTCCACATCCCATGGGAGATTATTACACAGTCTAATAGTTCTTGCTGTTAGAAAGCTTTAGGCTGTAAAAAAAATCAAGACATTTTCCTAAGCTTCTTTTCATCCCTTCCCTAATACCTAGTTCACAACTTGAAGTGAGCATCTGGGGAAGGGCAAAGGGGAGGCAGCAGCCATTCGGGGCAATCAGCGCTACTCATGCATGGGAGATGGATTTCGGGAGTCTTGGAGCACTGCGCCTTTTAGACTCGAATGTACACAGAGTGAACTTTACGTCAGTGCCCAGTTGCATACATATGGTGGTGAAATGTCACATCTCCAAGTGAGGTTTTTCAGTAAGTGTCATGTCTTTGAAGTGTGTAGTTCATATAGCAGGGATCAATAATGTGACATCAAGATCGTTTTTGCTCAGCCTTTGAACTTGACTCTCTTTCAGAACATTTGTTTTGGATGATTTATATCTTCTATAATTCCTCATTCCTAACAGTGCACTTCTCATCATAGCCTCCTGGTCTCAGGGTAAACAGCAAGCTTTGGCTGCAGATAAGTTAAATAACTCAAATGGGTAGGGCCCTACTCAATTCATGGCCATGAAAAACGCGTCACGGACCATGAAATCTGATCTCCTACCATGGGAATCTGGTCTTTTGTGTGCTTTTACCCTTTTCATTGGGAAGACCAACGTTTCTCAAACTGGGGGTCCTGACCCAAAAGGGAGTTGCAGGGGGGGTTGCAAGGTTATTTTAGGGGGATTGCAGTATTGCCTCCCTTACTTCTCTGCTGCCTTTAGAGTTGGGTGGCCAGAGAGCGGGGGCTGTTGGCTGGGTGCCCAGCTCTGAAGGTAGCAGCACAGAAGTAAGGGTGGCAATGCCATACCATGCTATCCTTACCCTGTGCTGCTGCTGGCACAGAAGTGGCACAGATTCCTTCAGAGCTGGTCTCCTGGCCAGGAGCCACCGCTCTCCAGCTGTTCAGCTCTGAAGGCAGCAACGCAGAAGTAAGGGCAGCAGTACCTCAACCTCCGCCCCCTAAAATAACCTTGTGACCCCCTACAACTCCTTTTTGGGTCAGGACCCCTACAATTACAACACTGTGAAATTTTAGATTTAAATAGCTGAAATTATGGAATTTATGATTTTTAAAATCCTAGGACCGTGAAATTGACCAAAATGGACCGTGAATTTGGTAGGGCCCTACAAATGGGGTATTCACTTCAAGCAAGATTCTTCCAACATTAACCCAAATTGGACTTTTCAAACAGACTTTCATATTATTAGCTTACTAGTTAATGAAAATTTAAACAGGAAAACAATACAAAAGAACCTGTAACATTTTTCCTCCAGGTAGCCCCACAATGGTAGAAAGATCTGTGAACAAGTTAGACTGGAAATATGCTTCAATGCTACAAGGTAGGGCAACTAGTTTGAAGAGATGCAAAGAATACTGAGCTGTGATAAAAGGAAGGGAGGGCAAAGGTGTGCAAGACAAATACACCTTCAAGTGGAAAAAGACTGTATTAGCACTGAAACAGCTGTTTGGTGAATGACAATTCTTAGATGCTACACAAGTTTGGAGTACCTTGATACTGTGTTAGAAATCATTATGTCTCTTACCCTGTCTACCTAAGAGAGGACCTGAGGTCAGTATTAGACAAATACTTTGAGATGAGGCTGACCAGGAGACCTCTGTACTGGAAAGGAAGCTTACCTAAGGAAAATTCTGGTATGAGTCCAATAGAAAGTTTCAGATATTGAGGAATGTGAAGTTGGGCTTTCCATGACTGCAGATCATTTTAGCTATTTAGATATTTTTCAAACGGGGCCAAAAGTAAACAAACTATCTTAGATATCTGTGGGAGATCCTACCACACATGTTTGTAAACAAGTCATTTTAGGTCTTGGTCAGAATGATTTCAGAAGAGCTAATATAACGTATGAAAAAATAGCTCCTTGATGTCTTTCTGCATTGGAAAACTCCACCAATGGTTGTCAAGTGATTTATTCTTTTTCAAATAGCAACTCTTTTGGAAAACAGCTGATGAGAAAGAAAAAGGGGCAGTGTGGCTACATCTCTGGCAGTGTTTCCCGGTCTGAAATTGGTTTTGCTATGGTTTCCCAAGAGGTTGGCAAATATGCTTATTAAACCACTGGGCTCACAAAGAGGTATCTTGACATTTTAGTATTCCCCAGGAGAATACTATGTTTGTTTGTTTTGATTAGCTAAATGAAGCATATAAGACTTGGACTAAACTCCACCATGTTTGTTCCAGTGAGGTCTGAATTGGATGTTCTTGTCGTGAAGTTAAGACTCAGTCCTAGGGCAAAGGGCCATTCTAGTGAATTAGCAGTGTTCTTCAGCTAGGCGATAAAGAATTATAAACCCATGATATTAGAACTTTTTCTATGAAGCTTCCACATTCAATCTATGTTTTGTAGGCTTTGTAGCAAAGATAATCTTGTAAAAAGTTGTTTCATCTATGCCATAAATTTGCTAAAATGGACATTTTTAACATGCTGTAGGACAATGAATACCGGGTATTTTTTCCCCTTTACTCTTTGTTTTAGCTTCTGTTAGTTTGGAAAATCAGACCAAATAATGAAATGCTTTCCACCCACATTAGTTTGGTGTCTCCAAATACATTTAACTTTTCAAAATCATCCCATTTGTCTTTTCTTTCTACTTCAAAGTGTTACCCTAACCTGTAAGTGTGAGTAACTTCATAAAGGTTGCTCCTGAGAGAGGGCAACTATAGTCTGGTTCTCATTTCTATCAAATTCCATCTTGAGTTTCTTTTGTTATACTCTTTGCATTTGCACCAAAAACTCCCATGAATGGTTTTAACTCACTTGAATGGTTTTGTGGAGGGGAAATACTGCAGTCTACTAAGAGAAAGAGCTAATCAAATTAATTTAAGAAAATGAACAGGATTCTCATGTGGATGGACAGACAGACTCAATCTATCCCTCGTCTGAATAAAGAGTATGTAGGGATAAGACTATCCATATTGCTTGGTGACAGTTGATTCACCAGCCATTCCACTTTAAAATAATACACAGGGCTAGCCGCTAGGAGCAACTATAAAAAGGCCAAACGTGGTTTTGAGAGGTCTGTGACATAAGGAGAGGGTTATATGACATGGCGATTTATGCTTTTAAATGCATAGACATTTTGTGGTTGCAGAGTTTCACAGTTCTGGTTGAACTCTTCCCGCAGGACCCTTGCCACAAAGCTGTTGAGGGCATTTAAATGCTGAATCTCACATGCCCTTGGTTTTCAGGGGCTGGACAGAGTTTAAGCGCAGTCCCTGGCTTTGGGCCTGTAGGTGGACACTTCAGGTGCAGACCTCATGTCTGACACTCCTCTTCCTAGGTGGGATCCTGTGGTCCAGTTACTTATACCCTGAAACTGGCAGTTCTTGCACAACCCAGAATCCCACTGAAGATGTGAGCCTGCTAGTTTACAGTTCACCTATTTAGGCATACACAGTAGTGAAAGCCACACACACGGACTTTGCACAGGTTTCTAACGCCCCATTACTCTTTACTTAAGAATAAAAGCACAGATCATTTAGAAAATAGCAAACACCACAAATGCAGTGCCCCTCACCCTTCCCTTGGGGGACCATCAGTGCTCAGATGGGCAGGATTCTCCCCTACCTGACACCTGCCCAGCTCCCAAAAGCTTCAGCTGGTGAAAATAGCCAAAACACTACAATGGAGCAGCTCCTGCTTTTTTTTAATAGCCTTCCAGCCTTCTGTGTCATGTGACCTCCTGCTTTGCCTCAACAGGAGAGACCACTACCATGTGATTCTTTTGCCAGTCAGCCTGTCCCCTGAAAAAGCAGTTCTCTTGCATAGCATCCAGCCTTTAGTCTAGGGTGCTTCTATTTGAAAAGAAGACCATCAAGGTTTAGTGGACCTCTATTGTTAGCCCTTGAACATTGGCCCTTGAAATTCAGGAGAACCACAGAAAAAGCAAATAAACCACACATTCAAAATGGAGTGTACAGTCTGGCACAGATACATGTAACAATTCTCTGGTATCGGACAATTCATAAGCTGTACATATACAGATTCCCCAAATTGTCTCACAGAGGAAAGGACACTCGAACTTTTATTTCAAAGTATGGGGTTTCTTACAACACTCGTGTTTTATTGGCTTGTTGTTTAGGGATCCTTTAGTGCAGATCTGAACATGGAAAGTGAGGTTACCATTCCTTCCTCTCTCCAAGATCCTGGTGCATTCTCATTTAATTTTATAGTCTCTCCTCTTTGTGGATTCCTTTCCATTAGCTTCAATGGGAGTTGGATCAAGCCCTGTTTGTGCATGAGATGGAGAGATATATGCCTCATGTGTCTGATACAAATGGAGCATGAATGGTACTTAACTTCTCTTCCCTAAGTTCCTAACTACACAAAGGTTACTATTGTGTATGGGCCTTAGCCATCTTTCAGCATGGACTGATTTTTTTCCTGCGTTGACAGGGCCAATAATCATGTTACAGGCCAGACCTTTTTAGTGCAGTCTATAGGATAGTTCCCTGAACATGGTTTGGTCCCTCTATTCAAACAAAACCCAGGAATGTTATAGCATGATTGTCGTATGATTGGGTATCCCCAATATGAATGTAATTGTAATGTAAACAGAACTGCTGCAACATTCTATCTTCTGCCTCTTCCCAAGAAAGAAAGAATCCCCCCCTTTTTAAAAAACCTCTAAGAGGCTTGATAAACGAGTGGTGCATCTTGTCTGAAGCTCAAGTAGTAGAGAAAACAAATGATGGTCTACTGCTGAAAGGGAATCACCTGAATTTAGTTTGCATGCCCCCCCTTCCCCTGTCTATTAATATAAAGGCTGCCATAAAATGATGAGCAAGAGATGGTGACTTGCTCTACCCAGCTTGATCATGACCTAGTCTGGATCCATTAGGCAATCAGCAACTTAGGCCCAAATCCTCAAAAGTTATTCAGGTGCCTAACTCCCATTGAAATTAATGGGAGATAGGCACTTAAATTCCTTTGAGGATCTGGGTCTCAGTGACCATATCTGCCATTAGATAGTCACAGTTGGGGTGGTTGCTAATTTAAAGCATCACAACTGCAGCAATAGGCAATGTGGGTAAATCTGCTGTATGAAAGATGGAGCAATAACCAGGTCAAGACTCTAAGGACGTAGGCCAGTCTGTGGAAAGACACAAGTACAGCTTCAGGAATTAGATTTTGGTCAAGTTCTTGGGGAGCTGGTGTAAATGAAGCTCAACAAAATGCTTTTGTCCATTTCTTTTTCAATAAGCAAAACAAAATGAAGAACAGTATATGAAAGAAAGTGAAAGGTATCTAGAGAAAAGCTTCCAGAAATAGTTTCACATCTCAGTTGACATTAATGTAGCCATAATTTACATATAAAGTATCAGTATGACGGTTTGCACGAGATAGCATACGTGTAACTGCAGGGTTCTATTTAGGAATTTCCAAGAGAGTGGGAGGCTGTATAGAGGTCTTGAAGAGCAGACCTAGGTAATAACCTGCTTTAATATATTTAGCAAATGAGAATTCAAACCACAGAAGAATACACAGAGGAGGGGACAAAAGCATTTTCTGGCTGGGAAGTCACTGAATATTCAGAACACAATGGGGGAGGTAATTTGCACAATTTTCGTAATGTAAAATGTCTGTCTACCAAGCATGACCACTGAGGCATAAATGTGTGTGATGAGCAAGAGGCCTGAAGACAGAAGTGATCATATACCTCAAATAGCGACTTGACTGCCGGGGGCGCTAACTACTCCACGCTCATCTTCCTGCTTATTCATTAGGACTTTACCAACTTGTTGCAAGGGGCAGTTTTTGAGTTTAAGAAGGGGGTAAATATTTTTATTTTTAAGCTAAAAACCACCAGAACCATTAGGGTTCCCTTACAGTTTCTGGAGGTGCCGCACATTGCATAGCGACAGAGAGAATGGGGAGGTTTTAGCTGAGATTGATTTAAAACTGATGAGACAACATGAGGGCCTGCCATGCTATCTGTGGTGTTTGCAATTGAAGAGGACATAAATGAGTAGTACCTTTTGCAGAGCACCATAGAACTCATGACAGAGCTCCTTCCAACTTGGGTTGTTTCTAGTGTTCCTAAGGTTCTCTTTTAGTCCTGCATCTGCTGCCAGCTGGAGCCAGAGGTGCAGTACAGTTGGCACGAGTAGGATGGTAACAGTTTTCTGAGCTCCCGGATAAGCCTTCATATTTATTTTGTACACTTGTACATGTTTCCTTAAGGTCTTTGATATGGGCTTTTGAGTACTTTGATTCTCCCACCTGTGCTATGGAGGTATGCTGCTTTAATTATCTCCTGGGGTCAACATTTGTAACACTATGCTCCTATGATTATATGGGTGTCTCCCACTATTGGGAGGTGGCTATTTAAGTCATCACAAATAGCACTTTGAAGGCCGCTATTCCTAGGAGTTCTAAGTAGTGAGTGACTGCAGCATCAAGTGAGGTGGACCTCAATGCAGCTACCTATGATTTTGGCATAGTTACTGCAATGTGTTCTCTAGGGTGCTACCTTTTGAGAACTACTAGGAGACTTCAGGTACTTGAGAAAAGTTACTCAACTTCTTAGAGGTTTGGTTACTGTGATCATGTGATATCAGTGCTCCATGCCTGCATTGGCTTCTGATTCACTTCAGAGTACAGTTTAGATACCACAGTGGTAAATAGGAACCCCTGTAGATACAGACGTTGGTTATGAAATATCCAGCCCCAAATATGACCTCTAGGCGTTCCCTTGCTACAAGATTTCAGTTAATCTGGGGCACTCTTGCTGTCCCCCTAGGGTTGAACTTTTGTGAATTGGCTGCCAGGCCGCAGTAGAGGGATCCTGACTGTGGAACATACTCCTTCTGAGAGCCCCTCAGAGCCAAGCTGTGGCTGCCTTCAGAACATGGTGAAAGGCATTTCTGTTTCAGATGTTCTCCCAGTTATTGGTGACTGTATTTTTTTTTTTAATAGTGGCTGAGGGATTGGGATGTCCTATTTTATCTGCCTATTTGATTAGCATGCGTACTGGTTGAAAAATTCCTACATCTACATAGCATAAGTATTTTACAGAAAAAAGGAATGTAAGCACACAGGTTGTTTTGGTTTTTTTTAACAAATGCAGTAAAACAAAACTAAAACTTGTACACTACTTTGCAGCACTTCCCTAATGTAAAATGATATAACACCGACACGCACCCATTCCAATTTATTTAGTATTCACTCAGTGGTTTTGCTCAGCAGGGTGTGTGGTTAGTAACAGGTATACAAGCGGAAATGAAAATGAGTCTCAAGAAGCTTTCAACTTATAAATGTAAAAATAAACTGCTCATGGTTCAAGTGCATGTGGAAACATGCAAACTCTCTTACAACAGGGATTGATTCAAGAAGGTGCCACTCACCGGCTCCATACGTTTCATGAAGATAGTTTACTTAAGTTTATGTAATTTCCTTTCATTAGGTTATATTTTAGTAGTTCCTTTTCTAATCACAGTATTGACCATGGACCAGGTTTCCAAACAGGAACCAAACATTAAGCAGCTAAATCCATAGTTACGCTCCTAAATAAAAGTGCCCTTGTTTCCAGAGGTGCTAAACACCTGAGCACAGTTCTTAGACTGTGGAGGTTATCATATTGGTCCACAGAATTAAATACTTTGAGACCATTGTAGTGGGGGCTTTGAAGTCTGAGTAACGAGGTGATCCAGAGAATGTTTTACAAAGCAGTCCACAGAATAAGAGCTCCAAACTGGCATGTGACAGTTCTGGGGATTGGATTTGACAACTGGCCAGTTCAGAGATGCTTGTAATTGAGACTTCAACAAAGAGGATCTTAACACTTTCAGCAGCTACTGGTAAAAGGAAGGAGCAGAGCGGGTTTTGGCAACTAAGAAAGCCAGCCCTGCAGTTGCCTTCCAAGGTGCATGTGGTGTGCCTGTGTGTGTGGTGAGGATGACAATGGATCATGGGGTGGGATAAGGCTTCAGTACCTGTAGAGAGGAGGTGCTAATAAAGTGAGTGGTACAGGATCTGCATGTCCATGTACTTTGTTCAGGCCTAGGGCTGCCCTTGAAAGTGATCATTGTAACAAGCTCAGTGGATTGTGTGTTTAGAAATACAGATAGAGGAAATATCCTCAAAGCATTCAACTAGACATTTGATAGCACTTGGGATGTGCTGAGGACTTTTCAAAAGCTGGCACTTATGTCCATAAGGCCCCAGTTCTGCAAAGCACTAGTCCCATTGGCTTTAAATGAGTACTTAAGTGCTTTCCTGGACTGGGGCCCTAAATGGAAACTGTTAAGCACTCCTCCAGCATCTCCATCCATTTTTTAAGCCACAGGAGATTATGATCTGCGCCTCTGAGTACAAGAACGGGGGGAGTTGTAGTGCTGCTGGAGGCATTTTGAATGCAAAGGGTGCCACACTTAGAGAGGCTGAGGCCCTGCTTCACCACATTAACAGGTGTTGACATTCCCTATTGTTCCATGTGAATTCTGGCTGAAGAGCTCCATACCCTATTCCTAATGCAGGCTGTGGCTGTGGCTGGACAGACACAAAAGTACAAGTTTCAGAGTAGCAGCCGTGTTAGTCTGTATCCGCAAAAAGAAGAACAGGAGTACTTGTGGCACCTTAGAGACTAACAAATTTATTAGAGCATAAGCTTTCATGGACTACAGCCCACTTCTTCGGATGCATAACGTGGGCTGTAGTCCACGAAAGCTTATGCTCTAATAAATTTGTTAGTCTCTAAGGTGCCACAAGTACTCCTGTTCTTCTTTTTACAAAAGTACAACTAAATAATGAATTAAATGAACTTTAAACACTAACAGTGAAGACCCAGACCTCAATACCACACTTTAGAACAGAAAGTTTTATATACAGATGGATGGACAGCACAAGAATCTTTGACAATAAATAGCTCTAGATATTTTAATCTACATGCCTGTTGACGTTGTGATTTTATTTTCCAAGATTTTGTCAAGTAAAGAGTTTGAGTCAGCAATGTTATGGGTCTCTTTTCCTCCCCTTTTTGGAGATTGGAAATGAACAAAAAACTAATCATCTGATAGGGAAATAGCTTATTGGCACTCAACCTATTTATAACAGCTCCACAATTTCTCCTGCTGTTTCTTCAAGAACCCTAAAGTGGATTTCTTCTGGCTTCCAGCTGCTAAGATCAACTACTAGTTTCTTTTTTTATCTAGATACAAAAAAAGGCACCATCAGTTATGATGAATAAATATCATGTTATTGCAGTAGAGATCTGGTTTCTAACTGCCTCCACATGGGAACCTGCATTGCTTCAGTTCAAAATACCAATTGCTAACACTCAGCTTTAATGTCTTCCTGGTTCCTTGAAGGGAACTGAAGCCTACATACAGATGTTTTGGTGCAGGAGTCAAAATACTTTCTATCCACTTGCACACATGGATACCAAAAGGTTGTTGTTTGACTTTCAGGGACATTTCCATTGGTGGGGAATAGAGTGTGTTTATAGAATCATAGTGTTAGAAGAGACCACAAGGGTCATCTAGTCTAACACCGACAAGATGAAGGATTTATTGTGTCTAAACCATCCAAGGCAGATGACTTTCCAGCCTCCTTTTGAAAACCTCCCCTGAAGGAGCTTCCACAACCTCCAGAGGCAGTCTGTTCCATTGTCCTGCTGTTTTTATAGTTAGAAAGTTTTTCCTGAGATTTAATCTAAATTTGCTGTGCTGTAGTTTAACCGCATTGCCTGTTGTCCTGCCCTCTGTGGCAAGAAAACAACTTTTTCCCCCATCTTTTTTATGGCAGCCTTTCAAGTATTTGAAGACCGCTATCATGTCCCACCTTAATTCCTCTTTTCCAAACTAAACATACCAAGTTTCTTCAGCCTTTGCTCCTATGGCTTGTTTTCCATCATCTTTGTTGCTCGCCTTTGGATCCTTTCCGGTTTCTCCACCTCATTTCTATACATCGGAGACCAAAATTGGACACGATACTCCAGCTGAGGCCTAATGAATGCCGTGAAGAGCGGTACTATCACCTCCTGTGTCTTGCATGCTATGCCTCTGTTAATGCAACCTAAAATTGTATTTGCTTTTTTTTTGCAACAGTATCACATTGCTGACTCATGTTGAGGCTGTGATCCACCACAACTCCCATATCCTTCTCAGCAGTGCTGCTGCCAAGCCGGTTACCCCCCATTCTGTATTTTTGCATTTGTTTTTTCATCTCTAAGTGCGTTACATTTGTCTTTGTTGAATTTCATTTTGTTGTCTATAGTCCAGTTCTCCAATTTATCAAGATCCCTCTGAATTTTAGCTCTATCCTCCAAAGTCTTGGCAACCCCTCACCTGCAGCTTTGTCTCATCTGAAAATTTGATCAGTATGCTCTCTATACTTACATCCAGGTAATTAATAAAGATATGGAACACCGGGCCAAGAACAGATCCCTGTGGAACCCCACTTGAGACCTCCCTCCAATCTGACATCATTCCATTAATAGTTACTCTTTGTTTGTGGTTGTTTAACCAGTTATGTATCCACTTAATGGTAGTTCCACCAAACCTGCATTTCTCCAGCTTACTTATCAGAATGTCATGTGGGACCTTGTCAAAAGCCTTGCTGAAGTCTAGGTATATTATGTCCACCGCATTTCCCCCTATATGTTATGGGCAATTCAGAGTGGTCTCCATTCATTTATCTGCCTGCCAGAATATTCACTACTTCTCGCTAGTGGTGAGTGCACCTGCACACTCTCACAGCCCATCTAACAAGGATGTGCTGTTAGCAGGCTTGTAAAGAAGCACACAAAAAATTCTTTTCTAAAGCTGTCTGCTAAGGTTTTTCCTCTTGAACCTGTCAAAATATTCAGAGATGAAAATCTCTAAAGAGAAAGTACATTTCCATGCTTTCTGCTGCCTTCCCTTTATCCTGGGGGAAATGGAGCTGGCTCAGCCTCTTGTTCAAGTTAACTCATCCTCAGGGCTGCTCTGATCAGTGTACCCTAGGGGCCCTGTTCTATTGGCCCAGAGTTGCCAGAATGCAGCATGCTCCAGTCACATGTCCTCCTGTCTCTTCAGTACTCAGTACTCTCTGTGCACCAGGAGGAGCAGGAACGGATGGTATTAATCAAACTCTCAGATTTATGCCACCGAGGGGAATCCTCAGCTGGCTGCTCAAGCCCCCTTTCTGTCCACATTATCCTTCCAGGATATGGACTAAGAATTTTTGCTCATCAAGATGCTTTTGTTCACACACTTAATCCTTTAAAGAAAGTAAGCTATTAAGACCAAAGTGTTTCTGTGCGAAATATACAACAGTCACCCTAAAGCCACAGTATGGGTTTCTTTTGCACAACTATATGCATCCATATTATGGTGGGGTTTTTTTGCTGCTCAAATGCTCTTTACATAGAGACAGGGCCCAATTCTGCCTTACATGAGTGCAAGGCCTATAGACTTCCACCCATGTCACTGAAGCCAGAATTAGTCTCTTATAGATTAAGATATGTGATCCATAAATCAGGCCTGTCTTTAGGCAGACTAGCCCAGTGCCAGTGGAGAACAATATAGCGGAGATATTTGTGTACCTGAAACTGTGTGAAACTATTAAAGGAAGATGTGTATGAAAGGGTTTAATGGAGTGCAGCCAAAATATTTCAGATTACAGGGATGTAAATTAGTTCAGTTTGACCAGATTTAGCTTGATTGCTTATAAAAGGGCTGATGGGTTGAGGAAACAACTAAAAGTTACAAATGATCCAGAAAGTTAGTGCATCATTAAAAATGAAGACTGCTATTAATTCTAAAACAAGATTTAGTCAAACAGATGTTGAAGAGGGAACTACCGTCTAAACAATTTGGACAGTGTAAGTCCAAAAATGGTACAAGAAACAAAACACACAACCATTTGTCAGAGCCAGCATAACGGGGGTTACTCACCATTGGGGCACCCCTTGTGCCTGCATCTGGGAATTAGCTCTGCCCAGTCTGATATCCCCTTCCTTTGCTCGCTCATGCTGTGGCCCCTCTTGCTCTGTAGGAATTGCAGTGCTTTGTCTGTGTTGCTTGGCCCATCAACCAGATCACTATACAGTTTTTCCCCTTCCAGGGTAAGGAATTCTCTCCAGAGTAGCTTTCCAGATGCCATTCCAGGCAAGTCTTCCCACTCTCCTTCCTACTCTGCCCTCCACAGGCTTTTTTCTCCAGCTTCCTCAGGGGTCAGGATCCCAGGGCTTCTGCTCCCCCAATAGGTTTTCTTCTTCTCTCCTCCCTATACTTAGAAAGTGACTGCAAACTTCCACGCTGTAGCCCCCTTCTGTTCTCTCTTCTTGGCTTTATACAAGCCCTGCCTACTCCTGCCCAAATGGGCTCCATCTTCAATTAATGCTTGTTAGTCAAGCCTAAGGCCTTGGCTACACTTGCGGATTCACAGCGCTGCCGTGGCAGCTGCAGGCACTGATTACACTGGCGCTTTACAGCGCTGCACTTGCTGCGCTCGGGGGGGTGTTTTTTCACACCCCTGAGCGCAGCAAGTGCAGCGCTGTGAATTGCCAGTGTAGCCAAGGCCTTAGTCTCCCTCCAGGTGTAGCCTACTAGGTTAATTAGCCCCTTCTGAGCTACCTTACCCACCTTCATGGGTGGTGTGTGGTGAACACCCCTCACAGCCAGCAACCAAAGTAAGCAGTGTAAATACATTCAAGAAGTGGGACATGTTTCAAAATCTCACAAGGTTATAAGGACCCTAAATTGACTTGGATGGGTTAGGGAGAAGTTCTAGGATGTTTCCAGAGTCAATAAAAACTGGCCATGAAATGATGGTAGATCTGTATCTTCTTTTGTCTGCTAGACATCCTGTATTTAGCATAGGGAGAGCCATAATACAGAAATCATAATTAAAGTGAGTGAGCTGAGGCACCAAGGCTGAAGAAATTTATGAACTGTTGACTTAAAAGTGACCCAGCTTCTCCTAGCTTTTGATGTACAACTCAGACACAGGAGAAAGAGGCTGAGTTTGTATCTTTAGGCAAAGACTTACGGATCGGCAGGAGAGATTTCAGATCTGGAGTCCACCTTCTCCGGTTGGGACCTTCTGATAACACCAAAACCCTTACCTGACAGCTTCCCTATATTGTTTTTTAGGTGGATTAACCTTGACAACACTTCCATAGGGGTGATCTGTAACTTGAAAATGTTTTTCCTCTAATAATATATGCCGCTACGTATGCTGCATTTCTTGAGTTTTGCCTGCTGTTTCCATTTTGCCTTCTCATTAAGCATTGTTTCAAGAATATTTTTATGCTATTTTGGTTTTCAGCTGTTCTTCTCAACTATTAACATAAATGCAGGCTCTCAGAGGAGAATATATTTAAAAGCACTCAAACAGGTTACATTTTATTTTCAAATCGCAAATCAATCCAATTTCTATTTGAACCAACCAAACTCTCCACCATCTAGTGGTGCCCGTATGATGTTGATGTTCCAACGAGTAGGTAAGCCCTCTGTGATGATGAAGAAGTTTGACATCGACTCACTTTGTGTGCCAGGTTTAGCCAACAGGTTTTGTTTGACGTCAGCAACAGATTCTCGGCTCTAGCTAATCTGCCTGACGACGTGGAGATTGCCTGGTCCCTGTTCACTTCTACCCCCAACTAATCTGCTGAGCAGACGATTGGCTATAGGCATCCAGCACGCCGACTCTGGCTATTGGAGGAGGTCTTCCAGATAATTAAATTGAAGGCCACAGCCTGCCAGCGTGGTGATAAGGGCACTCGTAATCAGCTGAAGCGAAAATTTAACACCCTGGCACTCCGCGATCACGAGGCATATTATTAACCAAGTGGCGGATGATGTCGAATTTGGCTTAGGCAGGGGCAACTTGAAGCTAGTATTCCGTGCCATTCGCAACCTCAGTGGTCAAGAGGTAGTCCCTACAAATGGCATCCTGAATGACAGCCAAGGCCATCCATGCAAATTGGATGATGACATTCTCTCACGCTGTGTGGAACATTATCATAGTGTCCTGAACCATCCTCCAGCTGCACTTATTCAGAGCTGGATGGTCGGGCAGTCACTGCGGTTCTGGATCCAGACATTTGTACTGATGCACCAACATTAGATGAAGTGAAGTGTGCCATGTCTAAACTGAAAAAACGGACGCACAGCCAGTGCCGATGGCAATCCCTCAGAGCTGCTATAATTTGCTATCGATCCTGCAGCAGAATCACTTCTGGCCATCTTTCTTCTGGTGTGGAACCCTGCCAGCTGCCTGGAAGGACAGTATTTTGATCTCACTCTATAAGGGCAAGGGACCGTGCAGTGAATGTAAGAGTTACAGGCTGATCACCTTGCTCTCCGTTCCAAGGAAGGTGTTTGCGCATGTTTTGCTGGCATGCCTGTAGCCTTTGCTACACTGGAAGCGTCATCCCCAACAGTCAGGCTTTACGAGGAAAAGGTCCACATTAGATGCCATTTTGGCCCTTGGCTTGTTGTCAGAGATACATTGTGAGTTCAGAAAGCCCCTGCATGTAGCGTATGTTGATCTTAAGGCTGCATTTTTGATTCAGTAGACTGTGTCACGTTATGGAAGGCCTTAAAGGGCGTAGGTGTCCCTACCACTCTGCTGGACTTGATTAGAGAGCTGCATAATGGAACCACTGCCCGTGTTTGTCTGGGGAACCGGTTGTCAGTGCCTTTTAAATCAGTATCTGATGTTAGGCAGGGCTGCGTTCTGGCCCCTGCACTCTTTTGTCGGGCAATGGATTTCGTAATGCAGCATTCCATCAGGTCCACAGGCATTGAGATCGGTGATCTCTCACTCACAGATCTTGACTACACTGATGACGTTGTTCTTTTAATACAGAGTCCCAACAGGTTTCGTGAGGCACTCCAGTATATGGAGGAGGAGTCAGCTAAGATTGGTCTCAGTGTTTCATGGGTCAAAGATAAAACTGCAAAATTTAGAACCTGGTCCACCCATGACTCCAATCTCCTTGAACAACGAAACCATCAAATCAGTTTCCAGCTTTTGCTATCTGGGTTCTATACTTACCAACTCCTCCAATTCTCACACGGAGGGTCTTCATCGGATTGGCATCACAGCATCTGCCATGGGCTGTTTAAAACGGATATGGAATCAACATCTTAGTATGACAACCAAGTTCAGGGTTTATTCAAACTGTATCCTTCCCATACTGTTATACGGCTGCAAAACATGGACACTATGCCACACAGATTGGACAAAGCTGGAGGCTTTCCACACAAAATGTCAACGTAGTATACTGGGAATAAAGTGGGATGACTTCATCTGTAATACAGATGTTCATGGTCGTTTGGGTCTACAGACTACTGGGGCCATTGTCTGCAGGCAGCGCCTTATGCTTTTCAGACATGTCGCAAGGATGCCGCAAGACATTCCAGCAAATGTTGTTCTCCAGGTGGTTTGTAACATTTGGGATAAAATTCCACCAACCAAGGGGTGGAGGTGGCCCAGAGGCAGACCCCCTATTACGTGGGTTCACCAAGTCTGTTCCGATGTTGTACTCTCAGGTCATCAAGCCTTTGTGGTTGCACAGGAACAGACCAAATGGCGAACGATTGCTATGGCTGGTTGTCTGGCTAAGCGTTGAAGAAGAAGAGGAGAAGCCTCTCTCTCCAGAGTTGGTATAAAATATCTTTGAATATTTATAAAATACTGTGTAATTATATTTGCATTTATGTAACAAATTTACAGTAATGTTGATTTAAACGTGTCTGAAATACTTGATGTCCTGGATTCTTCCCAAGCATAGATATGAGAAACACAAATTTGTATATAAAAACTAATACTTTATCCATTACATTCACTGTACTAGTAAGAGAACTTGTGGGGCTAGATTTTTTTTTTCTTTTTGTTTCTTAAGTGGGCACATAGCTGGATTTCTGCACATGCAAAATCTCCTGACATACACACTCTTATTAGGATTGTGCATGCATAGTTGTGTGCAAGTGTAAATCCTGACTTCTCTATGTACACTAGGGTCTTGGGCATGCAAGTTAGGGGTGCAAAAAACTGCATGTGCCCTTTTAAAAATCTGCCTGTTGGGACCTACATCCAGTTTTGCTACTGATTCACTGTTTGATTTCGATAAGTCACCTCACCTAACCTCTCCACCTCAGTTTATCAATTTGTTTCAATGGTTATACTCACTTGCTTAAAATTATACATATGTTTAAGTGCTTTGCTGGATTGGGGCCATTATGCTTGTGTATCTTTGCAGGATGTTTTGAGGTTGAACTAATCTCTGTAAATGGTTTCCAAATCCTTGGATGAAATATTCTATGCAAGTACAAATTGTTTCTGTGCATCTCTGCTTGCAAAATAATCTCCTCTCACTGATGCAACAGAGTAGCTACTGTCTCTGATATTGCTTAGGTGAACGGGCCTGATCAGAACAGGAAAGCTGAAAAAAAACCTGTTCTCTTGTATGACAAGTCTTATTATGTTCCTGACAAGAATGCTTCATCTCACTTTTCAGATTCAGAAGGAAACCTATATCAAAACAACCAGCTGCTACAGATAACACTGACCATGCACAGAGTTATCATCCCCTCTGAGGATGTGCTCCGAAAACTAATTGATCTATATCCTTTATAATGCTTACCTGTAGTTATTAAGGTAAGGTAATACAGAAATACATTGACAGAATGGTAAGTGTATACAACCTACAGGTCAATATTAATAAATTGGTGCATTCACCTCTGCATCTCATGATGACTGAAAGGCTAAATTTAGTGCTTAAGAAAAGTCTTCATATTTTAAAACAAACCTGGGAAGATGTTATCAGTGATCTAGGGTAGAAGATATATGGAGAAGGCTTTCCAGAAAATTACATGGCAATTGCAATCTCAGACCCAGTGTTTATAATTATTTATGTACAGAAAAATGTTCATATTATGCTAACCTAGTCTATGTCAGATAATCATCGAAAGATATGCACTAAGTCTTGGATTACCTTCTCCATGCAAATAAAAGTTAAAATGTTCCAAAAATGAAGTGGGTAAATTTTAAAACAATCCCCAGACTAATTATCGTATTTTGGGGCCTCAATGTTTTGTGAAAATATATTTTCACAAAATTAGTTTGTGGCTCATCAGATGCTCATAAAAAAGATGCTAAGAGCATGAATATGGGCATAACTGCTCTCTCTTATCTAGAGGATTCATAGCTGTGGAAGATACTGCCTAACTCTATTAGCTTTAATGAATGTTTGTTCATAATTAATGGATCATAACATAATTAGGGACCAATCCTGAGAGACACCAAGCACCTCTGAGACAGGCATTTACTTGGTACAACTTGTTTTAGTTAGTACTTCCCCCCACAACTCTAATTTTTATTGGTTTCCAATTAGTATAGCTGTGCAAAACAGACCTGCCATGCATGACAGTAGTCAGACTTCCCTAGATACCCACACTATGCAGCATCCAAGATATCAAGCAGTTACTTTTTGGAGTGTAGAATAAGTGGCATTTAATTTAGGGTCCTGCATTTCCTCAGAAATAACAAGATATGGGGCTCAATTCTCACTTACATTGAGACACTCCCATTTACAGTGTAAACCAAACAAATAGCTGACTTACAGAGGTAACTTGCTTCCCAGGTCAAGAAAAGAATCCTGTTTTCAATCAATAATAACTACAACTGGAGTAGCACCTTTGTAAATGAAGGCAAAATTAGGTCCATCACCTGTAAAGAATATAGATAATTAGATATTAAAGTGTGGGGGTTTTGCTCTACAATAGTAGAAACAAAGGGGACTTGATTCCACACCAACCCAAATATACCATGTGATCAATTCTAGAGCCCTCAATCCTCAATAAATAGGAGTTCGGTTCAAATTCTCTTCAAGCTGTTGCTGACAGCCCCCACTCTTTTCTGATAATTTTTTTTTATAATGGAACAAAATAATTGTTTACATCTTCCCTATGGAACTTGGGTTTTCTGCAGTCAGGGAAGTAATTCATTTGTCAATTTTTAAATTCCACACACTCAGACTTTCCAGCCAGATTTAAGTATTTGCAAAGCCAGTGGTGGACTAAAGCAGATCTGAATGGATCAGCTAATCTGGGCTTTGAGGTTTTTGAAGTTGCCTTCAAATTTCCAGCTCCACCACTCTTCATCCCTCAAAATTACATGACCATCTCTGGTCAATTTGCAGTAGATTTGGGTCACATTTAGATTAATCTGACCCTCTGACAAAGTCTGTAAATTATCTTCTTTAAATAGGTGCACAATACTTCATGAAGAGATGCATTTTCTCTCTCTGCAGGAGAAAAATATTCATAATGCCCATAATATATTTTTCCTGAACTGATCGTCCATATATGTAAATGACCATTTATAGAATAAAAATAAATGTTCTCTTTGCAGTTAATATATATTTCACAGTTCAAAAATTTCTCTCCAGCATTATCTCTGGTAAATCACAACAGTTAACAGGCAGTTCTCCATAAAAATGGTCCTTGATGAATTTAGTACTATTCTATAACCTTTTGCTTATAACCTTTTGTTTCATATGTTAACAAGCTGTATGAATGGACAAGTCCTAATGAAAATTGGGAAGCAAATTACCAAGAAGCAAACTAAAAAGCAAAGGTTCATTTAACTACTTAACACCTCTCAGCACTTGATGAAATACGTCAGTGTTATTTATAACTGTCCTATTTATATCTGTCCTTCACTAATGATTTCAGAAGAATAACATGCACAAAGACCTGATCCAATGTCCACGGAAGGCAATGGAAAAGTTCCCACTGGCTTCAATCAGTGAGCATTGTATCAGGCCCTAGGAAATACTGAACATGTCAAGTTTCAGATCGTGGATGCAGGGCCGGCTCTAGGCACCAGTGCAGGAAGCAGGTTCTTGGGGCGGCCAATGGAAAGGGGTGGCATGTCCGGGTCTTTGGTGTCAGGTCCCTCAATCCCTCTCGGAGTGAAGGACTGGCCGCCGAAGAATGAAGCGGTGCGATAGGGTTGCCACTGAAGTGCCGCCAATCGCGGCTTTATTTTATTTTATTTTTTTTCTTCGCCACTTGGGGTGGCAAAAAACGCTGGAGCCGGCCCTGCGTGGATGAACTTCCATGCTTTCCTTAACAGTTCTCTACATATCTGGATGCTTTAGAAAAGAAATCTGGGCTTTGTGTAAAGATATGCTATTTTGTAAGGTAAGAATTTTTTGCATAAATGTATTTGTGAAATAAAATAAGTGATACAATTACATGGTAGCAATTACTGTTCAAGCTGGTCATGTGGTGCCACAAATAAGAGTGACTATGCATTTCTTAAGTTAGCATTCAAAAGAGGAATGATATTCCCATAGACTTCCTTAAAGTTTTACTTGCACAGATCTATGCACAATGGCCCAAATGGTTTGGTGCAAATCCATTAAAATCAATGGATGAATTCAGCTACATGTTATGGGTGGATAATTATGACCCTGAGCCTCCAAAAGCCTGAGCGCCCTCAACTTGAATTGACATCACTGAAAGTTGAGAGTGATCAGCAACTTGTTGAATTGGGCCCTATGTTACCATACAGTTTTCTCTTTCAAATAAAGCAATGTTGAATACTTAGGCTATATCAATATGAAGCACAACTCCTGATTGCATTCAATAAGGAGTTGTACTTAATCAACTGCAGTATTACCCTAGGAAATTATTTCCTTTTTTCCTTCTATTACATTTAATTTAATGGTTGATATATTAGTTAAAGAATGTTTTTATTAAAGAGTCATCATTTGCCAACAATTTTTGCATAGCACTAATGCTTTCATCAGTACTTAGACCAGGAAATAAATGGTAGATGCGGGCAAATGCTGGCTTTTCAATAGTGACCATTTTACTACCTCAAAAAGGGGTACTTCATTAATGCAGAATGGTTCAGTATTTTACAGGATATTATGGAATACATTTTCAAATTGTGCACATGTAAAATTCACAAATGCACACACCTACAGGAGAGTACATATGCCCATTTATTAGAGCAAACCCAGGTTTTGGGTGTGCATGGCTTGCAAGCCAAATAAGCTGAATGGAAAGATGAGACCGAATACATGCAATCTGACCACCTCATGTACAATGCACTATTTCTCAGGAAATATCTTGTACATATCAAGTTAAACTGTATCACCCATAACAATTTCTATTTATTTGTGGGTGGCAGGTTTCCACTCCCCCACCCAATATATAATAAAGAAAAATAAACCAGGCATTGACTTCACTGTCAAACTAACTGATTTAAAAAAAACAATGAGTTTGTTGTAGAATTTGGTGGTACAGATAAGCACCATATAAAGAAAAAGTAATAGACTAGATCCTTGGCTTGTATAAAACTGTGTAGCTTTATTGAAGTCAGTGGAGCTATGCTGACTTACACAAGCTGAGGATCTGCCCAATATATTTAAAGGTCTGAGCACTGAGCCAACTCACTGTGTTATTTAATATTTATGTATGTGTAGATACTATGGTGAGATGATCAGATAGGTAGAAGTTTGTCACATACACAGCCATTACAAAGCAATAAGACAGAGTTGGTAGTGTCAGTACAAGTGTTTGATTCTTGCATTATAAACTCTCTATTTGGATAGAACAGTGTACTTTGGAGAAGGTACTTTGAAGCAAAATTTAAAATCTGAGTGACCAAAAGAGCATAGAAGTTATAAACCAGACTGGATGTTTGCCTTGCAGCATTACTGGTGTTTCAGTTACACAAATAACCAGCAAAATTCTTTATTTTATTATTCTATTTTCCATTCACAATAGGTATTGGATAACAGAGTTCTGGATCATGTTCAAAATGGATTCTAGTCTAATTAACACCATGGAGGAATTTCAGAAATTGGTGAGAGCTAATGGTGAGGAGTTACACTGTCGCCTAATTGACACAACTCAAATGTGAGTGTCAAGGTTTTAATATGTTTGGAAAACAAAACAATATTGCCATCTCACTTCCCTAAAATAATAGTAACCAATCTCCAACAGCTCGATTAGGAATATTTCCAAATGTCTGATATTAGCAATGTGCAAAAGATTTACCCCTGTGCAGTGGGCCAGCATGTGACAATTTAAGTCCCATTAAAGCTCTCAAAATATGGCTTCAATTTAACTTAATTGCTGCAGAGATCTTGTGCCGAACCTCTGCACAGGGTAAACTTCACTCTAAGGAACACGGAGTGTTTAAGTGAAGAAAGATTTTGAAAGACTTAATTCCTTGAAAGGGCAGTGAGAAAGGAGAACACATTTTACTCAGAGTGTACATGATGTAAAACAGTGGACTTTTTAAAAGCCAAAATTCAGGTCACTAGGGAGACAATATAGGATTCATTTCATTATGTCTAATTCCTAATGTTATTTTGTGTGTTGTTGCTGGTCTTATTATCTGGTCAAGAATTGATCCCAGAGCACCTAGAAAAATAAAGTGCACAGGGGCTGTATCTCACGGGGCTCTCTCCTGAGAAGAGACTCTTCCTATTTTTAAATAAGAGTGAGAAACAGGCAGCAGAATTTGACCCACAATTTATAGCTGGCCATAGAGTATAAGCTTCCTTATGAGATTCTGTTGAGCTGCCCATGAAGACAATAAGGGGCAATAACAAGGCATAACGGACAGACCAAATCCTGTTGCCACTGAATCCTATTGACTTTAATGGGACTGGGATTTGATCCAATGGATACAGCAAACTGGAGAGAGTTAAGAACAACAATGCTGAGGAGATATCACTATGGCTGTATTCTTTTTCATAATGTAATTTTACTGTATTTAAAGGGTACTTTAAAAATGCATGCTAAAAGCATTCGACGGGACTGTTGTCATAATACCTTTTATTGGCCCAACTTCCAGTAAAAGCTATTACCTCACTCACCATGTCTCTCTAATATCCTGGGACCAACATGGCTACAACTACACTGCATATGTCATAATATCCATCATTCATAATGAATATAAAGAAATTGTTCTTTTGCAATTCAAATCATTCATCCGTTTTCAACTGCAATAAATCATGTTTTGGGGGAAATGTAAATTAGTTTTCCTGCAAAAATCAACCTCCATTTTAGTGTAAACCTTTTCCTATTTTTTATAAAAAGAAATTCCCGGGATTGGTCCCGAAAGCTTACACAGCGGATAAAGCCCAACACCAGTAAGAAAAGGAAAGTCTCACTTCTCTTTGATCATCTAGAGCCGGAAGAGCTATCAGACCACCTCACCTACCTTGAATTTAAGTCCTTCCGAAGAATATCAGTAAGTGATCAGCTTTTGGCTAGAACAAAACAACTAACTTTCTGTGCATGTGGTTGGACTCACTTTCATCCCGATCCTTACTTAGTTTTTTCAAAAAGTGTTTGTATTGGGTCAGGGGAGCTAGCAGTGGAGAGGGCAGACAGTTTTGACCCCCTTACGTTCAGACAGTAGGTTGGGTCAAGAAGGAGAGGTTGAGGAACAAGCTATCTCCTTTCACTCAAAACAGTGTTTAAGCTGATGCAAGTGGCATGGGGGTGGGGGGTGACTGGAGAATGGGGAGAGCAAAGCATTGCAGGAGCTAGGCTGCCTGATTCTGTCTCCCTGGGGTACTCACCCCACTATGACAGCAGAGGGGTGCTGCAGCACTTCTTTACAAGGGCTCCTGGAGAGCCCTGAAACCCCTTAAATATTGAAGTAACACTTTGTTTTAAACAGGCCAGTTGGGGCTGTACCTGACTGTCTTTTTTTCTTTGTCATACTAAAGAAAAGGCCAGTATGGTTTGATATTCTTTGTGTGTCAACCAAAAAAGAGTGCACAGCAGGTTCAAAGCAGCAAGGAAGGGCAGTGTGTTTGTGGGTATAGCTGATCCTTTCCCCACCCCGGAAATGTGTACAATACTGGTATGAAAGCTGCTGAGATAAGATGCATAGCTAAAAGAACAAAGAGACTCATCTTTTGGATGGTATCACTAGAATCTGAAGTGTAAGTTTTGCAGTTAGAGGGATGTTGAACAGATTGCAAAAAAATCTCTCCTAGTCATGCATCAGTGCACTTTATTTTAAGCTCCAGGTACGTGACTCCTCATGTGTTATGTTAAAATCTAACAGCCTTGGGACTGAAGTCACGCATTTACGCATAGGGTCCTACCTGTAGGCAGTAATAATACTTAACGCTTATATAATGCTTAACATTTTCAAAGCTCTGTGCAGATGCTAATTAATTAATGATTAATGGGAATAACAAGTATGATGCACAGTCAGAGTCTTGGTTCCCTCATAGTTCTCAGACAGTTACTTAGCTGTGTAACATAGGTTCCTGCATACTTTACTAGTGATAATCTGAGATTAAAAAAATTAGTTCACTGGGACCTTGGTTAGGAAAAGAAAGTGCTTTATCCATTAAACAATGTGATTATTTAACTCCTTGCAGAATGCCTCCCTAATATAGTAGCCTAATACTTGTCCCTGCTATGGGAGAGACTATGCAAATTAGATGATGTAATGCTAACATGAGAGTAACTATTCATACAGTCACTCATTCTAAGGCTAGCAGTTAACATCAAATCATTAATGTTTCTCCAGTATTTCCTGTATTGGATCCAGTAGCTTGTCTGACTTCAGCATATCTTCCAAAAAGGCATTCAGTCTTGGTATTGAGAGAGAGAACCCACCACTTCTCTTGGCAGTTTATTCCAAAGGTTAATTTCCCTCGCTGTTTTTTTTTTTTTTTTTAAAAAGACACACATACCCAATCTCTCTCTCTGTCTCTCTCTCTCTCACACACACACCAACTGTATTTCTCATTTGAATTTGTCTGGCTTTAATTTCTAGTCATTCCATCTAAATGTCTTAATGCCTGTGTTTAATTCTCTGAGCATGTCCAGTGTGAACAAGATGTTACTATTGGGGGAAAAAAGCACAGGTTTTAAGAGCTGAGCTTTTGAGTTTGATGGAATTATGACAAAATGGTGGGATAACACGTGTGTTTATTCGTAGGGTCTGATAACCTGTGTAGGTCCTAAATCTCGAAATAGCTAAGCCACTTGAACTTCAGGAGATGCTTACACAGAATTAGACTTTTTTTTAGGAAAGTGTACTGGTGAACTCAGCTTAATGGTGTTATAAGACTTGGGCTGGTTTCCATTTTACAAAATATACCCAAGTATTCAGAAATCAGGTCTGAGAGATTCTGGGCCACAATTTTGCAATTTGAATTCCACTTCTTTTCCTAACTAGTTGTGGGATGCAACCTTGTAACAGGATGGTTAATAGATTCCCCCTCCATAATTATCTAAAAAAGATACTAAGGTGGGCTGATAAATTACTGATATTCAAATGCTCTAAGCTGAAAACATCATTGCTCCAATGCTGCAAGCTAGAGCAAGAACAAAATGACCTTTGAATTCAGATCTCTCACATGGCCATCTATGAGTCTATGCTGTTTTCAGTTGTTTCATTCAGCCTTTATCTTGTTCAGTTTGGGGCAGACGAACTGTGTTTGTTCTTAGTAAAAACACAAGTCGGAGATGAAAAGGTATGTTTATTCTGAATGCAATTAACCTTTATTGCTCTGTGCAAAATTACTTTCCATTCCAACCTTGTTAAATAACCTTGATAATAAATTCAGACACCAACATTCTTCTGAAAGCTTGTCTAATACATTATATAAAAATGTGCCCAACATTATAGGGAAGTCTTCTGGCATTTTCCGGAAGGAAGAACTTCTGGTAACCAAGATAATCTAATCAAACTTATTAATGATTGTACTGAAACCAATACAAAGACAATAATTATATAGTTAAATCCTGAAAAATTATCCAGCTCCGTAGAGTGGCTGCTTGGGTTCCATGTTACTGCCAAATCTGGCTTTGGTCCAAAATTCAAACAATGGCAGTGAACAGTCTGTAATCTCACAGACAACTCTGCTTATTATTGTTAATATTTCTTCCATTTTTAATTTAGCAAGAGGAACAAAGCAAGGTTGTCAGATGTCATCTCTACTTTTTTTACATGGATTTTGAACCGCTGATAGCTCGTATTAGTAAAAAAACAAAAGAAAGAAAGAGACAAGAAAGAGGCTGTAGGGAACATAAAGCAGCCTTACGAGCTGACAATTTACTACTTTTTATTACAGATCCATCTCTTCCAGTTTCTGTTTTTATAGGCTTACTAGAGGAATTTATTTTCCACTTGGTATAAAATCAAATTTAATAAGTCAGAATTGGTGCATGGGCTGTGGATCTGAGCCTAATTTTTTTTTCCACAGTTTGGATTGTTCCAAATACTGTGGGGAAAAAAAACACTGAATCAAATACTTGCATAGTAAATGATCTGAAGTATCAAGGAAATTCAAAGGCTGGACATTGGTTCAATACACGGAATCAGATATCTCCCTTGATCTTGATGAGCAAAGTGCTTTGATAAAGATGAGCATTCTTTCTTGATTGTTGTAGCAAATACAGGTGTTCCCTTACACTTTGGACCATTGTGGTTAAATTAAATAAGACATTGTTGCAAGCTACCTGGCAAAATAAGAAGTCACAAGCCTTATTCTGAAATTATGTTGACTTCATTGGAATTGTTCCTTCATTGGAATATTTACACTAGCATAAGTGAGATCAGAATCAGTGCCTTGAGATAAAGTTATATCTTCCCTAAAATTAAGCTACTTCTCAAGGGCAAGATTGAGCCATTAACCTCACTCTATAACCTTCTCTGAAGGACCACTGAATTAAGTGAATCCATGAAGTTGCTGAAGGTGGGACAAGTACATGTGGCCTCTCCTACCGACCAGGGTTAGGAGCGTCTGTGTCAGAAGGCTCAAAGCCAGATTAAGTCTTCTAGACCATTCCAGTTGGGAATGCAGGATTGAAGGCTCTGTATCTCTCCCCACCCTTGTTCCCTTGCTGGTCTGCAACTAAGACTGGTGGACCCCAGGGAATGCTTTTCACACACCTCCTGTTTCCTCCTTCAGACTGGCTTGAGTGCATGGTTCAGACATGAGTGGCCTTGGCAAGATGCACAGCCACATATTGCAGGTTAATGTAAATTAAAAACTTCTACATCAGACAGGGCTTCTGCATCTTTGTATGGTTACCATGAGCAGTGACCACAAGATGGCTGTAATAGTTAGTTAATTCACATCAGTTAATTTCCTTTGGAATGGGTGCATAGAAGAAAACTCAATTTGTTTTCACTAACAGTAGAAGTCAGAAGTTGCTGGACACTGGAATTCTAAATTATGATCACTTACATACCCCACAAGAACCTCCCTTTGAGAAATCCTAATTCAAAAGATGCTTGCTGCTTACTAACAGCTCTAAATAAAAAAAACAACAACATACCTGTCACTTTGTCTGCCTTCAAGCACAGCAGAGGAAGGTGAAACATTAGAAGCATTGAGAGAGAATTCCACCACCAATCCATTTCATTAATATGTAACAGTCATAGTACAGATTATGGACTGGATTGTTTGGTTCATCATAGCCACTTTATGCCACTCAGGCAAAGTGAAGTGGACATATTTTGGCCAGAGGTGGCCAGTAGAGAATTCCCCTTATGTGAGGGAAATCTCAACTGGTGTCAAGTTGTCAGAGGCATAGCTTCCTGTTGCACCAGCAGTCCTCCTTTCATCTTTGGCATTATTGCATGCCGGGGGAACAGGATGGGAGCATGGTGGAACGGAGCTTTGCTACCTATATCACAGTGGCATAAGGTCATTTGGGGAGCGTCAGCTGGCTCCCAGACTGAAGCCCCTCTACTTCCCTGTGCTGAGCAGAGCTTAGGGATGGGGGATGATTTCCACCCTATAGATATAAAATACATAACATGTCACTGTATTTTATTTAGCAAGAAGATCTATATCTGCATGCAGGCTTCATGGAATATACAAAGTCTGGATGAGGTTTAATTTTGTTTTTGTTTTTTAGTTCTCAGATTACCAGAATTACATTGTAAACAGCTGTGTAAAGGAGAATCCAACGATGGAAAGGTCCATTGCTCTTTGTAATGGTATCTCCCAATGGGTACAACTAATGGTACTCAGTAGGCCAACACCACAGCTTCGGGCTGAAGTATTCATCAAGTTTATTCATGTTGCACAGGTCAGTTTCACTTTGACCTTTCTGTTTTTGTCATATGTCCTTTCTTTGAAACTGTCAGCCCTTTAATTATTCCTCCTTCACTACTACTTGTACTCTCCAGTGGGATCAGCTGGGAGGAAGAGTTGGCAGTGGTCTCTGTTTTTATACCAAATGATCGAGTATCACCTTATTGTCAACTGCAGTAGATCTCTCCCTTGAGACCCATATTGTAGACCCATTTGCCCAAAGCAGCTAGACTTCCTTTTGAACCACTCAAGACTTTTCCTTAACCTTCCAGAGGTGTCACCATTTAGAGACCCTATTTGCTAGTGAATTACTGTGATAAAGAAAACATGCTCAAAATTCTCCTGAACAGGAGCATTGACTATTGTTAAAATCTTACCTTTGCACTGAAGAGAGGTATCCTTTGGAGATGCCCTCTGCTTGTAGAATAAAAAGGCTTTTTGTAGAAAGGAAGAGCTCACACACTACCCCAAGAAATGAGAACACTGCTTGAGTATAAAAATGGAGTAAGATTGTTTAAAAGTGGTAACCAAGAATGATGTGCTAGAAAGGAAATTGTTAGGAACTCTGTAGAACCAACGGTACCTAGGCCCCAGCTAAAAAGGAAAGCATAGTTTGGATGTATACATTTCACAACTTCAAACCTTAAGTAATTGATATTGTTTGTCAATACAGAAGCTCCACCAGTTGCAGAATTTCAATACTTTAATGGCAGTGATAGGAGGTCTCTGTCACAGCTCTATCTCCAGACTCAAGGAAACAAGCTCTTATGTTCCTCATGAGGTCAACAAGGTCAGTATCACTGTCCTTGGTATCATAAACGTACAGTTTAGATACCATCAGGCAAACAATTTTTATTCCCTTCCTCCTCCTCCCCCCCCCAATTCCATTTGCAGATTAAAAGATTCCAAATACGTGGTGATGGAAGTGGGGGGAGGGGGAAGATGGGGAGTTGGTGACTTGACGCTGTATTTTTAAGGATATCTAATTAAAAATAATCTTAATTTGTGAAGCTAAAATCTGAGGGATTAAGTGGTTCAGAATCTGAAAATATTGGCGGATTGCTTTTTAAAATATTATTAAACGGCAGTAATATTTATGTAGGCAGTTGTAAACTAGGTTTCATTTGAAGCCAGAAGATTTAGACCTTTAGGGTTACCTTCATTTTGTTTTGTTTTGTAAATCTTGGCTTGGCTTTCTGGAGGATAAAAACAGGTCAGTAAACAATAATATGGGCTGTCTCTATACCATCTGAAGAGACAAATATGTTCACATGAACAAAATCATGAAAACAGAAAATGCAATTAATTTTACTACTTTGTTTATTTTCTTTAGGTGTTTAATGAAATGACAGAACTGCTCTCATCTTATAGGAACTATGACAATTATCGACGTGCCTACAATGAGTGCACTAACTTTAAGATCCCAATCCTTGGGGTCCACTTGAAAGACCTGATCTCCCTTTATGAGGCCATGCCAAATTACTTAGAGGACCAAAAAATTAATGTGCATAAACTACAGTCTCTGTATAACCACATAAATGAACTGATACAACTCCAGGAGATGGCACCTCCCTTAGAAGCTAATAAGGATCTTGTTCATCTGCTCACGGTAGGTCTGTAAGATCACAGAAACACTGCCTATTTTGAACTGATTTTCATGCATTTCTCAAGTGTTTAAAGCTAAATATATACTTTTCTACAGCTAATATGAAAAAAGTAAGGTTTTTAGGGTACAGTAGGGGTTACACAGTAGTCCCGGTGAGGACACGGGCTGTAGGAAAAGGTAGTTGATAATACAGGCTGTTTGGTAGCTTTCTTGGGGTTATTTTTATAGGAAGGAATGAAGACATTTGTCTGTGCTCTCCTACATTAGCAAGCACTGCCTCACTTTCCCTAAGGAGCCACTAACTAGGGCAGAGCCGCCTTTACTCCCCGGATACACCTGGAAAAATAGAAGGTCTTATAAAAGTCTCCAGGTATGCTGGAGGGGTTTGCTGTGCCTGTTACTGATAGTAGCTGCTGTGTGCTTCAACATGAGAAGGAAGAGGCATCATAAGATGCTATTGGGATAAAGGTACCTCAGTTCTGAGGACTATTTTACTTTACTTTGTGAAGCTGCTGTATGGTACCAGCAAAGATTGTCTGGAATTAGCTTGTGTTTATGTATCGGGGGTAGCCGTGTTACTCTGTATCCACAAAAACAACAAGGAGTCCGGTGGCACCTTAAAGACTAATCGATAACAGCTTATTTGGGCATAAGTTCACGAAAGCTTATGCCCAAATAAATCTGTTAGTCTTTAAGATGCCACCGGACTCCTTGTTGTTCTTGTGTTTATGGTGGTTCTTTCTGGAATATCTCTGCCAGGACAATGTTACTAGTTCTGCAGGGATGTTGTTATCCAAATTAAATAAGAGATGTGCATGTGTCTCAATATCATTGTTTTAGTCAAAAATGATTAAAGGTCTAGAAAACATGACCTATGTGGGAAGATTTTAGAAATTGGGTTTGTTTAGTTGGAGAAGAGAAGATTGAGGGGGGACATAAGTTTTCAAATACATAAAGGGTTGTTACAAGGAGGATGGAGAAAAATGGTTCTCCTTAACCTCTGAGGATAGGACAAGAAGCAATGGGCTTAAATTGCAGCAAGGGAGGTTTAGGTTGGACATTAGGAAAAACTTCCTAACTGTCAGGGTGGTTAAGCACTGGAATAAATTGCCTAGGAAGGTTGTGAAATCTCCATCATTGCACATTTTTAAGAGCAGGTTAGACAAAGACCTGTCAGGGATGGTCTAGATCAGGGATAGGCAACCTCTGGCACGCATGTCAAAGGCTGATTTTCAGTGGCACTCACACTGCCTGGGTCCTGGCCACTGGTCCGGGGGGCTCTGCATTTTAATTTAATTTTAAATGAAGCTTCTTAAACATTTTAAAAACCTTATTTACTTTACATACAACAATAGATTAGTTATATATTATAGACTTATAAAAAGAGACCTTCTAAAAACGTTAATGTATTCCTGGCACGCGAAACCTTAAATTAGAGTGAATAAATGAAGACTCGGCACACCACTTCTGAAAGGTTGCCGACCCTTGGTGTAGATAATACTTAGTCCTGCCATGAGTGCAGGGGACTGGACTAGATGACCTCTCAAGGTCCCTTGCAGTCCAAGATTCTATTTGCTCTTAGTGTGTTATCAAACTATGAAGAATTATTAATACGCACTTACTTTTCCCAGGTTGTGCTGTTTATTTTTAGCAGGTTGCAATTTAACAAGATGGGCCAGTTTTGCTTTCAGCTTACAGACCCTGTTTCAGCAAAGCAATTAAATACGTACTTAACTTTAAGCACATAAGTAGCTCTACCACTGGGACTACCCATGTGCTTGAAGTAAAACACCTATGTTACTGAATCAGGGCCATAGTCAGCCAGGTTTTCCTATAGAATCTTGCTAAGTACTGAATTTCCCCCAGCCCCACCCCTCCAAAAAACAAACAAACAAACAAACTTTTAATACCTTGTTTAAAGTGATTTTATGTTCCTAACTTTCTTATTTTCCATAACATTTTAGCAAAAATAATTTTACACATCAAAAATATATACAACTGCAGCCATTCACAATTTCAGTGCAAAGCCTTGAAAATGGTGGGTATTTTGTGACTGTATCAGATGCACATTACTCTGGGTTTGCTGTAAGAAGACTTTACAATAGTAGCTTCTCTCTGGCATTCCAGGGCCTGGGGTTAGCCTATTCCTCCCCCAGGCTCACATCAGCCTCCATCCTACTCCTTCCTATCGCCTTTAGTCACCTGCTTTTGCATCAGCAGACATGTCAGTTTGAGGAGGTGGTGGTAATTGCAGGGAGGAGTGACTAATTCATAATGAAAATATTATTTGACAAAATTAGCTTGTTTTGAATTGCCAGAAACCAGTTTCAGATTTATTGGTTATTTGAAATTATCAACTTCTGCAATAATAATTCTTGATCTGTAGGTTGTTCAAATGGTTTTTTGCATATATTTGAAATCAGACACTTGAGCAGCCTTGTTCAGTTTTGTTTGGACATGTCACATGCTATATTTCTGGGCCCTGCTTATATAAGTATGAGAGATGCCATCTTGGCTGGTACAGCAGGAATTGACCTGAGGACCTCTAGAGCTAAGGGCATGAGCTACTGGAGCTTGAGCTGAAGCTCTCGATCGGGTACAGAGCGGGATCTGTACACACATTCAAAGGGGGTGTAGGCAAGCTTTAAAAAAAAAAAAAAAAATTCTCTCATATCCAGATGCAATAACAGCCCCTTTCTAAAATTAATGGTGGTAGCACCAGGATTCTCACTATGAATAAGCAACCCCATCTTCTGGCTCTGGCATGTACTTACCCACTGTTTATGATCCCAGCTGGGTTTGATGAATTCAAGATGTTGAAACAGCAGATTTTAGGATGACAGCATAGACTGAGGTGAAGAGTAATAGCAATGAAGCTATATGCCATCTCCTTCAGCCCCTGTGTTGGGTTCTCCATGTCCAGCGATAGACCCTTGCTGATGCTGTTTGAGGGCTATAATGGTGCAGTTCAGCTTCCACCATTATCAGATTTGGTCTGCATCCCAGTGTCCCCTGTTGGTTGCGTTAGCCCTCCAGATGACCCCAAAAATTACCCCCTTCCAGGGTCCACAAATAGTCAAAAAGAAGGAAAAACTCAGACACACTAGGCTACAGCTTCTTCATCAGGGTCTGAGTGGATACTTCTTCCCTCTATTGGAGGGGCTCGCTCAGTCTTCCTGTAGCCCTGCCAAATGGTCCTTTGCTCAGCTCCTCTCTAATCTTCTTCCTTAAGCCCCTTTCTCTTTGACAAGATCAGCACACCTGGGAGTGGAGACAAATCTACCAAAATAGAGTTTGAATCATAAGTGCAGACAGGCAGACATCTCTTGTGGTTGTGATAGAACCCCCATTGTAATGTCATGGGGACAACAGACTGTTATTGGATCACTTATTAACTCACACTGCTAGATGCAGATATGTGATTGTACTTGCATCCATTTCTCAGGCAATGGGAACAACAGATAGGCACATTTCCAAATGCCAATTTCAAATTGCTCTCAGCACCCAGGCTTTGAATGCATGTTCCCCCAAATGCATGGTTTTGTAGCACAGCCTTAATTAACAATTAATTCACCAGCAAGTTGCATGTGCACCAGAAACAAGTAAATCCACAGAATAACAGCAACTGCTTAGAGACTAATCCAGTTCTGTGTTTTTCAGCTGTCACTTGATCTTTACTACACTGAAGATGAAATATATGAACTATCGTATGCACGAGAGCCAAGAAGCCACCGAGCTGCAGTAAGAGCCTTTCCAGAACCTTAACAAAATGATTTAACAGCAATATAAATTTCATCCCTAGTAGACACTTTGGTTTAGGCTACAGCTCATTAAAGACACTGACGTGTTTGTGGTATATCGTTGTTACAAACAAACAAATATATTAGTAGAGCAGAATAGTAATAACAACGCTATATATGGGCCTGCTTCTCCTCTCACTCTTATACCAGCGTAACTCCATTTATTTCAATTATGTATTATGTATTTGAAATGTATGTAGTTACTCCTGATTTATATCAGCAGGAGTGGAGACATCAGGCCCATGAGTTGCCCCATTGATAGTGAACTCTAATTCCTTGAAAGCAACAGGCGTCCGTCAATTCCAATAATCTGCCCCAAGGCATTTTTATAAAATTTTATTTTTTCAAATTTTTTTTATAAACACGGAAAAGAAAGCTGCTTACTGTGACACACACTCAGGGCGTCCAGAACTGTAAGTCACCTTGTTAGCCCTCTGCCTTTACAAAAGGGAGATTTGCGGATGCTAAACCAACTGACAACATCCTGCCACCCCAGTTGGTTAGCCAGCCTTAGGACTCTGTCAGCCCTTACTTTGCCTTGCAGGTAACACTTGGTGCATCCCAGTGCCCAACCCCGCTGGAAGAGCCTTCCCTTTGCAGTATCCAGCCCCTGCCACTAGACACTTACAAAAGCTTGTTAGCTCTTCTGGAGATTTACACTTTACTGTAATATTACAGCCCTGAGATGAAGTTACAGTAAAATAAACTTATTCTTGATTAAAAGTGAACAAAGATTTAAATGAGACTATGCAAAGATAATAGAAACAGAAAATGGTTACAAACAAAAGTATAACACTTTGTGGTGACTAAAAGTTAACTTGACAGGCTACAATCCTCGTCTAAGTTTCTCACCTAAAGGCACCTCTCAGCGTCACAAGCTGAGAATCCCTGGGTCCAAAAGGCACTGGCCTCTTTGTTCCCTCAGTGATGAATTCCCAAGGGGTTCTTTCCCCCTTCTTATAGTCCAGAAAACATTGGAAAGTATTCTTTTGCCATGTGCCCCCAGCCAAAGTTCTCCCCTGCTGGCATGCGGACACCATGTTATCTATGCTGTTTTCTCATCCTTGTGTTAATTTGCTTTTCCTGTTGACTTAATATGCTTGCTTTGAGTTTCTTTTACCATGCTCGATTGAGACCTAGGCAGACAGATAACATTCCATTGTCTAGGAAAACCTTGCCTATCAGCCCAGCCTGGGTTGAACATATTTTCAGTATACACTCAACTGTGTAATGGTTACTCACACATACATCACACAGTGATTGTGATGACTAGTGTGATATAAGTTTTTTCAACTGACACCTTACACTATATTCTTTACAGATAAGTACCATGACAGCAGTGTGTTAGGTGTAGTGAGTTTGTCAGGCCTGATAGCAGTTGCTGTTATATGACAGTGATCTCTTTGCCATTATGCACTGAGGGGCTTTTAAGGTCACCCTTACATTGCATAAAACTGATCTACTGTTAATCAAAATGCATAGGACTGAATGTAGTAGCAATGGGGAAATTACTGCTGTTCTTGGTAAGTCGGTTGAAACAATAATTAAAAATGTTCATGGTATCAGAGAGACTAACCAGCCGTTATAAAGGAAAATTGTGCCTCACTAATTGACCGTTCAAAAGGCCTTTGACAAAGTCTTTCACAAAAGGCTAGTAAGTAAATTAAATAGTCATGGGGTGGGACGCATAGTATTGTCAGGAAGCAGAAACTTGGATAGAAAAGAGGAGTTAAATGGTCAATAATTTAACAGGATGCCACAGGCTCCATACTATGACAGGTGTTGTGCAATATATACTCACTGAGCTGGAGCAGGGGGTGAAAAATGAAGTAGCCAAAATTTGCAGATGACAGTTTTTTAGACTAGTCAAGACTGAAAAATCATGTAAGGAATTGCAGCGGCAGCGGATTAGTTTGTGTTGAGGGGGGAAAAAACAGCGAAGAACTGCACCTTGGCAGGAGTAATTTGAACTACTCACCCACCTTACTGGGCTCTGAATTAACCGTAATAACTTAGGGAAAAGACCCAAGTATCACTGTGGATAGCTCAGTGAAGACCTTCCTCTCAAGTATCTAGTACTGACCACTGTCAGAGACAGGATACTGGATCCACTAGGCCACTGCTCTGCTCCTGGCTAGCCATTCTTATTCTTCTGTTAGACAAAGGAAAGAACTTGGTTATTGAAAATACTTGATGAGATGGTAATAAGTTTCTATAATGTTCATTTTAGCCTTTGACACCTTCCAAACCACCGGTAGTTGCAGACTGGGCCTCAGGCATAGCTCCAAAACCTGATCCAAAGACAATCAGCAAGCACGTTCAGAGAATGGTGGATGTAAGTGGCCATTTTACCATATATATTTGATTACATCCTGTATATGATAATATATATAATGAGAAGCTGCATACTGAAAACCAGACATCTTCAAAACTGTGCTGAGTCTATTTGTAAACAATGTGAAAAACATAGCATTGCTTGAAAGCACAATTTTATTATAGCAGTTATAGTCCCATAAAGGGTATCCGCTAACTGCACTGCTATTTAAACTGCAGCACACATTCATTCTTTGCTAAAGTTTGTTTTGATACAGTGTGTTTGTCGCGACTGGGACATGGGCGATCTGACCTAGTGGTCAGAATCAGGCCAGGTCACATATCGGAAAGTCAGAGTCTGAGACAGGCCAGAGGGCGAACTGGGAGTCAAATGTCAGGAGGCAAGCTTGAGAGCCAAACCACAAATCAGGAACCAGAGTTGGGCCAGGTCAGGATACTAGAAAGTCAAGCCAGAAGAGCAGAAGCAAGGTGGATCCCAGTTGTATGGACAACTTCCTGTTCCTGTGCTGGGTTTAAATAGGACTTTGGACCAATCAAGCTTCCAGGACTGGGGCACTCTGTCTGGGTTCAGCTTCGATTCTGACAACAGTTAGTAGGGCTCTCAAGGGCAGGTGGAACCTGATAGCTCCAATGAGCCCTACAGACCAGGATTCAAGTCCCATGGCCCCTGCCAGTGTTTCACATGTGTTTTCACAAATTGCTTGATAACAAGAATTTATGATGAGCTAGAGGAACTTTTAAAGTTAAGATTTAGGATCTGATTCTGCAATCCTTATATACTTAATAGATGCAAGCAGTCACATCAACTTTAATGATGCTACTCAACGGGCGCAAGGGTTGCAGAAATGGCCTTAATTCAGCCAGGTACTTAAGTATGTGGACAGTCCCACTGATGTCAATGGGACTGCCCCTGAGCTCAGAGTTAAGCATGTGGCTTACGTACTTTGCTGAGTTGGAGGCCTACAAGAGAGAAAGTAACTTTTGGCTTTTCTACACCTACAAGTTGTGCAGGTGCAAGTTATATTGGAGTAGTTAAATCGATCCAAGTATTTTGATTAAGTGCATTCACACCATTGCACTTGCACAGGTGCAGACATCACTGGGGTCGCACAGCCTTGTTGGCACGGAGAGGATTATAGTGAACGTTTCTAAGGAGGGAACTAGGAGACAGAGAGGCAGTGGGGCCTGGCAGCCCGAACTGAGTGTGTGGCAGGTGGTGATGTGTGGGAGAAGGCAGAAAACACCAAGCAGAGAAAGCAGGGGAAATGGTCAATAGTGTTTGTAGTGGAGATATGGGGATACAGAGAAGGGAAGGACACTTCTGCCCTCCCCCATAGCTGTTTCTGCCTGGTTTCAAATAACAAAGGCAGCAGGCACTGAGAATCGGAAGGAAGCTCCTGAGCTCAGAGCTACCCTCTTGTATGACAGGTACTGGCAGATGACCTTGTTTTGGGTGAGAGTTTCTGAGCTCTGTTTACACATGCTTCTTGCCCCAGAGAGCAAGGAAGTCAATTCTCTACCTTCAGGTCTTGGCAAATGTGCTAGGCATTATAGCCCCGTTGGTGAACCCAAGAATGCTCTGAAAGGTTTGGCATTCTAGTGGCTTGCAAATGGGGCTCTTGGGAGTTTGTAAAACGTCTTAAAGTCTGAGTGACTTTGGGACAAGCTGATGGCTAGATCGGGAGTGCAGAAAGGTCATCACAGCTCAGTTCATCAGTCACTGCTGCAGTGTAGGCTAGAAGTGGGAGGATTACTTGAACCGATGTCGCTACATTAAATGAAAGCATGTGTCTACGGTGCTACTCCATTGATTTAACACTCCCTCCAAGGTAGAGCTGCCCTGATAAAATAACCTGGGGAACTATTTTGGTTTAACTACAAAGCTCTAGCTCTGGGAGATGGTGTGTGCACATGCACGCGCCTACTCCCACTTTAATAAAGAGGGCTACATTGGCGCAACCGTTGTGTGTAGACCTGGCCATAGTGGCTTAGAGGGGGGAAAGGGGCTGAGTGTGAAAAACAAAGGGATCTGGGGAAGGGAAGTGCCACCATACCCAGGTAGTTTGGAGTTGCACACACTATGGAGCAATACAGAAACTGGTCCATGCTGTTTAGAATTTACGTTTACGTTTTGACATCAATCCAGAATGTACGATGGTTCTATAGACTTAAGCAGGGCAGGCAGCGAGAAAGGTCCTTGCACTGTTTCAAAGAAAACCATTAAAGTTTATTTTACACTGAATGACTAAAAAGCAATACATGTTTTTGTCTGGGATGCTAATATATTTTGAACTTAATTTTTTTTCCCAAAAAGGTGATAAGTAAGTTGTCCAACTTCATTATAATTTCCTCTATTATCATCTTATCCAGTCTGTCTTCAAAAATTATGACCATGATCAGGATGGATACATTTCTCAGGAAGAATTTGAAAAGATTGCAGCCAGCTTTCCATTCTCATTTTGTGTCATGGACAAGGACAGGTGTGTGTCTGCGAACCTCATTTTTACATCTGTTTCTGCATGTGAGCTTCGTAACAGATAGTTGTTGTCATAAGAGATGTTAAAATCACCCTTCCCTCTGCCAAAATGAAAGTGGAAACATAACTCACAAAAGCACCTTCTGAGTTAGTTGCAAATGACCTCGCCCACATGCAGCAAAATCAAACCGTTGTCTCTTGTGAGACTCCAATACTCTGCTTAGACCGATTGGAGAAAATTGAAGTGTAATATCTTAAAGAATATTTTATTGAATTATATTCAGTAACATTAACTGTATTGAACATTTTTCTAAGGTAAAACTGTGTCTCAGAACAGGCTTTTGTTGTTGTTGTTGTTAAAGACCATGTAGAGAACTAAAATATGTTTGGCGCAGACCAGTGAAACCTGTGTTTTGACCAAATGACAACAGATTTCTGTGTTAGCCAAAAATGTTCCTCAAAATATAGAAAAATGCAGCTGTGGTCATTTGGAGTTTCTTTGGCCTGCCAAGGATTAACATTAGAAAGCAGAGAAAATTAAAATTTGACTCTGCCAGAAATCCTTGGTGTATATCTTTCTTCCTCCTAAGAGAAAGCACGTTTTCTAACACCACATTAGAGATTGTAAAGAACAGTGTGAATTCCTGTTGGAAGGAATTATTCCCTTGCTTCATTTTTTTTTTTTGCTTTGTTTTGATAATTGCGCAGTGTTCTGAAGCTGTTGTGAGGTTGAATCTCACAAGATGCTATTTTGTTTAGTTGTATAAATTGCATTTTAATTCATAGATAAATGAGTTTCTGTAGAACCCATGACCAGCTAGGCCAGATTATTGAATAATTCTGACATCTATGGCTGTTAGAATTGGGGGTGGGAGATGTTAACTCTCCTTGTACTGTTGGAAAGCAGAGCCCCAATTAACCATATCTCTCATTTATTTTCAGGGAAGGTCTGATTAGCAGGGATGAAATAACAGCTTACTTTATGAGGGCTAGCTCGATCTATTCTAAATTAGGTCTTGGCTTTGCTCACAACTTCCAAGAGACCACTTACCTAAAGCCTACGTTCTGTGACAACTGTGCTGGATTTGTAAGCTTATTTTTTAAGTACATTACTTTAACATCTGTTAGCATAACAATATTTCTTCAGTCTAGTAGCAAACATTTATCATTTAATATTGAAATCTTAACATTAAACATGTAAATTGTCCTAATGACCATGTTTCAATAGAGGCTTTTCCCTCCTTAGTGGTGTTTTTGCTTCTCTAACATTGCTCCCTCTGCCTTGTGTTCTTCTGGCTGCCAAGGCAGCCGTGTTTCAAGCTACATCACTGTCAGGCAAGAGGTTCAAAGCCTAGAGTCTCCTTCTCCGAGTTTGTTGGGACTGGCCCAGCACTGAGCACAGCTGGGCCTGCTTCCTGTTTAGCAAAGGAAGATGGGGCAAGCTGACTGCGCTGCTCCCTGGTGACCAATTCCTGGGATCAGCATCATGCTGTTAGGGGGTGATGTCTGATATGCGTTAGTGATGGCTCCTGAGAGCGTGTCACAAGCTGGAGACTAGGCTTTACAAAAGCGCAATAGACGTGACTTGTAAGACCCCTGCTACTCCAATTCTGGAACCTCTTTGCAGATCAGCAGACACGGTTGACTGGCAAGAAAAAGTATCAGGCTTCAAAACAAATGGGTGGGCTTTTGTCACATTCTTATGCCTGGAGGGGGTCATCTGACATGCCAGAATTCAATGAAATATCTTAACACAAATATGCTTTTTTTCCCTTTGTCCCTGAACTCCAGCTCTGGGGAGTTATTAAGCAAGGATATAGATGCAAAGGTAATTACTACTTCCTTTTCTGTTGACTTAATGCATAGTTGTGAAGGTGCCCTGCAAAATTAGTAAGATTGTAGCCTGAGGGTACCATTACCTTTTCCATAGCCTCACTTCAATCCCCCATCTAAGGAGGCAGATCCCAGGGGTGTCTGCTGGCAGAGGAAGCCATGGCCTGAGATCTGGAGGAGGAGCAGGTGGCCCTCAGCTAGTTTGAGGTCGTAGGACCTCACATCAGATGGCCCTAGCCCTCTGCAAATCCCCACAGGATCTGTAATGGACACTCCTGTTTCACAGGGAGGCAAACCCCAGCTCCCAACAGAACTATGTGGGGAGCTCCACAATGGAAATCTTGCAGGGTTTTCCTTCCTCTGAATATGCTCCTGCAGGCTTTTGCATGGGAGAAGACAATGTGACCGTGCGATATTAAGTAGGCACCTGGGCCAGTTCCACTGTAATGTGTTGTACTTGGCTGAGTGTTTGCTAGTGGGATATCTTCAGTATAAAAGTGGTTTGAATGGTACATTGCACAGGGATGCAGTTGAGTATATTTACCTTCCATTTGTGGTTTCATACCATGCCTTGTAGAACATGTAAGAAGACCTCTGCAGTTTCCTGCAGTTTACAGTGTGGGAACGGATCTCAGATGTTGCAGCAAAACCACTAAATGCTACAAACCTTGTTTTACTTGTTTACAGACTGTGGAATGAACTGTCACAAGCAATGCAAAGACCTGGTTGTATTTGAGTGCAAGAAAAGATCCAAAAGCATGACTGCAGATAACAGCCCGACCTCAGCCCTCGCTTCTAGCCTCTGTCCTGTAGGAGTCAAAGAGCAATTCCATGGTGAGGAAGGTTCAGCTATCCAAGATCAAAGTGACCCCCAACATACTGATTGAATACCTGGGTGGTGGGTGAAGCTTCCCCTAGGGGAGGCTAGCTCCCTGTCCCGCCTCTTCCACCTACAGTTCTGCCACACTCCCCCTACTTTGCCCAGGCCCCCTCCACCGCCGCTCCCCACGTCCCTCCTCACCTCTCCTCCCCCACCTTGTAAGGCTCCCACTACCCGCCACATTCCTCCTCTCCTTACCCCCTCTGCATCCCTCCTCTTCTCCACCCCCCCTCCCCAAGGCCCCCACCACTCAAGCTCTCTGCGTCCCTCCTCTCCTCCATTGGGAGCGGGGAGGTGGGTGAAGATGGACGCAGAGAGCGGCAGGTGGGTGAGTCTTGTGGGGAGGGGGTGGAGGAGAGGAGGGACATGGCAAGCAGTGAGGATCTGTGGAGAGGCAGGGTAGAGGAGAGACTTACCAGGCAGTGGCAGGGGCCTTGGGGAAGAGCAGGAAGGGGAAGAGGCAGAGCGGGGTCACCACAACCCAGGTGTCTGGTGATAGCTATGCGAGGGAAGGCTTATACCCATCGCCTATGATTGAATAGCATTAGTTTATAAACACTAGAATTCTGTAACAACATATTGACTGCGGCTAGAAACAGACATAAGTAAACCTAGCTCTGGGTGCACCCACCACTATCCCTCTCCTGCTCACAATATTGCTAATTTTTTCAGTCCTGGTCATTTCCTGAGCAGAGACCTCTAGTTATGTGAAATTGTATGACATGCACAAATTCCCACAAGAGCTGAGCCGAGATGCTGCCCAACTTTTCTCAGCTGTGATTCAAAGGATCTGAGCCCAGCTGTCTGGCAGTGAAAGGCTGATGTGTTAACTAATTATGCCACCTTGTGACAAGCGGATTGCAGTGTGCTCTAGTTTCTACCATTTGGCAGGAAGCAATTGCAATATTAAATAAGTGGCTCAGGGTTAAATTCATATTTCGCTTCTGGGTTTCTAAAATCAACTCGTGTACACTTCATGTGCACCAAGAAAATTAAGAGCTGTAATTACATTCTTTTCTTCACGTCCCTAGGCGATTTCAAGCTCCCTCTTGGTCACCTTAACCAACCCCCTTACATTAATACTCAGCTGTACAGATCTTTACTAATTGCCCATTCTTTTCTGCCTATCTCAAGCAAGGAAACAAGGCTTAATCTCCGATCTAACCAGTTAAGCATCCAAAAGAAGAAGTGTTTCTCTTGAATGAGACCACAGGCTATTTCTTTTTTTGACTCAAATTTCCCCAAGATATTCACTCTCATCATCTTTGAGCTCTCCTGCTCTTTGCACATCGCCTTTGTCCGTAAATCTGCCTGTAACCACACCCCTGCATTGCCCATGTACACCACTGCTTTAACTGCTCTGATGGTGGAGTTCTCACCCATGCCGCCATATAAAATGTAAACATTTCATAGTGCTGGTAATTAACCATTAGAACGATTTACTAAGGGTCGTGATGGATTTTCCATCGCTAGCAATCTTTAAACCAAGGCTGGAGGTTTTTCTAAACAATATGCACTAGGAATTATTTTTAGGAAGTTCTATGGCCTGTGTTATAGAGGGCAGGCTAGATGATCAGAGGGGTCCCTTCTGGCCTTGGAAGCTATCAGACTGCTCTTACTGACCTGGTCTGTGGCCTCCCTCAGGCCCATCTCTCTTTCCAGACTCCAGAACATGCAGGGCTGTAACACATGCAGATATGGCCGTCCAAGTTGCCCCAGGTACAAAGAGCCACAGCTGCATCCTTCATTAGCTCCACTGACTCCCCGTTCATTTAAAAGTTCTCAAAATGTCTCTATTTCTCACCTCAAGTGCTTGCCCCACATAGTTACTGTAGTCAGACTTGGGTTGCAAGGTATCCAATTTTCAACCGAACACTTGGTCGAAAAGGGACCCTCCCCAGCCTGGTGAAAATGAGTGAGTGAGGGTGGGGGAGAGTAAGCGACACATGGAGGGGGGATGGAGTGAGTGGAGCCGAGCCTCGGAGCAGGGACGGGGCAAGGGATGTTCGGTAAGAAAGTTGGCAACCCTATCTGAAACCAACAGCTTCTGGTCCCACAATCACTGATTTCCCAGTCTCCACAGAGCTTGCCTTCTCTGTGCCAGTTAGGGCTAACCCCCGAATCCTCCATGCAGTATCCAGTCCCTCTCCCTGGACACTCACAATAATTACCAGGTAAGCTGTCCCCAAAGAAACAATGTACACACAGCTTGGCTGGTACATCTCAGGATCTGATCCTTTTGTAACACCACAGCACTGTAATCTACTTATATGCTTATTAACAAAGATTGATTTAAGAGATATTGATAAAGGATAATGAGTGGAAACATATTTAAAAAAGGAATCTGAGGTCTACACTTATTAATGGTTACCTTTCCTGTTTTATAAAGTAGATCTTCTCCCAAGGAGTCAGTTATGAGAAAGCTGCTGGTTTTCAGTCAAAACCAGGACCCAAGTTTTCATAACTATGGCCACACCCTTCAAGGGGTTTCCTCAGTAAGGGGATACCAAAATGGGAAATAAAAGGAGAAGCAAAAAGCCAAACTCATTGTTTTGACTCCACAGTCAGGATTCCCCCACCCCCACCCCACCATTGTGCAGCCTCCACGTTGTCTTCAGATACTCCTGCTGCTTTGAAATGCAAATGTCGCTCCCATTGTGTTTGGCTTACAGTGCTTAATCTACATATTAACCTAGGCAGACTCCTGAACATACATGCCTTTGTCTGGCAAAACCAGTTCTTCACTTCTGCGGGGAATAATACCTTGATACAAACCACAAGGACATAATTTTTTACATATAATCAGTGCATAGATATCACAACAATATTAATGATCAGCAAGATATTAGGTTTCATTTAAGATCTCACACAATGTGCGTTACTGATAAATGCCATGACAGCAACATCATAGATATAGTGAGTTTAGCAGGCCCAGCAGGAGTTGCTGTTACAGAACAGTGAGCCCTTTGCCAGTTGGTGTGGAGGAGCTCTTAGAGTCACACCCTTACCTCTCCATTTCTCATTCCCTCTGCTTTCATTTGTTGCTTTCATTTTGTAACTGCTGTTTAACTCAACAAACCATTTTGAGATCACTTACATGAAAGACATTGCAAAATGAAGTATTTAATTGCATCAGTTTTAGAGGGGCAAGCTAACACAAAAAGATTGTGATTTTTCCCCAAGGCCATGGGGAAAGGAAGGGTAAGTAAGGGGGTAGAGAGGTTGTTTTACCTTTGTATTTGGCACTGGTGTGACCACTGCTGGAATACAGTGTCCAGTTCTGGAGTCTACAATTCAAGAAGGATGTTGATAAATTGGAGAGGGTGTAGAGGGAGAGCCCAGAGAATAATTAAAAGATTAGAAAACATCCTTGCAGTGGCAGATTCAAAGAGCTCAATCTACTTAGCTTAACAAAGAGAAGGCTAAGGGGTGACTTGATTACGTTCTCTAAGTACCTACGTGGGGAACAAATATTTAATAATGGGCTCTTCAGTCAAGCAAACAAGAGATATAACATGATTGAATGGCTGGCAGTTGAAGTTAGACAAATTCAGATGGGAAGTAAGGTGTACACTTTTAATAGTGAGAGTAATTAACCATTGGAACAACTTACCATTCTCCATCAGGGGTAAATTTAAAATCAAGATTGGATATTTTTCTAAAAGTTCTGCTGTAGGAATTATTAGGAGGAAGTTCTCTAGTCTGTATTATTTCATTTTCATTCATAATACATAAAAGGTTGTTACAAGGAGGAGAGTGAAAAATTGTTCTCGTTAACCTCTGAGGATAGGACAAGAAGCAGTTGGCTTAAATTGCAGCAAGGGAGGGTTAGGTTGGATATTAGGAGAAACTTCCTAACTGTCAGGGTGGGTAAGCACTGGAACAAATTGCCTATGGAGGTTGTGGAATCTCCATCATAGGAGGTTTTTAAGAACAAGTTAGACAAACACCTGTCAGGAATGGTCTAATTATTACTTAGTCCTGCCTTGAGTGCAGGGGAGAGGGCTAGATGACATATTGAGATCCCTTTCAGTTTTACACTTCTTAAAGACAGCTAAATTTACAGTAATACTTTCCTAATAATACTTTTCCATGTAAGTAATTGTTGCAGTGGCTGCAGGGATTTTATGGGATTGTGAATCAGAGGGGAGGTGTCCACACTCTGGAAAAAGTTTAAGAGCCTGTGCTACTAGACCAAATTCAGAGAGATGTGAATATAAACACCATTTCAGATTAAATATTGCATAGTACATTGTTTTAAAAAGGCACCCTGAATGACTATGGCTATATATCTTCCTTCCCAATGCAGGTCTCCCATTAACTCAGTTCATTGTTTCTGTTCTGTAGGGCAGGAGGAAGGACCATTTACATTTCCTAATGAAGAAGTGGCTGAACACAATGAAGAGAGCAAGGACCGAACAATTATGCTTATGGGTGTCTCGTCCCAAAAAATCTCAGTGAGAGTGAAGCCAGCTGTTCTTGACAAGAGCACACAGACTGAGCCAGCACTGACAAATAGCGCTGTACCCAGTAGGCAGATAGAGAAGGAGCATGGGATGCCATCGGAAAATATTTATCTTCAGCCCGCAACACCATCCCCATGCCCAAGCCCAGTTCTAAGCCGCAAAAAGGCTTATGTAAAATGGGAAAACAAAGACTCAAGTCAGAAACGAAAGGATGAGCAGCACATCTATAAACCCTCATACCAGGAAGTGGAGCAGGTACTTACACAATGGACCACATTCTCCTTTATACTACAGTGGCACAGTAAAGAGGTCTTAAAGTTGATTTAACAATCTACTGTCACTTCAAGGGCCCTTTGCACTGCCAGGGTAATTAACTACTGGAACAATTAATAATGGATATTTGTAGAGTCTCCATCCCTTGAAAACTTTAAATCAAGATTGGATATATTTCTAAAAGATATGCACTAGATCAAGCGTAAGCTATTGGGCTTGATGCAGAAATCATTAGGCCTTGGTTATGCAGGAAGTCAGATTAAATGATCACAATGATCCCTTTCAGCCTTAAAATCCATAGGTGAAATCCTGGCCTCATTGAAGTCACTGGAGCCAGGATTTTACCCTATAAATCTAGTCATCAATTTTAGGGACACTCCAGACTGGGCAATAGTTTGCAAATTAGTTTCCACAGTGATGGTGTTGCCATTAAACTGTAAGCCACTATGCTCATGCCAGGTTAACCGTGCCTTGCCCAAAACTCTCTCTAGCTAAACAATAGCACTAACAAAACCAGACTTTACCATGAGAAAGATGTGAACTTCAAAATCTAAATGGGATCATTAAATATTATAATTTGTTTCTCTTTTTGCATTTCTAAAAAAAAAAATCCATAGGAAGTTAAAGCCTTCCCCACAAAAAACTCTGAATGCAACTTCAAGGTGATACAGTTAATTATAAAAACTCAAGAAATACAGAAGCTAAAGCTTCCATAAATAACCTTAACTCTGCAGAACAAAATTTAGCATTCTAGTCCCATTTTTCTATTTAAAAGAACAGGCAAGTGTATAACAGTTTATGTTCCAATATGTGCACATCATAAAATTGATTGGAAGGACAATATGGCCAAGTTCTCTTTGCTGTTGAAATATTACACTTTCCTGATTCTGATTTTTACTGTGTAGAAGTTGCATTAACACAGTTTTTTGCATTTACCACCTGGAAAGGTCTATTTGAGTGGTCAAAGAAAGAAAGAGATGACACTGGAGAACATGAGGCTGGAACCAATGAAACTGAAGTGAATATACAGAAAGAAAGACATTGAATGTGTGGGCTAGTCAGCTATGGAGAAAACAAGAAGGCTAATAGAAATAAGAAAGCTGGAAGGGAATGACAAGCACACGATTGTGAGGGTAAAAATTAAGAAAAAAATACCCCCAAAGAAATGTAAATAAGAGAAAAGAATAGCACGGCACAGATAGCAGCCGAGAATAAAACCAGAAGAGAGATAGATGAGGACTAATGAAAGAGAGAAAAAAAGAACTTTATAGAAATGAAAAGCATTCAATAGAGTAAAATGGACAAACCAGACAATCAGCAATGAGGAACTGTAAAATCTATTTACAATATTAACAATTGTAAAATAACTACATAGAAGCCCGAACCTAGATTGGGGCATTGTTCTAAGCCAGGTGTCGTCAACCTACGGCACACGAGACAATTTTTAATGGCACGCTGATGCCTATCGCCTGCCGGGGTCCCAGCCCCACTCAGCCCCCCTGCCCACCGCTCTCTCCTGCGGGGGCAGGAGGTTGGTCTTGCTGGCAGCCAAGCTCCCCCTCCCCCACTTCTTCCCCCAGCGTGGTGCTTTCCTGCCCCTCCTCCTCTCCTTCCCTGTGCCGATCAGCAGATCGCCCTTGTGATGGGGAGAGGGAGAAGCAGAGCTGCAGCGTGCTCACTGCTCCGGGGAGGAGGCAGAGAAGAGGTAGGGACAGGGTCTTGGGGAAAGTGGTGGAATCGGGGCATATCCCCTCCAGCCCCCTGCCGTGAGCTGCTCATGGCAGGGAGCTGGGAGCACCCCCATGAGCAGAGCACCCCAGCCCTCTGCCCTGACTCCCCACCCCCACACACCCAGCCTTCTGCCCTGACCCTGCACCCTTCCCCCCCCCACAGCCCTCTGCCCTGACTTCTGCACCCCCCCCCACATACCCAGCCATCCCACACCCTGACTCCTGCACCCCCTCACACACCTCCAGCCCCCATTCTGACTCCTGCAGCCCCCACACATCCCCAGCCCCCACACACCCCATGCCCTGACTCTTGCACCCCCCCACATCCCCACCCTGAGCACCAAACAGGAGGTTCTGCACCCCTCACACCAAATGGGAGCTGTCCCAGGTAAGCGCTCCACACCCAAACCTCTTGCCCCAACCCTGAGCCCCCTCCCTCATTCTAGCTCCTGGCCAGACCCTGCACCCCAACCTGCTCCTTCACCCCCAGCCCTGTGCTCAGTGCACTCCCATCCTCAGCTCAGTGCAGAGAGAGAGGAAGAGAATGGGCTCAAACCAGGGAAAGGTAAGTACCCACTATATGGGCAGGGCCGGGACCCCAGACCGGCAGCGGGCTGAGCGGGGCCGGCAGCTCAGCCCACTGCCAGGCTGGGGTCCTGGCCGCCGGCCCCACTCAGCCCGCTGCCTGTCTGGGGTCCCAGCTGCTGGCCCCTTGCCAGCCGGGGTCCCGGCCGCAGGCCCCACTCAGCCCGCTGCCGAACTAAGTGAACGGAACCCCAGGCCAGCAGCGGGCTGGCGACGTAAGATCAGCATTTTAATTTAATTTTAAATGACGCTTCTTAAACATTTTGAAAACCTTGTTTACTTTACATACAACAATAGTTTAGTTACATAATATAGACTTAGAGAGAGAGACCATCTAAAAAGGCATTAAAATGTATTACTGGCACGCGAAACCTTAAGTTAAAGTGAATAAGTGAAGACTCGGCACACCACTTCTGAAAGGTTGACAACCCCTGTTCTAAGCACTGTACAAAACACATAGTAAGAAACAGTTCTTCAAATCCTTGTCTGTGTGGATCCCGCTGTTATTGGTGCACATGTGTTCCATGAAAATGAGTTTCAAACTTTCTGGTAAGCAGTGTCCATTGGGGCCACACCTGTGCCCAGTACGTGCTTGTGCCCCCACAATCCTAAGGCATAAATGGCCACAAAAACTCAGTATGGGCAGTAAGGTGGGAACTGTGGCGTCCTCCTTTCACTTGCAACTAGTCTGATAGGTTTTTGTTAATAATTGCATATATAGATATAGATTATTAGTTAATAGTTTTTCTGCCCATTTGGCAGCTTTCCATTCCCCTTTTGTCTCAGGGAATGTTCTTAGATATTTGTGCCTTATCACCCCTATGATAGACTCCAAACCCTCAGCACTCGAGTTCTACCCTTTCTACAACAGGCTGATTCCTACCCTCGCCCCCACATACTTAGCTGATGACCCACCGCAGATGTCTTGTGTGCTTGGTGGAATCATATATTCTCAATTATTGTTCAATGTGCACATCCTTGTCTACTCAGACCAGAAAACTGAAAGAATCTCACCTAAAACTGTAGCTGTAATAACAGTCCATGAGGGGTACCTCAGATCCTGAGAGACCTTCCCTGGACCCAAAATAACATCCCCAGAGCCAGACGTCGCACTCCCACAGTGCTTTGGAGACTGTACTCCCCAAGCTCCAGCTCCTGGTGGTACCAAGAAAAAGCCTCAAGATCAGTGCCATCCTTGGGACGTCATCCTGGTAGTGCACACAGCTCCAGTTCAGGACCCAGATAGTGACACCACCAGACATGGTAGATCCAAGACATGACCCAGGGCCAGATGACACTGCCATTCTCTTCCCTGGAACGGAATAGAGCAAATGCATTTAAGAGGAGCCTGGAGCCCTGTGACTCTGATAACTCTAAGGCCAAGAACATAGATCAGCTCAAAAAAGTGACCCTGACAAGCTCACCATCTCCCTCAGGACAAGGGGAGGCCGCTTCAGCTTCAACAGCAGTATTGACTGCCTCAGCAATGATAGAATCCTCAGATGCTGGAGTCTCTCTCAATACCACAAGACCTTTTACTCTCTGGTACAAGGCTCAGTTAGCCATCCTGTTCCCTGCCCTCAGGGAACCCTCCAGTGCTTAATTTGTGCTGGGGCTCAGCCTGGCACCTCTAGGCTTGGCTGTTCATAGCCCCGGCACCTCTGGGCTCCAGCCAGCTGCTGCCACTCTCCAGCCACCCAGCTCTGAAGGCAGCGCCACCACCAGCAGCAGCGCAGAAGTAAGGGTGGCAACACACCAAACCATGCCATCCTTCCTTCTGCCCTGCTGCTGGTGGCGGCGTTGCCTTCAGAGCTGGGCGCCAGGCCAGCTGCTGCTGCTCTCCGGCCACTCAGCCAGTGCTTAATTTACGTCAGGGCTTTCTGGGGCTGAGCCGTGGCACCTCTTTCATTACAAATTAAGCACTGGAACCCTCCTCCTCAGTGCTGATCCTATCAGCACTTTCTACAGACCCGACTTATTCCTCATGTTCCCCATCCTCCTACCTCCACCCAGCTTCTGCTAAGGAGCATTCCCATGCTCTTAAGAGCCGAAGTATAGGGATATCACCCCAGTTTCCCTTAAGGAAAGGCACATTCCCCCATTACATGGTTGAAAGACTTTGGAACACTACTTCTCCTTCTCAGTTTTTCTTCCCTTCCTGGCTTTATTGGGCATACTGGGGTCCAGTCTCTCATACCTCTAGGTCCGTCCCACTCTCCTGTACCTTCAGCTAGAAAAAGACCAAGATCAACTTCCATGCAAAAGGCAGCGTCACCCACACACCACAGATACATCTATACATATGGTGGCATGGAGAGTACGGACACTACATGTCCAGCGAGACATGGCTTAGGCCAGTAGAGTGCCCTACTCGCAGGAACCCCCAGGATAGATACTCTACACGGCTCTTTACACCCAAGCAGTGCCTCCAATGTCTACACGCTGCTATTTTTAGCAATGTAACGTCCTGCTACCTCCCTGCTGCTGGAGTCTTTCCCTGCCACGGTGAGAGCCTCCGGCAGCAGGGAAAGGTTCTGGCAGGGGGTGGGGGAAGAGGCACCCTTGGAGCCTTTTCTCACTGCAGTGAGGCTCCCTGTTGTTGGAGCCTTTCACTGCAGCAAGGAAAGGCTCTGGCAGGGGAGACAGTGGGGAAAGGCAGGAGCTGCTGGAGTTGTTCCCTGCAGTATGTAGCTACACGTGTGGTGCCCGTACGCCACACACTGCTATCAGTGTAGACACAGCCACAAAGTCAAAGAGTCAGGGCCTGAATATGAAGAGGAGGATTCCTCCAGAGATCTGGTAGATGAAATGATAAAACAACCTGCTGCTCATTCATTACCATCTCCTGCTGAGGCAGTCACCCCCATACTGATCCTGCCTGCAGCTGATTTTAGAGCAGTGGTTTTCTAATTTTTTGAGCTGAGCCCCTCCCCCCCTTCTTTGGAGTTCAAATTTTTGGTTGTGCCCCATCCCCAATACAGACAAAAATAGAAAAAAGAAAAAAAAAAAAAGAGTCGGGGTGGGGCTTCCTCCCTGAGCCCTGCTGTGAGGGGCTGGCCAGAGCCACCTGCCATTGCCGCTCCCCTCCCTCCCACCCGAACATTCCTCCATGCCCACCAGGGGGGCATGCCCCACAGTTTGAAGATTTTTGTTTTAGGGCATTTCAAGACCTGCTTGAGAGAATAGCCAATACTTGAGTTATCGCTTTCAGTGCGCCAAGAAAAGCCACCAAAGCGCTCCTGCATTCTCCATTCCCAGATGATAGCTAGAATGGCCATGCCTGTCAGTGAAGGCATCTTAGAGCCAGCAAAGGACTCATGGCAGACACTGGCCTCAACTCCTCCTATCTCTGAGGGCTTAGAGGAGTTACCAAGTACCTGCAAAAGGGATATGAATGTCATTTCTCACCCTACTCTGGGCTCTCTTGTGGTCTCAGCAATATTAGAAAAGTCCTAACAACCAGCCCTGAGTCGGTCCAGTCCCAAGGAAAATGATCTATAGAGGTTGGACTTATTTGGTAGAAAACCATATTCCTCAGTATCCTTGCAACTTATTACTTGCCAAACATAACAGGCAGGGATAAGGTTCTTCCTTTCTCGATCTCTCTCGAGACCAAATAATAGAACTGAAGGCGGTGAAGCAAAAGGTCAATAGTGGCCAAGACCTCTCACCAAGCTGCATCCAATGCACCTGTTCGATTCCTGGCCACAGCAATAACAAAGCATTCTGGCTCCAGCCATCAGGAATCCTGAAAGAGGTCCAGTATACTATTCAAGGAGCCTGATCTCTTCCATTCCCAAATTGATGAGGCTTTAAGATCTCGAACCAACCACATCAATAAGGTTTTACTTAAAGCTACTAGGTCATCTTGCTTCATGCATGTATGTGGTGCTTCTTGCCAGATTTTGCATATGTCCACTGCAGTCCTGGCTCAGAATTGTGTCGCAGCCTTCTAGATACCCCACGGACTCTTATCACAGTGCTATATTGTGGACTTTCTCAAATGGTGGATGAACCCCAGCACGAGGAGAGGAGATCCATTTCAGACTTTATGCCCATCACTAACAGTAGTCACAGATGCTTCTACGACACTGTGAATCAGGTCCCAAAGCAATGCCTGCCTTCACATTAACATCCTGGAGTTTTGAGTGATCAGGCCGGCTTTCAAGGAGTTGTCACTGACCGAGGAGCCTTGATGGACAATACATCTGCAATGTTCTTCATGAGACAAAATGGTGCTCACGCCTCCCTTTGTCAAGAAGCAATAATTTTCTGAAACTGGTGCGTCACTCACAAAATAACCCTGGGCTGCCAGAGCTGATGCCATATTTGGAAGGGCTGTTCTCAGTTCTCTTTTTGACTAAGTTAGCTAGTTAGACAAGACTCCTCAGTATGTCCTGTGAGAATTACTGCTTGCTAGCCAGCACCAGTGGGATCCACATGGACAAGGACGCAAAGAGGAAAGAACAGTTACTTATACAGTTACTGTAGTTTTTTGCAAAGTCTTGTCCATGTGGATCCCATGACCCACTCTTCATCCCTGCTCCTTTGGAGTCCTTATCTCTGGGATTCTGAATTACTGAGGGAGCAGAGCTGGTTGGATCCATACAGCCTGTTGTATGTTTAGCTGGGGATGGTGGAAGGGAGGGGTGAGTATGTTTAGGGTGCAGGTACAGCCCCCAACACACTACATGCTAGAAGAGTCTGATCTTGTGCACATGGGGCACAAGCACACCAACAATGAAATCTGCACAGACATCGCATCTTGCAGAACCACATCTACTGTAAGGTAGGTAACAGTTCTCTTCTTACAAGCTTACCTGATCCAATTCACATTGAAGTCAATGGAAAAACTCTTATTCTTCCCTGGGAGTTGGATCGGGCCCTAAACTGAAAAGACAGATAAAGGTGGGAGAAAGCAAGCATTGCTTACCCCCGTTTTACTGAGAAGGACTTGAGGCACAGTGCTATTAAGTGACTTGCCTAAAGTAATGCAGGAAGCCTGTGACACATCCAGGAATTAAACCCAGATCTGAATGTCTGTCCAGTGCTTTAACCACAAGATGGTCCCTTCCTCTCACAAAAGTTGACCAATTCAAATGAAAACTGAAATGGTTAAAATCTTAACTCCAATCAGCATCACTGTCCTAAAATCTCAGGCAAGCAAAAATAAAGCAAGCTCACTTCAGTTTGCAGTCAGCCAGGACTTTGTGGACCTTTGCATATTAATGCAAATGAGGAAATGGTTCAATTAGTAAACTGTCATTACACTAGGTAGTGGAATCAAGAGACAGCCTCCTGCTGCCCTATGAAGCCTTCAGTCTTCGTGAAAAAACATCAAAATACTAATCCATGTTATATCTACCTACCAACCCAAGCAATGTCCAAAACTAAACCCTCTCCCACCCATCCTTGAAATACGGACTCCGACCTACCACCCAAATCTTCTCCATCTTTTTTGCATCTCCTATGCACCAGGTGGTTGAAAGCTCAGTACACATTTAGAACAAATATATTCTGCATGAGTCATATTGAAAAATACTGGTTCCAAACATGAAATGGTTAATTTACCAGGTAACCAAATACATTCTTTAGAGATGCAAACAGAAAATTAATTGCCATTTGGCTCATACTGATCTTTTTTGTTTAACATGCCATTTACTGTTCAGTGCATAATAACCATTTGGAGAATAGTTAAATAGTCTCTCACGGAAAATGTGAGATGCCAATCAAGCAAGTGCACCAGCAAACAGGGGTGAAATCTCGATTTAAAAAAACTAATACCATTCATATGACGCCTGCCATTCTCTGTTTTTGTTTAGGAAAGAAATATTCTAAAGGCAGAAAATGAAGCTTTAAAGATTCAGCTTAAACAGGCACACAAAACAATTGAATCTCTCAGTATTCAACGCAGAAATCATGTCTTGGATAATACACAACACAGAGACTGCGCGTAGCTGACAAGGCACAAGCTCTCCTCTGGATGAATGTAAAAGGAGAGGGCTTTTTGAACTGTGACAAAGCTGCTGTATTCAAGTGAACAGGAAACAGAGACTGAAAGATTTTAAACAGAAATATACTCTGTTGAATCAGCGTATTTTGCCTGTTCAATATACTGCTGAATGTATAAATGTGTTCCTTTCTCTGACAGTTTAAAATAATTTATCTTCTGAACCCGGGAATTAATACGTTCTGGAATCTCTCTCAAGAAGGGTGATATAGGCCCTGAAGTTTATATTTATCATCAGTAAGCAACTTCCATGTCCAATATGGATGATGCGACTCTACAAATAGCTACTGTTTCTATCAAGTGCCCAGTGCCCACCTACAAGTGTTCCAACAAGGTATGTAATTAAGCAGACACCATCAACTCAAATTTGGCCCAGATTCAGGTTTTCTAACAAACATTTGATAAATCTAAGACTTTTGAGCAATTTTTGATAAGATAGAAATTTCATGGTCCCAATCATCGCTGCATTAAGAACTGGAAAGTGCAACTGAGTTCATTGATTTTCATCATCCAACATTAGAAATACGAACTGTCAGTAAGCAGTGAAATGATTTTAAGTCTTTCCTTTTTAATGCTCTAAGATGTGGTATATAAATATTTTTATAACTGATTAAAATTAAGCGTTCCTTTAAAATCCTCGCTTTCTGAGCTGGCCACACTTTAAACCCTGCAAAACTAAAAATTATAGTGCCTCATACAGAGCACGAGACTAGAGATTTCACACTGGAGTATTGCTTCTACTTTAATGTCCCATGCTACCATTCAGGTCAAATAGTCTTGATACTGGCCCTGCTGGCTCAGTGGTTAATGGTTGAAGACAGATTTTATTGACAGGAGGAAAAGATGTTGGCTATTTTCTTTAACTTCTCTCCATCTTTCAGTCCTTCATTTATAAGCGTGCAATATGTTCTTATGTTTCAAGACTTAATCATAAGATACAAATATTAAAATTAAGGAAGGGGAATTTTCAGTCCATGACAGCATTTAACTGTCATGGCCTCCAACTATGGAACCTATCAAAGTTGGGGAAGTACAAAGCTCCTCACCATTGACAGCCTTCCTCTATAGCTTAATTTATTATTTATTATTTTTGGCACATCTAAGGGTACCCGCCAAGGACTAGGACTCTAGTGGGCTAAGCACTGTACAAATAACTTGAAGGCACTCCCTGCCCCCAAGAGCTCATGAGCTAGGATTTGTTGGCATAAATACAAAACAGACTTTGTATGTGATTATTATGTGGTTGCCAGCATTTCGGAAAAAAGTGGCCGTGGAACAATTCTGAGAAGGCGCGGGGGGTGGTGGGGGGAGAGGAAGAGAGGGAAGGGAAGAAGTTGCATGTACATCATGGGGAATTTCAGGTTATGTTCTTGTGGGTAGTTTAGTTCACTAACGGTTCAGCTAAGCAACCAGAATCCACAGCAAACGTGTCTCTCCATCGTGAACCCATCCCTCCCCAGAGAATCTCCTCTTCCTGCTCCTTACCTGCAGTTGTCTTTTTGGGAGGAGGACTGAAGGTCTGTATTTCTCCACTTGCATGGGAAAGAGGCATCTACTTCACACTACCAGGGAGCCTCTAGCCTTCATCTCTTTTTGTCTCTCTTGTGTTTCCTGAATCCCTTAGGGTCCTCCTGCCCTGTCCCCATTCTGTATTGAATCCATGTACTTTTTCCTGGCCCCAGTCCCTGAGCAATTAATCCCCTTCCCCAAACATGCCATCTCAAAATTCACTGCTTCCTCCATCTCTCCCCTCCCCCTCCTTACATGTGTGTTAATTTGGTGCAATAAACAAACAGTCTCTTTCTAACAGGAGTCCTCAGCAGCAAGAAGTTCTGCTCTGCCATTAAATTTCCTGCCTGACTCTCAGGACCCTGCTACACCTGCTCTTCTGCACACATTCTCCCTCTCAGGTCCTAGGTCACTGGCTGGAGCATCAGCTTGCTAAGGCCATTTGTAAAGTTCTTCAACTGCCTTGTCTAAAAATCCATGCCAGTGTGGGTCAGATTTTTGACACAGACTATTAATTTGTGCATGTGGAACCGGCATTTGGGGCTGTACCTAGCTCCCACTGAAATCAACAGCAAAACCTCCATTGGCTAAACTGGGAAAAAGAACAAGCCCTACCACAAGTCACGTAACTGCATTTCTGATTTTTGCACAGGTATAAAAATATCTCCCATTGTTTCTGAAACTAGGTTCTTGTCTGTAGTTCTGGTATCCCTGTATGTCTGTGATAGTGCAAGAAACACTCTTTATAGGAGAGAGCTCCCCAGCCTGTGCCCTTTTGACCAAGAAGCCTGAGTGCTGGAGGTTTCAGACACTCTCCTTTCGCTACCTCATCTTAGAGGCTGAAGGTTGCTGTACCTCCCTGGGATGATCTGCCTGGAGTTCCCAAACAGTCTAGTTTTCAAAAGTCTGATGCTCATTTACAAGGTTCCTTTACACTGCTCTACCGGCATAAAGGTGTTCTAATGTAAATACATTTCAGGGGGTGTAAATTTAATTAAGAATAGAGAGGAATAGACATAGGCTCTGTATACGGTATTTAATCTAACACTGTAAAATTCAGCTAGATAGGTTCTCCTTATGACAAACTCTTAGAAATATGATGTATTTTTATTTGCTGTGGGCATGTCTATCCAGGGAAATTCAGATTAAGGTAAAGCGTGAATTTAAAGCAGAATAGCTATTCTTGATTAACTCCCTTAACCCATTTTAGATTAAGCTAATTCAGAATAAGGCACTCTTATTCCAGATTAAAAACATCTACACAGGGAGTTAATCAAGAACAACTTTAAATTTAAATCCAACCTTAATCTGAACTTCCCTATAGACAAGCCCACAAAAAATAAAAATTCGAGCTGTCAAGGAATTTAAAAAAAATTAATCGGGATTAATTGCACTGTTAAACAATAATGGAATACTATTTATATAAATATTTTTGGATGTTTTCCATAATTTTCCAATAAATTGATTTCAGTTACAAACACATAATACAAAGTGTACAGTAGTCACTTTATATTTATTTTTATTAAAAATATTTGCACTGCAAAAATAAAAATAGTATTTTTCAATACACCTAATAAAAGTACTATAGTGCAATCTCTTTATCATGAAAGTTAAACTTACAAATGTAGAATTATGTACAAAAAATAACTGCATTGAAAAACAAAACAATGTAAAACTTTAGAGCCTATGAGTCTACTCAGTCCAACTTCTTGTTCAGCCAATCGCTTAAACAAGTTTGTTCACATTTGCAGGAGATAATGCTGCTTGCGTCTTGTTTACAATGTCACCTGAAAGTGAGAACAGGCGTTCGCATAGAACTGTTGTAGCTGGCATTGCAAGATATTTACGTGCCAGATGCTAAAGATTCATATGTCCCTTCATGCTTTAACCACCTTTCCAGAGGACACGTGTCCATGCTGATGATGGGTTCTGCTCGATAACAATCCAAAGAAGTGCAGACTGACGCATGTTTTCATCATCTGAGTCAGATGCCACTAGCAGAAGGTTGATTTTCTTTTTTGGTGGTTCGGGTTCTGTAGTTTCCGCATCGGAGTGTTGCTCTTTTAAGACTTCTTGAAGCATGCTCCATATCCCGTCCCTCTCAGATTTTGGAAGGCACTTCAGATTCTTAAACCTTCAGTTGAGTGCTGTAGCCATCTTTAGAAATCTCACATTGGTACCTTCTTTGCGTTTTGTCAAATCTGCAGTGAAAGTGTTCTTAAAACGAACAACATGCCAGGTTATCGTCCGAGACTGCTAGAACATGAAATATATGGCAGAATGCAGGTAAAACACAGAGCACTAGACATACAATGCTCCCCTAAGAAGTTCAGTCACAAATTTAATTAACGCATTACTTTTTAAACGAGCATCATCAGCATGGAAGCATCTCCTCTGAAATGGTGCCAAAGCATGAAGCGGCATACAAATGTTTAGCATATCTGGCATGTAAATACCTTCCAATGCTGGCTACAAAAGTGCCATGCGAACGTCTGTTCTCGCTTTCAGGAGACATTGTAAATAAGAATACCAATGCGGAGATCTACAAGATGTGACCGGGATCGACTCCTCCCTGCTGGCACCATGGCAAAAGATCAATGCCTTGAACACCTTCCTGATCCCCCGTATCTCATTTATCCTGAGGGGATCTGCCGTGATGAAGGTACCTCTGAACAAGACAGACAACACCATCCAGCAGCTGGTGAAGAAGTGTATGTTTCTTCCCCAGGCGCCAGCAATGAACTGGTGTACATCTCGCACAGGCAGGGCGGTGCCAACATCACTCGAATGGCTGATCTGTGCGACATTGCCATGATCACTCACACTCTCTGCCTTCTGACGTGCCCGGACGCCATGGTGAGGAACATCACAGAGAGTGCTCTAAAGGATGCTGTCAAGAAGCAAATCGCCAGGATCCCCTCCAACCAAGATGTTGCCACCTACCTGAGCAGCTCGCTGGAAGGTGAATTTGGAAGAGACAGGGGAGACTTTGCTTCGCTCTGGACTCGTGCCCACAATGCTACACGACGACTGGAGAAGCCTATCAGCTGCCACTGGACGTGATGCGAGGAACGCTAGGAGCTGGGAGTCCTGGTGCCACAGGTGAAGAATACAGATGACACTATCGTCACTCAGAAAACTAGAACCATGCTGGAGAGGACCCTGAAGGATACCATCCACTGCCAATACGTGGAAAACCTAAAACGGAAGCCAGACCAGGGCAAGGCATTCGAGGTGACTTGCAAATGGGACGCCAGCAACCACTTCCTCCCTGGGGGCAGCTTCACCTGATTTGCCAACTGGAGGTTCATCCGCAGAGCCCTGCTCAACTGCGTCCCACTGAACGAAGCCGTCTGCCACAGAAATCAGGACAAGCAATGCAGGAAGTGCGGCTATGCCAACGAGCCCACGTCCTGTGTAGATGCAAGCCCCATTCGAGAGCTTGGCAGCTGCGACCGAATGCCATCCAAGATCGCCTGGCCAGAGCCATCCCGCCATCCATGGGAAAGGTTGCCGTAAACTCCACTATCCCTGGAACTGACAGCCAACTGCAACATCGTCATCACCACCGAGGACTGGAAGAAGATAGTCATGGTACCATTCGAGAACAGGACCCTGGCTTTCCACGATGCCCGAGCTCGAAAGTTAGAGAAATATGTCCCTCTGGCCAAAACCTTGAGAGCTGAGGGTTACCAGGGCAGACACATGCACTGATCATTGGAGCCTTAGGTGCATGGGACCCCAGTAACGAGTGAGTGCTGAGAGATTGCGGAATTGGTCAACGCTATGCTCGGCTAATGCAGCAACTCATGGTGTCGGACGCCATCAGGTGATTGAGGGACATCTACATAGAACACATCACTGGACATCAGCAATGATGAGCTGCAGTGCCGATGAGAAGCGCAGTCAGAAAAGTAACAAATACTTTCCTCATGAATTGTATTTTCTAAATGGACAACCAACCTAATTCTCAGGTACTGAGGGGCAATCTTCACTTATTGATATATTTTGCTTTCCACAACCAAATTTCGGTACAACTTTTCATGAGTGATGTACCTGAGTATTCGGATTTTAATATCAAAACTGTATTGTTAAATCTATTCCCCTACATTTGGGTTATTGTGGATTATATACTCTATGTATATGACTTTTAAAAAACTAACTTTATATTTGTGGATAATCTAAGCACTATACCCAGATGTACAGACACACTTTTTCCAACTTATGTATTATATAATTTTTTTTTAACATTCACTTTAATAAAATTCTTATATCTGGCACGTAAATACCTTGCAATGCTGACTACAAGTGCTGTGCGAATGTCTATCTTTGCTTTCGCGTGACATTGTAAATAAGAAGAGGGCAACATTATCTCCTGCAAATGTAAACAAACTTGTTTCTTTTAGCGACTGGCTGAACAAGAAGCAGGACTGAGTGGACTTGTAGGCTGTAAAGTTTTACACTTTTGTTTCTGAGTGCAGTTATGTAACAAAATAAAATCTACATTTGTAAGTTGCACTTTCACGATAAAGAGATTGCCCTACAGTACTTGTATGAGGTGAATTGAAAAATACTATTTCTTTTATCATTTTTACAGTGCAAATATTTGTAGTAAAAATAATATAAAGTGAGCAGTGTACACTTTGTATTCTATGTTGTAATTTAAATCAATTTATTTGAAAATGTAGAAAAGCATCCAAAATATTTAATAACTTTCAATTGGTATTCTATTAACAGTGTGATTAAAACTGAGATTAATCGCGATTACTTTTTTTAATCATGATTATTTTTTTTTAGTTACTTGCATGAGTTAACTGCGATTAATCGACAGCCCTAATAAAAAAAATACATGGCATTTCTGAGGGGTTTGTTTTGTTTTTTTAATTCTGACCCTTTTGACCTCCCAGCCTGTCAAGAGTCACATCTCTTAGCTCCAGGCCAAGTAGAATCTTACAGCCAGCCCTTTAGCTCCCAGTCCTTTAATCTGCGACCAATTTGATATTCAGGTGTGACAAAATCCATTACACCCTCCGGGGCAGAGGTGACATCAGCATTTCATCAATAATTATTATTATTATTATTGCAGTTGTACCTAGGAGCCCCAGTCATGGACCAGGACTCTGTTGTGCTAGATGCTGAATGAACGTTGTAATGTTTAATTGGGAGGTGGGAGTAAGAGCCTCCATACAATAGCTTTGTCTCCTATGATGACTAGCATCCTCCCCTTCTTCAGTATTTTCCCTCTCAAAACCTAGCAGTTCAAATGCCGCTTTGATCTCTCCTCCACCGTACTCACCCTAAAGTCAAGGACTGGATCCTGTGTTTGCCAGTCAATTTTCCCTGGCTGAAGGTGCTAGAGTGAGTTTAACCCAGTCTGCTTTTAAAGCAAGAAAGTGTAAATATTGTTAAGAGGCAACTGAATAGTCTTTCAAATTATTGACAGATTAACATCCATCTGGCCAGGATGAAAACTGTGTTTGTATTTCAAGACAGAGATTCATTAGACTTTCACCCTGTATAACACATTGTTCACATTGATAACGGTTCCCCATTCAGTCAAATAGAATTCAACTAAATATCAGAAACTTGTGTAACTGAAGATATTCCTGTGCAACATCTACTCAGAGCTCTTCAAGAATACATCTCATAAGTTACTTTACAAGAATATGTCGTCTATTGTACACTGAATCTTAGCTGACCAAACAAAGATCGCATGTGTAATTTGCATTCAAGTATATGGTAATAAATGTACATTTACCCCATCAAAGCAATTTAAATTGTTAAATATAAAGTGTATGTAGCTTTTATTTTAAAAAAAGTTTTAAAAGTCCAGTTGAAACGAATTGTAAAACTCTGTAATTTTTAAATTCTTGTTTTGAACTTGGATCTTGGGCTGGTATCTGTATTGTTGGGTAAACCAAGCAGAGATATAAGCTAAAATGATTTGTAGGTCCAGTGCTATTTTACTGACTGTAAATACATGTACAGTATGTAAAGATAATTGTTATGGATGTGACTTTTTTTAATCAGTAGCTGTGAACTCTGTGCAGCTTCTGTTACTCATACACTAAACATGAACTATCCAGGTTAACTGATAAGCATAATAAATTGCATGTCTGTGTTCAACAAAGTAATCCCAACTGATCTTGGACCATGCTTGCAAACTTGCTTTGCCCACCTCTTTCATATTTCTTTTTTTCTTTATGAAAAGAATTAAGGCAAGGAAAGTGCTCTACAAGTCTGACTAAGATGACTTTCAATTTTAAGATTAGTGGATACTAAAATATAAAGTGTCTGTGCTTTCTTACATCTGTAGATACTGAATGAACCAGATATATGTTGCATCTATTGTCACATATTTGGAGATTATCCAGCAAATTAAATAAAGCCTGAAGAACCTGGCTATCTGCTTAAAAGAACCCTGTCAACTAATTTTAGGGCTAAAGTGATAAAAATCTGATTTCATGTAATAGAATATGAATAGAAATATGTTTTAAAATTAAAGAGTTCTCTGAAGTTGTGTGAATCTAACCACAAAACCATTGTGCCTAAAGCAAGAGAACCACAGTAAAACTGATGCAAAACAAAAGTGAAATTTACCAGCTTAACCTCTTTCTCTAAATTAAGTGAAATGTTACAGTAACTTTTTATAACATACACAGCAAAAAAATTTCATGTTTAAACTTTGACTTGTGACAACCAAAGGCATTAATAACAGGTAGAATAATAATAATAATAATAAAAAGCTAAATTCACAATCTCTTTAAATTACAATTTGGCAGATATCCCATGGGATTTTCTTGCAGACATGGGATTTATCAAGGACCAATGCGATAAACTAACATAAGGGGTGTAAATTGTGTGTTTGGAATGAGATTTGCAGACCCTGTTTGAACCAGCACTTCTGTCCTGTAAACTACGTACATGAAGTCCTGATTCTGGAAGGAAAGGTTCTTGCAATCTCAGTTTTATTTTTCTCTTAACTCCATCTCAACTTCTCCTTTTCCCTTCTTCTATCATTTTGGTGCATGCAGTATTGTCTTCCTTCCCATCTATGTATCACTGCACTGATAAGGATATCAAAAGGGCCTAAATATGAGTCATAGAATATCAGGGTTGGAAGAGACCTTAGGAGGTCATCTAGTCCAACCCCCAGCTCAAAGCAGGACCAATCCCCAGACAGATTTTTGCTCCAGATCCCTAAATGTCCCTCAAGGATTGAACTCAATGCTGGGTTTAGCAGGCCAATACTCAAACCATATGTCAAAACGTTATAGATCCGAGATAAAACTAATCAAATCTCTCCTGTTTAAGTTTAAGGACTGGCTAGACTGCCTCTCCCCTCTTTCCACATTAAGCAAAAATTTTCATCTTAGTTTCATATTAAAATCCAGTCAATCAGCTGCCATTTTGGCTCTACTGTACCTGTGCCTTGACTGTCAGCTGCTTCAAAGTACATTCACCATCCCAGCAAACACACAAAAGATGGGGGAGGTCAAAGTTCGGGGTAGAGAATTAGGTATCAGGCCAGCCTTCCCCTGTGTACTGTACACTCAGTGGTTGTACAAGGATTATTTGAGTGACTGGGAGAGATCCATTTACTGGAGACTGCACAAGATAGGTATGGTTGTTTCACATATATTGAAAGTATTCAACCAAAAGAGAAATCAGCTGAAATCTGGAAATTTCAAGGCATTAATAGTAGTTTCAGGTAATATATTTGCCCGATAAGTTCCTGTGAATGTTTGCAGTTTTATATTAATATTTTCCTATTTTTAATTGCTCTGTGAAAGACCCATATCAACAACAGAAACCAACTAAACGGGAAAAAATGCAACTGACTACACAAAAGCAAAAAGCACAAAGTAAATAAACTGAAAACAAACTTTATAGAAATATTTTTCATTTCTAGTCACTGTAGGCCTTGTCTAGACTAAGGACAATGGTGAGTTTTTAGAAATGTGTTAGCTGACATTAGAATTGGATGCTGTCTAGAAACTAGGTTGGATAAGTTTTAACTCTTAAAATTTTGTTAATATGTCATGGCTTATCCAATTTAAAAACACCCACTTCTTTCCCTAGTGTAGCTAAGGCATTAAGATTAAAAAAATTAAAAAAAATTCTGTTGTGTTTTCTGAGAGAAGTATAATTTGGGGTTTTTTTTGTTTGTTTGTTTGTTTGTTTTTTAAGTTGATGGTGTCCCTTTAAAGGAAATATTGCTTGTCCTTGGGTTTCTAGTCTAATCATTTGGAGTGTTGATTGGTTAGTACAAGAACAAACTAGGACTAAATTTATTACCATTTGCCTAAGGTAGAGGAGTCAAGTGTAATTACTGTAAAATAACTTATATGTGTTGGAAACAGCAAAGAAAATGTTGCACTAGTAGCAATCTGCATTAATGTTTCTGTAAATTTGTTCGGCGTCTATAGTGGTGGTAATTTGTAGAATTCTGTCTGAAGATATATGTTAAAGAAGACTGACTGAAAAACCAAGTGTACAGATTGTAAAGATTTTTTACATACAAGTAAGTTTTCTTTGTGTAATATTTATATTATAAAAGTTGCTAAAAACAGAATTAATGCCTATTGTAATTTTTTTTGTCCCATAAGCATCCAAAGCCTTTTTCTCTGGCAGACTTGCCTGATGCCTAAAATACATCCAACAAAATCTCTACTCTGAAATGAGCATCTCTGCATGATGAACTATGAGCTTCAGGATATTTCTTTCACCACTTCCATTCCCATTCATCTTCCTTCAGTCTAATATCTGATGCACATATGGAGGACAGATTGACATCTGAATGGTCTTTTCCATTGTTAACTACTACAATCCTTTTGAGCTCTACCTCTGCTTACTCATGTAAGTTACTATGTTTTCTCAAAAGCTGTTACTTCTTGAAACTCTGTAGTTGGCCAAGACTTTTGCCACACACAATGTCTTCATTGACATAAAGCCTTTTTTTCCTCCAGCAAGATAACTGATGCACATTAGTTATCTCACTGTAAAACCCTAAGAGGAGACAATTTTTGTAGTGTTTGCTGAGGCAGCTAGGTGAGGTTGCATCATATCCCACTTGTAATTGACCTCACCTCGTTTATCTTAACAGTAAAACTAAAGAGCCTTTCCTCCATTATGTTTTCACAGGATAGCTAAAGCCTATTAGTTATTCCATGGGGGGAAAAAAACCTATACAAACATACTATGCTTTCCTCTTTATGTTCAAAACTGTCTCCTTTTCAAGGACAGAACTGGAGACAAATTAAACATCATGCCATCTGGACTAATGCAGTAGCCTGCCCAGAAATGTGTTAATGTATTCATCCCACCAATTCTTGTGAGGCTTTTATTTTTCATAAAATACTTTAAAAAGCACATCACTTCCAGTTCAATTAAAGTTAGTGGCTACCAGAGCGAGCAGAACTGTCTCAAGAATTCAAAATGGCAGACCTCAAGATATTTCTTTTCTTCCCATTAACTCAAAGTTAGTTCTTCCATTCTTGCAAGCTACCAATAGGAGACCATTCTTTAACATACAGAAGCAACTTATGACAGATGACCTAAACCACACTGTATAAAAGACGCAAACAAACTTTAAATACAGTACTTTATTTTTCAGTGTTCACAGCTATTAAAGTGTTTTCTTAAATCCTGAAAATAATTCCCCCCCACTCTCAAACAACCCTCCCACCCCCACATTTTGGATGGATGATCACTAAATGAGATTAAAAAAAAACAAAAACAAAAAAACAAATGTTCACAAACATACAACAAAATCCATATTACCCTCCCAAAACACAAGCTGTATTTACCCAAAACCAAAGTCTTGAAAATTCATTATTCAGGACGGAAACATAAAAAAAGATTTTGAGAACAGGTTTAAATCAAATCTATTTTTAGAAGATTTTATTGCATCTTTTGAAAGTTAAAAACCATACATACTGAACAAGGGAGACACAAAATAATGTAATCTCTGAAGTGTACGTACTTGTTCATTTTACTTTCTTAATGCTTCAGATTTTGGAAGGTTATAAGAAAGTTTCAATGGGCAAATTAAAAAAAACCCAATTTATTTCACTTTTATTTTAGATCTGTTTTAGGTCTGGTCTACATGCTGAAGGTGCACTGATATAACTAAAGGTGTGATGTTGCACCGATTTAGTTAAATTGGTATGACTTTGTGTGGCCACTCTTACATGGGTTTAAACTTGATTTATGTTTGTCTGATTTATGTCAATCCTGTCACAGGCATGCTAAGCTAGTTCAAAACCAATGTAAGAGTGGCTACACACACAAAGCTGTGCCTGTTTAACTAAAAATCAGTAAGATATTTCACTTTTACTTAAACTGTTGCAGCCATAGCATATAGACAAGCCAGATTTTCCTAGCCTCGGCCTCTTGGTGCTATTCAGATGTCCTTTGTAGCAGGAGTCATCAAAACACTACATTGGGACAAACAGGCAGAATTTCAGCTTAGGGTCTGTGTGTGAGAGAAAGGGAAACTTCCCTTCCTTCCCTTTCCCTCCTGGTTGTTCTTCTACAGAGCCAGTTTGAGGACAGCAGAGTTCTGTATTAAACTTTTGTCCCCATCCTGACCGAAGTATCTGACAGGGCAGAGCTAAGCAGTGGAAACACTGCTCTCCACACTCCCTACCTACTTCTCTCTCTAATGCAGCAGAAGGCTGTCAGCGACTCCCATCTAACACAAGAAGCATGTGCAGGAGAGGAACTGGTGGTGATGTTGTGTAGTGCCAGAAGCGGAGTGAAACAGTCAGCTGACAGCTACAGTAGGCTAGGAGCTGCTGATGGAAAAGTCACTTTCCTAATTCTATGAACAGCTTTTTCAAAAGAGTGCCCTTTGGTTGCTCATGACCCCATTACTGTAGGATTCAAGGGTTCTCTGCTCACACCAAGCTGACCTCAAAGTGGAAGCAAAGGGAAGTACAGTTTTCCTTCAGTACTGTTTAGCTCACTTCTGCCACAGATGTCCTAAGTAGTGCTCTCAGTCAGTCTCCAGTCAGGATAGGAGGTCAGGGCTGGGAAAAACTATATTCAGTCTAAAGGAAAAGTTCAAATAAGGAGTTTAAAAAAAACAACAAAAGTGTTGTTATAACTAATCTTACAAGATTAGAGGAAGAAATTTGAGGGAGAGAGAATAATTTTTAATGTTGAATATAGCCTTGGGCCATATTTTGGCGCAAATACATGTACAGGAGGCTCCTGCTGGAGTCAAGGGGACCCATATGGGACCCCAGAACCAGAATATGTTAGGCTGGGACATTCATGAGAAGTTAATAAAGAAGGATCCAGCCTCAGAACTCGAGCACATAAAAACAAAAAGCAGGCCCTATTCAGCTTAAAGCTACTACTGCAGCTACCTAGGCTACGGAAACTCTTCAAGTTTTCTGTGCTCTGTAGTCAGGGACACTGCTCCCTCCGTTTTGAGAGACTTTCTTCTTGGCCTCAGCCACGTAAGTTACTCCCCTTTCCCAAGGAAAGGCTCTGATTCTGCTCAACTCAGATGTTATTCATGGTAATCAGACCCAGGGGACTCGTCTCAAGAGTAGACACATGTCTAATGCCTCCCCACTAAGCTGGCCAACAGCTGGGGAGTAAATAGGCTGGACAACCTAAAGGTCTCTCTCTAGCTGACCCCTATAAATTGGAAATTAGGACTTGTCTACATACGGAAATTTACTGTTATAATTATACTGCTACAATTACCCCATGGACCCACTTATTTCCAAATAAGAGTGCCCTTTTCTGGTTAATTTGTGTCACTTCCAAGCACTTAGGAGACAGTGGAGCCAATAGGGCCAAATAATAGGGCCATATACATCTCTAAAAATCCTACATGATTATGATCCTCACCAATTTCAATCAAAATGAGAGCACCCAAACTGATACAAAGAATGAGTGGAGTGTTTTGGGGCAGGAGGCAAAGGAGGAGAAAAAGGATCTCATCCTTGCAACTGCAATTATTTTTGGGGAGGTGGCAGAAGGACATTGTGAGCTCCCCTTGCCCACTGACCAAATACCAGACACAGAGCCTGTGACTGACTTCCTTCTCAACAGGACAGTTCAGGGCATAGTCATCTTACTCAGCTTTCTGGGGCTTATGTGTTACAGAAGACCGTGTAAGTGACCGGCTGGCTAGGTGTTAGATGGTTGGAGAAATTTTTCATCACAGGTAACAGGGTCTGATTTTAAAGGGAGGTTCATAGAATGCCACTTTTAGCAGATCATTTTCATTTTACCTATCAAGGCTCATCACAAATCAGTTTTTACAATGCAAGTTTTTGGCTTTGAAATATTTGTATACATTATAGATAAATCAGCATAGCCTTGTTTTGTTGACCATGGAATAGCATGGATTCAATACATCACTTGGAAACAATGAAGTTTTTTTGTTTTAAATTTTTTTAAGAGTATTTTAGATTTACTTCTGATGTTACATTTTTTTCAATTGTTCCATACAGAGGACTGAAAGAAGACAAGAAGCAGGAACCAGCACTCTACAGTCCTTTTAAAGCATATAAAACTAAGTATGGCCTACAAAGCCAAATGCCTCCTAAATCATTTCCTGTATTCTGGATATGACAGGCAATAATTAAAGAGATCTGAACATAAAATAGTAACATTGAAAAAAGGAAAATTCATTGTTTCTATTCACTTTTCTGGAATTTGTTATTTAAAAAAACCAAACTGTTTAAGAATACACACATGAGCAGTGCAAAAAGGGGACTACTTTAAGACATCACATTTCGGTATAAAAAAATGTTCAGTTGACTAACAGGATTAAATAATATCAGGGATCAAATGCAGTGATTCATTAATAAAGAGATCATAATTAACTTTCCTAACACTAAACCATTGCTAATATACACACCTCTCGCTACCAGTAAATATCACAACCATGTTTTGTCAGTTATTAGTATTTACAATGTTGTTGTTAGTATCTTCTATATCCTCCTCCTCCCCTTCCACCATATGGATCTCCATAGCCGCCTCTGCCACTGTAACCCCCCCTGCCCCCATAGTCTCCCCGTCCTTGGAAACCACCTCCACCTCTACCACCACCACTGAAGCCACCACCTCCTCCTCTGCCACCTCCTCCCCCCCAACCACCCCTCCCACCACCACCTCCTCCCCCCCAACCACCCCTCCCACCACCTTCTTGTCTCTTCTGCCAAGGGGGCATTTCAGGAGGTGGTGGCTCAATCTCAGTTGGTCTGCCTCCACGGTCTGGCACTCTCCCCATCAGGACCTGTGTACAGAAATACACAATGCTTATGTTTAAATAATAATAAGGCTGCTGAAAGGATGTAGAAGTTATCTTGTGGATGAAGCGCACGTGCCTACTCATCACAGGGAATGCAATACTACCCAGAGTGATCTGTGGGAGTTAGGACTTCCAAGTTATCATCCCATGTCTGCCACAGACTTGCCATGTGACAATGGACAGCCTCTCAGAGTCAGTTTTCCATCAGTGCCACCAGCTAGCTACTGTCTAGGGTGGTCAGGTTTAATTGTTTATAGTGAGCGTTAAGATTTTTTTTAATCAAAGGTGCTACATAAGGGCTATCAATGCTCATGACTCCTTAATCCTTATATTATGATGCTATTTAAATTCAACTAGAATGGCAAACATTGTTCAAATCCCATCAGAAAATACTGCAATGACAACTACAGTGGGTAGCATATATGATCTGACAAAACTGGTAACCATATGCAGCTATAAAATGGTTCATTGCTTTCTTTTCAAATCAGGCATTACTGATGCAGTGCAGAGAACTGAAAAAGCAACAAAGTCCATAATGCAATGCATATAGTAGCACCTTCAAGTGAAAAGTGTTATCTTGAGAGTCACTTGACATGAACTGATGTACAAAGAGAACATTATTGGGAAAAAATATTCACACAGCATGTTATCATTCTAACATGAAGAGACACTGTACTCTAGTCAGCTTACATCTAAAACGGTCATGCAGAAAGACATGGAGTTTTAGTTACCCAAATAGCCTGTTGATAATTTTCTTTCAGAGGTTCTCTCCCAACCCCACACATAATGTATACCAACATGCAAGCTACTCATATCAAGCTCTGTCAAAATAGCATTAACACATATACTGTATACTAAAATAGTATTTACAAAAACAAGGAAGCATGTGTCAAGTAAACCCTTGGATTCCAGTTGGCCACTTACGTGATGTCCTGGGATCACTCTGATGCCAAAGGGACATATCAGTCTTGTTTGACATACAACCCTTGAGTCTAAGGCCTGGTTTACACTGGAGGGAGGAGGAAGGAATCTAAGTTACGCAACTTCAGCTACGTAGCTGAAGTCGACATACTTAGATCTACTCACGGCGGTGTCTTCACTGCGGTGAGTCGACTGCTGCCACTCCCCCGTCGACTTTACCTGCGCCTCTCGCAGCGGTGGGGTACAGGAGTCGACAGGAGAGCGCTGGGGGTTGATTTATCGTGTCTAGACTAGACGTGATAAATCGACCCCCGCTGGATCGATCGCTGCCCGCCGATCCAATGGCTAGTATGGACATACCCTTACTCTTTCATTACTATTCAGGACACTGCCTGATCCACATCTAATGTCTCCTCTTGTCTCCAGCTCACTCTCTCCATCTGCCCCTCTCCTGCTGCTTCTCAGTTTCTTGCTCTTTTGACCCACACATACTTCATGATCTAACCAAACCACCCACTTCCCAAGTATTCCAAAGCCAGCCCTCCCCTAAGTCCGCCTGTGTCCAACCTGCAATACCCATTCCTTTCAACCGGCTGCTGCACCCTGCAACCTTACTCCATTTGCACCCCATCCCATCTGCTTCTACTTTGCAAACCCTCAGCAATCTGCCCCCTTCGCTGCACCCATCACTGCAATTCACATCAAATAGGAATCCTCAGCAAGATTCCAACTTACCCCTAAAATAAATAAGAAATATGGGAACTGTAGTAGTGATTATGTATTCCTTCTAAGGCGGCTTTGGAAGTTTGTAGATAGGTGATTAAGAAGTAATTTGTTTCATCTTCATTTGAGTAATTATGAAAAAAATTATAAACCAATAACAATGTTTGCAGTTTTTGAGTTTCATCATTCATATGTAGCTATCACATTTACATAGGTAAACCACAATATATATTTTTTTAATTTTGTAGTAAGAATTTCATTCCCATAGACGCCTGTTGTGCCTAGTTTCAACAAAAAGTTTTAAATTTATCAATGAGTTATAAATCTCAGAACATTGGGCCATAATGAAAACTGTTTTAAATCCTTAGCTGTTCTGGTATGCATAATATTCCTGTGATGCAAGGAATTACAAAAACCTGGTATTTAGTAGCTAAGGCCTTCATCCTAGAAGCACTTATGCATATGCTTAACTTCAGACAAATGTAAAGTTAAGCATGTGCATAACTGGAGCCCATTGTTGTAAATAAAGTACCAAGAATTAATAATGCATTTGGACATATTGGCTACTACCTTTAGCTACAAGTCCTGAAATAGACTATACACCCCATGGAGGTCCCTTTACAGCTAGGCTGCCCCTTTGAGAAATCTGCCCAGTGAAGCTGCTTCTGAAATTGGAAAATGTATAAGGATTCTTATGAGAGACAGGGTGGATGAGATAATATCTTTTGTTGGACCAACTTCTGTCTGTGTGAGAAACAAGCTTTCGAGTTTACACAGAGCTCTTCTTCAGATCTGGAAAACTTACTCAGGCCAGGCCTATATTTCAGACCTATATCGGTATGATTACGTCACTCAGGGACATGAAAAATCAACACCCTTGAGCAACATAGTTATACGGACCTAACCCCTGTGTAGATAGCACTATGGGAGAGCTTCTCCTGTTGACATAGCTACCGGCTCTCGGAGAGATGGATTAACAATGCCAATGGGAGAAACTCTCCCGTCAGCATGGTAATGTCTTCACTAAGGGTATGTCTATCAGGCGGGTAGTGATCGATCTATCGGGGATCGATTTATTGTGTATAGTGTAGACACAATAAATCGATCCCCAATCGCTCTGCCATCGACTCCAGAACTCCACCACGGCAAGAGGCGGAAGTGATTCTAAGTCGATCCAAGATACGTCGACTTCAGCTACGCTATTCTCGTAGCTGAAGTTGCGTATCTTAGATCGATTTCCCCCCCCAGTGTAGACCAGGCCTAAAGCACTACAGCAGCTCACCACTGCAGCACTGTACGTGAAGACAAGCCCTGAGTAAGTTTCCCAGAGCTGAAGAAGAGCTCTTTGTAAATTCAAAAGCTTGTTTCTTGCACCGACAGAAGTTGGTCCAAAAAAGATATTACCTCACCCACCTGGTTTCTCTAATATTCTGGGATCGAGACGGATACAACAACACTGCATACAACTAAGGATTCTTGTGACATTTATGGCCATTTCCTGCAATATTCTGGAAAAATCTTATTGAATTAAGTTTAAGTACTTTAGGAGTTCGTTGTATTAAAAATGCAACTGTTTATGTATTACTGTGGGGCTGTATGGGATGTCTTTAGGAGGAAGACAGGATTAAGGTGATCTCTAGGAAGTACCGTGAGCTTCAAAAAAATTATGCTGAACAATGTAGCAAACATGAGTGATCTTTTGGGACAATACGTCTGAAGTGGAATTCCTAGGAAATACTTGGAGGAAGGGATTGTAAACTCCCATCTCCATATTCAGCCTTTGAAACTTCACCTTGAGGGACCTTTGGTCTGCTGCTCATCTGTTAGATGAGGACAGTTCAAAGACAAAAGAGACACATGAAGTAGTCTGTGCAACAAGGTGATCCTGGCAAGCTGATACTATGGACCCTGCTGTCCACTTCCTGACTCCCGGCTTCATCCCCAGTTCCTGCCTTCAACGCTGCCCTGTTTTTGGCTCCTGTCCCATGTCTTCTTCCAGTCCCTGAACCCTGTCGGCCTGGTGACTGACTGCTCCGGCTCAGACCCTAGACTATGGCTCTGACTTCCAACTCAGCAGTGTCCCTTCGCTTCACCTCCTGTTTCTTGTATGACCCCAGCTCCCGCTTTTGGCTCAGACACCTGGCTCCTGATTCTGGACCTACCCCTTGGCCTCAGGTTCCCGAACACCAGGCCAAACCACCCACAACTCAGTCGCTGGTACTGGTTTTCTACAGACCCTGTGTCATGATCGGAATGTGGGCAGTCTGACCTAGTGGTCGGAACAGGAGTCAGATGCCAGGAGGTCAGAGTCCAAGACAGGCCAAAGGGCAGACCGAGAGTCAGGCATCAGGAGGCAAGCAAGGTCAGGTTACCAGGAGATTGGGTTCAGGCGCCAGATTAAAGATATCAATTGGAGAGCGAGGTCAAGGATGAACTAGGGTCGGAAGCTGGAGTCTAGGGTCTACTGCTAGCTGAGTCTGGAGCAGAAGCAGACAGGCAGTCTGTGTTGTTGCTCAGACTGTTCCTCACCATGGCTTCCTGGTTTACATACTGGTATCAGCCAATCAGTGGGCTGTGAGGGGCTGCCAATCAGTCCCTGTGGGGTGCTACTTCCTGCTGAGCCTAGCTTTGTGAGGTCCTCCCAGGGATTCCTAGCCCAAGCGTCTATATTCCTGGGGGAATTCTGCACCAAAAAATTAAAAATTCTGCACACAATATTTTAATATTATGCAAAATTCTGCATATTTTGTCAGAATACCACAATATAATCCATTTTGATTATTTTGGTCATTTATTTCAAAATACTTGTCATCAAGAACATCTGTAACAATACAGACAAGAAAAAAGATTCAGGAATTTTTTTTTTTGACAAATAGATTCCTTATTAGGCATATTAATACAGAACTCTGAGTAGTAATTCATTTAAACTACAATACAGAAAAAACAGTTACTCACCTCTTGTAACTGTTGTTCTTTGAGATGTGTTGTTCATATCCATTCCAATTAGATGTGCGCATGGCGCGTGCACGGCCGTCGGAAAGTTTTTCCCCTAGCAGCATCCGTCGGGTCAGCTGTGGAGCCCTCCTGGAGCGGCACCTCCATGGCACTCAATATATGATCCTGCCGACCCGGCGCCCCCTCAGTTCCTTCTTGCCGGCTACTCTAACAGAGGGGAAGGGGAGCGGGTTTGGAATGGATATGAGTAACATCTCGAAGAACAACAGTTACAAGAGGTGAGTAATCGTTTTTTCTTCAAGTGATTGCTCATATCGATTCTAATTAGGTGACTCCCAAGCCTTACGTAGGCAGTGGGGTTGGAGATAGGGAATGCTGATTGTAGCACTGAAGGCCGCATCATCCCTGGCATGCCGGACGATGGTGTAGTGCAAGGTGAAGGTATGCACAGAGAACCAAGTTGCTGCCCTGCAGATTTCTTGGATCAACACCTGGGCCAGGAAAACCGCTGACGAGGCCTGGGTTCTAGTGGAGTGTGCGATAAGAGCTGGGGTTGGCACCCCCTACATAGCAAGTGCGGATGCAGGACGTGATCCAGGAGAATATTCTTTGAGAGGAGATCCGGTCCGCCACCGTTACGAATAGCTGGGTCAACTTCCTGAACGCTCATTGCGCTTGATGTAGAAAGGCTCTAGGGCTCTGTGGACATTGAGGGAATGCAGCCACTGTTCCTGGGGACCAGCATGAGGTTTCGGGTAAAAGACAGTTAGGAAAATGTCCTGGCTGGTGTGAAAGTTCGATACCATCTTGGGGAGCAAGGCCGGGTGTGGTCTGAGTTGCATCTTATCCCTGGGAAAGACCATGTAAGGCGGTTCCGAGGTGAGGACCTTCAAGCTCGGAGACATGTCTCGTGGACGTAATGGCGACCAGAAAGGCAGTCTTCCAGGAGAGATACAGGAGGGAGCACGTGGCCAGCAGTTCAAACGGGGGCCCCCCCAAGAGCCTCGAAAGGACCAGGTTAAGATCCCACGCAGGGATAGGCTGATGGATCTGAGGGTATAGACGGTCCAAGCCTTTGAGAAAGCGACCAACCATAGGGTTGGGGAAGACAGAGTGGCCAGACATGCCTGGGTGGAAGGCCAAGATAGCAACAAGGTGAACCCTTATGGAGGACGCTTCCAGGCCTTGCTGATTCAGGTGCAGGAGGTACTCCAAAATGAGGGGTACTGGCGCTGGTCACACCAACACGAAAATCTTTTCCACTTTGCCAGATATGTGGCGCTAGTAGAAGGCTTCCTGCTGCCTAGTAAGACCTCTCTTACTTGGTCCGAACACAGAAACTCCATGGGGTTCAGCCATGCGGCTTCCAGGTGGAGGGACCATATGTCAGGATGGCAGACCATGGTCCTGAGCGAGTAGGTCGGTGAGGAGAGGCAATGTGATCAGTATGTCCACTGACAGCTCCAGCAGCAAGGTGTACCAGTGCTGGTGAGGCCACGCTGGAGCTATCACCTTTGCCCCCTCCCCCCCCCGTGGATTCTGAGCAGGACTTTGTGCATGAGAGGGAACGGAGGAAAGGCGTAGAGCAGGCGACCTGTCCAGGGTAGCAGGACTGCGTCTGTGAGGGAGCCCGGGCTGCGACCCTGAAAGGAGCAGAACATTGGGCACTTCCTGTTGCATTGGGTGGCAAACAGGTCGACCTGGGGAAAGCTCCATCTTTGGAATATGGGGTGTGCGACATCCGGACGGAGAGACCACTCATGCATGTGGAAGGACCTGCTGAGGGGGTCTGCCAGCGTGTTCTGAATCCCTGGAAGAAAGGACGTTACCAGGTGAATAGAGTTGGCTATGCAGAACTCCCACAGTCGAATGGCTTCCTGTCAGAGGGAAGAGGAACAAGCTCCCCCTTGCTTGTTGATGTATAACATGGCCTGGTGTTGTCCATTAAAACCGCCTTGCAGCGACCTTGCAGTTGGGCCTGGAAGGCTTGGCAAGTAAGGCGCACCGCCATTAGCTCCCTGATGTTGAAATAGAGGGAGAGCTCATTCTGTGACCACAGGCCTGGAGTCTGATGGTTCCCCAGATGTGCCCCCCACCCCATAGCTGATGCGTCCATAACCAGGGACAAGGAAGGCTGTGGAAGCGAACTCCCGCACACACCGCTCGGGGGTCGAGCCACCAGCAGAGGGAGGCAATGGACCGGCACCATGACCACTGAATTCAAACCTGCAACGGCCTGAGCCGGAGCCTGGCATGCCGGGTCATGTACGTGCAAGAGGCCATGCTTTACCATGAATTTGTTAAGCTCGCGCAGGTCCAGAATGGGCCGGAGGCCCCCTTTGGCCTTGGGGATTAGGAAATATCAGGAGTAGAACCCTTTGTCCCTCAGCTCCCATGGAACCTCCTCCACTGCAAGGAGCGCGTGAACCTCCTGAATAAGGAGTTTCTTGTGAGAGAGGTCCCTGAAGAGGGATGGGGAAGGAGGGTAGGAACAGAACTGGACAGAGTATCCTGTTTCCACCATGTGAAGGACCCAGCGGTCCGAGGTTATTTGGGACAGTGGAAGTGGGATAAATTATTCAAAAAGGGTGGGGAAGAATCCGGGGTTAAGTCCGGTACGCAGTCCTCGGGCCTCCCTTCAAAAGGCCTACTTGGAACCCAATGACGGTTTGGTCGGGCCCTGGCCTTGTCCCAATGGGCGGCTGGAGGGCTTCCTTCTGCCATTCCATCCCCTGCACCTGTAGAAGTCCTGCTTCGGCCGAGGAGGATAGTTGCATTGTTGCAGCTGCTGGGGCTTGAGGTGCTTCCTTTGAGGCCATGAAGTACTTGAGTTCGACCCCCTTGGCCGTAGCGGGAATGGAGCCTGGGGTCTGCCAGATGGTTTTGGCATTGGCCTGAATGGTCTTGATGAAGGGCAGGGCCACCCTCGATGGACCTTCTGGGTCCAAAATGTCTCCCACCAGGTCCTCCAATTCCCACCACTTCCTCGGCGCAGGCCCATGTTGCGCGCCACTCTGCGCAGAAGGTCCTGGTGGGCACGGCTGTCTATGGGGGGGCGGCCCAGAGACAGAGGTGCCTGCTACAGCCTCGTCGGGGAGGACGATGAAGAGGCCAAGGGGGGGAAGGGGTCATCTCGACCTTCCTGCACCACGGGAGCTCAATGCCCTGTATCACTGACTGCCTCAGGCTCAGACACCAGAGTTGGAAGGAGTTCCGAGGGGGGAGGGGGCATGACGTCTCCTCTGCACCCCTATGAGTAGGCCAACTGGCTGAGGCCTCTGGTATCCTCGGTTCAGATGTGGCCGAGCAGGAAACTCCAAACTGTGCACCATGGGCCTGGTGGTACGCTCACTGGGTCCAAAATGGCCACTGAGTGGGTCCCTACCAGTGAGCCTGCCATGACTCTGCCCCCACATAATGGCATCCATGGTCTGACCAGCACCAGTCCCGCTCCGAATACCGAGACCCCATCTCTGAGCCCAAGGAATGGGATCGGGACCGCGAGGGCCAGGGTGGTGCGGAGCGGACCTGCTCCGGCGAACGGCGCTGAGAAGGTGGAGAGCAGCATTGCGAGGCTGGGGAGTGGTGTCATGACCTGGAGCGGTGCCGAGACCTGGAGCGGTGCCGAGATGGTGAACGGTATTGTGACCGGTGCCGAGTTCAGGACCTGCTCCATGACGGTCGTACGGAGCAGCGCCGCGATTGGGAGCAATGACGCGATTGGGAGCCGTGCCATGAGTCCGACCAGTGCTGTGAGTGCAACCGGCGCCGCAATGAAGAGCGGTGCCAGGACTCCGAGCAGTGCCGAGGTTAGACCAACAGTGCCAAGGTTCAACCAATGGTCAGATCAATGCTGGCTTGCCTCGAGACAGTGCCACATGCTGAGGCACCAGAGACTTGGCACGGAGAATAGAAGACCCCTGTGCCGTCATGGCGATGAGGTCCCTCGCAGCGGAAAAGGTGTCTGGGGTGGACGGCAGCTGTACTTCCACAATTCTGTGGGTCAGGGAGTCCAAAGGCACCAGACTGAATGGCTCCCCTTGCGGGGCTGAAGTCGACAGTGACGGGTCCTCAGCCTTTGCCCCCTGGCAATGCGTCCCATTGGCTGGCTCCAGGGAGGTTGGCCTCTGCGTAGGAGAGCCACTCTTCTCCTGCTTCCAGTGCCATTTCGGTGTCAGGGACTGGGAGCGGTGCCAGGTCGATGCCACCAGTTTCGGCGCCAGGGAGCAGCGGTGCTGTAGGTCTCGGCCAGAGTCCATCTGCAGTGCTGCTTCCACCACTGCCGCCGGTGCCTGGCGCACCGAAGAACCCGGTGCCTGGTCCTGCCGTGCCGAAGAAGGCTGGGGTCTAAATGCTGGCTCCATAAGGAGCTGCTTAAGACGAAAGTTCCACTCCTTTTTAGTCCTAGGACAAAACCTTGCAGATCCTGCACTTTTCAGCTTGGTGAGCCTCCTCCAGATACTTCAGACAAGGGTCATGGGGGTCGCCCGTTGGCATGGGATTGTTGCAGGGTTCGAATCCCAGGGATTTGGGCATGAGAGCCCTCCTAAGGAAAAGCATTCAGAGCGGAGGGAAACCCTCCCAACCCAACTGCTACTAACTACAACAAAAAACAAAAAAGAAACTACAAGAAAGAGCAACTACTATTAGAATCAAGCTAGGGAAATGTGGAAAACTTGCTAAGCAAGACGCCACAGTTCCAACCACCATCACGGGTGGTAAGAAGGAACTGAGGAGGCGCCAGGTTGGCAGGGTCATATATTGAGCAGCACTCCAGGGAGCTCCACAGCCGACTCGACGGATGCTGCTAGGGGAAAAACTTTCCGACGGCCGTGCACGCGCCACGCACACATCTAATTGGAATCAATATGAGCAATCACTCAAAGAAGAAACGTATTTCCCGCACATCTCAGAAACAGTGCAAAGGCTTATGGGAGTCAGTGGTAGCAGAGGAACTGAGGGCAAAAGTAATTGCTGGGAATGAAGGATTGCTGGGTGTAGGTAGTAGTAGTATCAAACGGGTTTGGTTTATTTTTTGTGTGTGTGTGTGTGGGGGGGTTCTTAGGGAGCCTCCCCCGTGCAGACTCTGGCTGATCCCTAGCCTCTCCATTCAGTCAGGCACATCTGCCCCTGTCCCTGTATGTCCTTGCACCCCCACTCAGCCACCCCTTTCTCCCTGTCCCCATGTGTCCCCTGCATGCCCACTTAGCTACCCCCTCTTCCCCCCATCCCCATGTGTTCCTGCACCCCCTTCCCTCATGTGGCCCGGCACCCCCACTCAGCCCCTGGCTCAATGCTGTCACACCACTAGCTCCTGTGCCTCTGTCCCAATCTATCCCACCCTGACTAGCCCTTCTGAATCCCAGTCTGTGTGACACCCCCCTCACCCCCCAGAAACCCAGCCTGCCCCGCATTGTCCCCCCCCCCAGACTCCCTCACCTGGCCCCGCAGGCAGGGCACTGTGAGGAATGCAGCCTCTCCACGGCTGGCTGAGCCAGTCCGTGAGCCAGCTGCCCTCTGTTCTGGTGCCACAGCAGCCCTTGATGGATGAAAGGTGTAACTGCAGCGCCTCTCCGGCAGAATGTATTTTCTCCGGAGGGGAAAAAAAAAAAAAAATCTGCAGGGGACATGAATTCTGCATGCATGCAGTATTCCCCCAGGAATAGCCTCTAGTAGTGATGCAGAGGTGTCAGCAGCCCATGAGCTCCATGGTACCAGATTCTAGCCCTCCAGTCTCTTGCACATTAACAGTGTTTAGCTTTGGGGGGGAAAATGGTAAATTTATCGTCTGATGTGAAACTCAGACACTATACTTTGGGTCAAGTCTGGTATATAAGGGCAGTCAGCAGCGAACCAGCTGAGCGGCGAACAGCAGAGGCTAACAGCGGGAGTTTGCCTGGGAGTTCGCGTGGGGAGAGCGCACTGAGGCTTTCATCTGCAGGTTTCTCCGAGTAGTTCCTGCAACAGTTGAGGAAGCTCCTAAGAGGACGGTGATATGGAAGGTGAGCGATCAGCTGTTGTAACCTGCACAGGTTGTGCCATGTTTGTCTTTCTTCCGCAGGACAGAAGCGACTTTGTCTGTACAAAGTGCAAGCTGGTCTCCATACTGGAGGAGAAGGTTCGAGGGCTGGAGAAATAAGTATCGACTCTGCGTTGCATAAGGGAAAATGAAGATTTCCTGGACAGACGTCAGGAGATACTTCTACGGCCACAATGTTCTGAAGATTCAGAGCAGGCGGAGCAGGGACAGAAGGATTGTGAGGAGGTTTGGCAGCATGTGACCTCCAGAAGAAGAAAGAGGAGCGTCCATGCACCAGCAATGTAGATACAGGTGAGGAATCGTTTCCATGTTCTCTCTACAGGTGCTAATGCGGAGAGTGGACTAGATGGCCCATCTGAGGGAAGGGAGCAGAAGGAGACTCCATCGATTGGAAGGCAAAAGATGCACTGTCCTAGGGATGGGGGTTCCACGACCACCACTCCCAAGAGGAGGAGGAGGGTGGTGGTGGTCGGGGACTCCCTCCTCAGGGGGACTGAGTCATCTATCTGCCGCCCTGACCAGGAAAACCGAGAGGTCTGCTGCTTGCCAGGAGCTAGGATACACGATGTGACGGAGAGACTGCCGAGACTCATCAAGCCCTCGGATCGCTACCCCTTCCTGCTTCTCCACGTGGGCACCAATGATACTGCCAAGAATGACCTTGAGCGGATCACTGCAGACTACGTGGCTCTGGGAAGAAGGATAAAGGAGTTTGAGGCGCAAGTGGTGTTCTCGTCCATCCTCCCTGTGCAAGGAAAAGGCCGGGGTAGAGACCGTCGAATCGTGGAAGTCAACGAATGGCTACGCAGGTGGTGTCGGAGAGAAGGCTTTGGATTCTTCGACCATGGGATAGTGTTCCAAGAAGAAGGAGTGCTAGGCAGAGATGGGCTCCACCTAACGAAGAGAGGGAAGAGCATCTTCGCCAGCAGGCTGGCTAACCTAGTGAGGAGGGCTTTAAACTAGGTTCACCGGGGGAAGGAGACCAAAGCCCTGAGGTAAGTGGGGAAATGGGATCCTGGGAGGAAGCACAAGCAGGAGAGCGCAAGAGGGGAGGACTCCTGTCTCATGCTGAGAAAGAGGGACGATCATTGAGTTATCTTAAGTGCCTATACACAAATGCAAGAAGCCTGGGAAACAAGCAGGGAGAACTGGAAGTCCTGGCACAGTCAGGGAACTATGATGTGATTGGAATAACAGAGACTTGGTGGGACAACTCACATGACTGGAGTACTGTCATGGATGGATATAAACTGTTCAGGAAGGACAGGCAGGGCAGAAAAGGTGGGGGAGTTGCGTTGTATGTAAGAGAGGAGTATGACTGCTCAGAGCTCCGGTATGATACTGCAGAAAAACCTGAGAGTCTCTGGATAAAGTTGAGAAGTGGGAGCAACAAGGGTGATGTTGTGGTTGGAGTCTGCTATAGACCACCAGACCAGGGGGATGAGGTGGACGAGGCTTTCTTCTGGCAACTAGCAGAAATTGCTAGATCACAGGCCCTGGTTCTCATGGGAGACTTTAATCACCCTGATATCTGCTGGGAGAGCAATACAGCGGTGCACAGGCAATCCAGGAAATTTTTGGAAAGTGTAGGGGACAATTTCCTGGTGCAAGTGCTGGAGGAACCAACTAGGGGCAAAGCTTTTCTTGACCTGCTGCTCACAAACAGGGAAGAACTAGTAGGGGAAGCAAAAGTGGATGGGAACCTGGGAGGCAGTGACCATGAGATGGTCGAGTTCAGGATCCTGACACAAGGAAGAAAGGAGAGCAGCAGAATACGGACCCTGGACTTCAGAAAAGCAGACTTTGACTCCCTCAGGGAACAGATGGGCAGGATCCCCTGGGAGAATAACATGAAGGGCAAAGGGGTCCAGGAGAGCTGGCTGTATTTTAAAGAATCCTTATTGAGGTTGCAGGAACAAACCATCCCGATGTGTAGAAAGAATAGTAAATATGGCAGGCGACCAGCTTGGCTAAACAGTGAAATCCTTGCTGATCTTAAATGCAAAAAAGAGGCTTATAAGAAGTGGAAGATTGGACAAATGACCAGGGAGGAGTATAAAAATATTGCTCAGGCGTGCAGGAGTGAAATCAGGAAGGCCAAATCACACTTGGAGTTGCAGCTAGCAGGAGATGTTAAGAGTAACAAGAAGGGTTTCTTCAGGTATGTTAGCAACAAGAAAAAAATCAAGGAAAGTGTGGGCCCCTTACTGAATGAGGGAGGCAACCTAGTGACAGAGGATGTGGAAAAAGCTAATGTACTCAATGATTTTTTTGCCTCTGTCTTCACGCACAAGGTCAGCTCCCAGATTGCTGCACTGGGCAGTACAGCATGGGGAGAAGGTGACCAACCCTCTGTGGAGAAAGAAGTGGTTCAGGACTATTTAGAAAAACTGGACGTGCACAAGTCCATGGGGCCGGATGCGCTACATCCGAGGGTGCTAAAAGAGTTGGCAGGTGAGATTGCAGAGCCATTAGCCATTATTTTTGAAAACTCATGGCGATCGGGGGAGGTCCCAGATGACTGGAAAAAGGCTAATGTAGTGCCCATCTTTAAAAAAGGGAAGGAGGAGGATCCGGGGAACTACAGGCCAGTCAGCCTCACCTCAGTCCCTGGAAAAATCATGGAGCAGGTCCTCAAGGAATCAATTATGAAACATTTAGAGGAGAGGAAAGTGATCAGGAACAGTCAGCATGGATTCACGAAGGGGAAGTCGTGCCTGACTAACCTAATTGCCTTCTATGATGAGATAACTGGCTCTGTGGATGAGGGGAAAGCAGTGGATGTGTTATTTCTTGACTTTAGCAAAGCTTTTGATACGGTTTCCCACAGTATTCTAGCCACCAAGTTAAAGAAGTATGGGCTGGATGAATGGACTGTAAGGTGGATAGAAAGCTGGCTAGATCGTCGGGCTCAACGGGTAGTGATCAATGGCTCCATGTCTAGTTGGCAGCCGGTTTCAAGTGGAGTGCCCCAAGGGTCGGTCCTGGGGCCGGTTTTGTTTAATATCTTTATTAATGATCTGGAGGATGGTGTGGACTGCACTCTCAGCAAGTTTGCAGATGACACTAAACTAGGAGGCGTGGTAGATACACTAGAGGGTAGGGATCGGATACAGAGGGACCTAGACAAATTAGAGGATTGGGCAGAAAAAAACCTGATGAGGTTCAACAAGGACAAGTGCAGAGTCCTGCACTTAGGACGGAAGAATCCCATGCACTGCTACAGACTAGGGACCGAATGGCTAGGTAGCAGTTCTGCTGAAAAGGACCTAGGGGTCACAGTGGACGAGAAGCTGGATATGAGTCAACAGTGTGCTCTTGTTGCCAAGAAGGCTAACGGCATTTTGGGCTGTATAAGTAGGGGCATTGCCAGCAGATCGAGGAACGTGATCGTTCCCCTTTATTCGACATTGGTGAGGCCTCATCTGGAATACTGTGTCCAGTTTTGGGCCCCACACTACAAGAAGGATGTGGAAAAATTGGAAAGAGTCCAGCGGAGGGCAACAAAAATGATTAGGGGTCTGGAGCACATGACTTATGAGGAGAGGCTGAGAGAACTGGGATTGTTTAGTCTCCAGAAGAGAAGAATGAGGGGGGATTTGATAGCAGCCTTCAACTACCTGAAGGGGGGTTCCAAAGAGGATGGAGCTCGGCTGTTCTCAGTGGTGGCAGATGACAGAACAAGGAGCAATGGTCTCAAGTTGCAGTGGGGGAGGTCCAGGTTGGATATCAGGAAAAACTATTTCACTAGGAGGGTGGTGAAACACTGGAATGCGTTACCTAGGGAGGTGGTGGAGTCTCCTTCCTTGGAGGTTTTTAAGGCCCGGCTTGACAAAGCCCTGGCTGGGATGATTTAGCTGGGAATTGGTCCTGCTTTGAGCAGGGGGTTGGACTAGATGACCTCTTGAGGTCCCTTCCAACTCTGATATTCTATGATTCTAAGGAACAGTTTATTCCTATGAAAAATGGTAAATGGCAGGTCTGCCATCAATACATGCAATTCACTCACCCTTCTAGCAGATGTTACAGAAATAATAAACAATATTAAAAGATAAAGAAAAAAGACTCTTGGTAAGGTTTCAAAAGGCAGCTTCATGAGCACAGACAAAACTTAAGATCCCATGCTGCAACAGTATCTCCCAAGAAAGAATACCTGTTACATAACCCCTTTAAGAACTTTTTAACTGCACCATGCACAAATAATGATCTACCATCCATAAAGACAAAATAAGCTGACAGAGCCACCAAGTGGATTCAGAGAGGAATCAGATAACCCTTCAGGCTTTAGATACATCACATATTCCAAAACACAGAGAACAGAAGCAGTTACTGCAACTCAAATTTACACAGCATTATAAGAGACAAACCAAACCCCCTGCAAGTGACAACATTTTCTTGCAGAATGCTTTCTAAAGGTAAGCAATAATTCGGAACCATTACTGAACAGGACTGTTCTAACACTAATCAGAGTCTGACAAGCCAGGCCATCAGATGAAGAGACTGAGGATACGGATGAAGAATTCTGCCACGCTATTGCAACAACAGGTACAAAGACAAGGGAAGCAGTCAGAACACTCCTCCTGACAGCTGAAGCAGGTCTATATCCATATATCATTTGTCCTTGCCAAGCCATGTGACTCAAATTAATCTTGCCTTGTCCTATCTTATGTTCTTCACCACCTTCTGAATTAATAGAAAGGTGGTGGGGGTAGGAGAGAAGTACAGAAAAAGCTTTGTTATCTGGCACTTTGGGGGAATGGGAGGTGCTGGTTAGTTAAAAATTCCAATTAACTAGAAATTATACTTACTAATGGGTTGGGGCGTGGGAAGGAGTGTGGGCCATGGGCTCTAGGAGGGAGTTTGACCGCGGGAGAGAGCTTGGGGCAGGGGGTTTGGGTGCAGGAGGGATTTCAGGGTGCCAGATCCCGGCGGTGCTCACCTCAGGCGGCTCCCCGCAAGCAGCGACATGTCCCTGCTGCTCCTAGGCGGAGGCGTGGCCAGGGGACTCTGCACACTGCCTCCGCCCACAGGCACCGGCCCCGCAGCTCCCATTGGCTGCAGTTCCTGGCCAATGGGAGCTGCGTAGCCAGTGCTCGGGGCAGGAGCAGTGCACAGAGCTCCCTTGGCCATTCCTCCACCTAGCAGCAGCAGTGACATGTCGCTGCTTTCTGTGCTCTCAGCAATGCTAACCAGAGCATCCAGGGTCCCTTTTAGACTGGGCGTTCCAGTCAAAAACTGGACACCAGGCAACCCTATTGAAAATTTGTATTGGGATCAGAAATGCCGGTTTCTAAAGCTTTCCGGTTGGTAAAGTGCCGAATAACACAGCTTTTACTGTATACAGAAGCCACTTTCCCCAGTGCACTAGGAAAGTAGGAGATGGACAAAAGAAATGACACTTCTGTGACGTTATCTGATTAAAATATGACCATGTAGATCATTGTTACCACCACTGTTATATAATCACAACAAATCTTATAAAAAGAATGTCAAGTAAGGGGTCTATGCAAAAGTTATTTGCTGAATATGATTATCCTATTTGTATGCATGTATCTTTTTTTACTTGAAGTTATGAGTATTGGCTCTATACATGTATTTCAGATGTGTTTGCTTCTGGGAAGCACCCACAAAGCAGTTCCTTCACAGTGTGCTGGCTAAATATTTAAGTTGAATGGCCCATCAAAGAACACTTAACTCACAATGGAAGATGCATATCTACACTTAATGGACTTCCTTGTGAACATTCTAACTGTAGTATGGGTAATGGCCTGTGCTACACAAACCTCCTTATTAAGCTTGCAGGAACAAGCCATCCTGATGTGTAGAAACAATAGTAAATATGGCAGGCGACCAGCTTGGCTTAACAGTGAAATCCTTGCTGATCTAACACACAAACAAGAAGCTTACAAGAAGTGGAAGACTGGACAAATGACCAGGGAAGAGTATAAAAATATTGCTCAGGCATGCAGGAGTGAAATCAGGAAGGCCAAATCACACTTGGAGTTGCAGCTAGCAAGAGATATTAAGAGTAATAAGAGGGGTTTCTTCAGGTATGTTAGCAACAAGAAGAAAGTCAAGGAAAGTGTGGGCCCCCTTACTGAATGAGGGAGACAACCTAGTGACAGAGGATGTGGAAAAAGCTAATGTACTCAATGCTTTTTTTGGCTCGGTCTTCACAAACAATGTCAGCTCCCACACTACTGCACTGGGCAGCACAACATGAGGAGGAGATGATCAGCCCTCTGTGGAGAAAGAATTGGTTCAGGACTATTTAGAAAAGCTGGACAAGCACAAGTCCATGGGGCCAAATGCACTGCATCTGAGGATGCTAAAGGAGCTAGCGCATGTGACTGCAGAGCCATTGGCCATTATCTTTGAAAACTCATGGCAATCGGGGGAGGTCCTGGATGACTGGAAAAATGCTAATGTAGTGCCCATCTTTAAAAAAGGTAAGGAGGAGGATCCGGGGAACTACAGGCCAGTCAGCCTCAACTCAGACCCTGGAAAAATCATGGAGCAGGTCCTCAAGGAATCAATTCTGAAGCACTTAGAAGAGAGGAAAGTGATCAGGAACAGTCAGCATGGATTCACCAAAGGCAAGTCATGCCTGACTAACCTAATTGCCTTCTATGATGAGATAACTGGCTCTGTGGATGAGGGGAAAGCAGTGGATGTGTTATTCCTTGACTTTAGCAAAGCTTTTGATACGGTCTCCCACAGTATTCTTGCCAGCAAGTTAAAGAAGTATGGGCTGAATGAATGGACTATAAGGTGAACAGAAAGCTGGCTAGATCGTCAGGCTCAACGGATAGTGATCAATGGCTCCATGTCTAGTTGGCAGCCGGCATCAAGCGGCGTGCCCCAAGGGTCGGTTTTGTTCAATACCTTAATTAATGATCTGGAGGATGGCATGGACTGCACACTCAGCAAGTTTGCAGATGACACTAAACTGGGAGGAGTGAATAGATACGCTGGAGGATAGGGATAGGATACAGAGGGACCTAGACAAATTAGAGGATTGGGCTCAAAAGAACTCTGATGAGATTCAACAAGGACAAGTGCAGAATCCTGCACTTAGGATGCAAGAATTCCCTGCTACAGACTAGGGACTGAGCGACTAGGCAGCAGTTCTGCAGAAAAGGACCTAGGGGGTTACAGTGGACGAGAAGCTGGATATGAGTCAACAATGTGCCCTTGTTGCCAAGAAGGCTAACGGCATTTTGGGCTGTATAAGTAGGGGCATTGCCAGCAGATCGAGGGACATGATCATTCCCATCTATTCGACATTGGTGAGGCCTCATCTAGAGTACTGTGTCCAGTTTTGGGCCCCACACTACAAGAAGGATGTGGAAAAATTGGAAAGAGTCCAGCGGAGGACAACAAAAATTATTAGGGGACTGGAGCACATGACTTATGAGGAGAGGCTGAGAGAACTAGGTTTGTTTAGTTTGCAGAAGAGAAGAATGGGGGAAGGGGGGGATGGATCTGATAGGTGCTTTCAACTACCTGAAAGATCGAAAGAAGATGGATCTAGACTGTTCTCAGTGATACCAGATGACAGAGCAAGGAGTAACAGTCTCAAGTTGCAGTGGGGGAGGTTTAGCTTGGAAACTTTTTCACTAGGAGGGTGGTGAAGCACTGGAATGGGCTACCTAGGGAGGTGGTGGAATCTCCATCCTTAGAGGTTTTAAGGTCAGGCTTGACAAAGCCCTGGCTGGGATGATTTAGCTTTCTGTTCACCAATCGGTCCTGCTTTGAGCAGGGGGTTGGACTAGATGATCTCCTAAGGTCCCTTCCAACCCTGACATTCTATGATTCTATGACTAAGCGAAGCATGCCTGGACATGTGACTTGCCCATGTGACTCCAAACACCATCTTGTTACCTGTAATTTTCCACAGTGACAACAATGGAATTCCCTTCACTTGGCAGATGCTATAAAAGGCCCTGGAAACATCTCCATTTTGCCTCTTTCTTGCTCAAACCTCTGGACTATGAACTTATACTAAAGGGAGCATTTTAACCAAAGGACTGAGGACCTTTCAATGATTTGGAAGCAACCAGAGATTTAACAAGCCAGCAGTTTATTCCTGCATTGCTACAAGCCTGAACCAAGAACTTTGCATTTATTTTATGTATTTGATTCCTTTAACTAATTTTAACTTTCACCTTTCATTCTTTTTATAAATAAACCTTTAGATTTTAGATACTAAAGGACTGGCATCAGCATGGTTATTGGGTAAGATCTGAGTTGTATATTGACGTGGGTGTATGGCTGGCCATTTGGGATCAGAAGAACCTTTTGTTTGATGAAGTTGGTTTTAAATAACCACTCATCATTAAGTCTAGTGTCTGGGTGTTGAATCCAAGACTGGAATACCTATGGAGGGTGCATTTCTGACTTGTTAGCCAGTGAGGTGAGACAGAAGTTACTTTTGTTGCTGGTTTGGTATATCTCATGAAAGAACAAACACCAGGTTTTGTTTCTTTTTTTTCTTTTCTTTTTTTTGGTGGGGAGGAGGGGGAGCGGAGGGAGCATCTGCCATTTTCCCCAGCAGCTCGTCCTGAATTTGGTATTCTCAGTTGTGACCCACGAAGGCACAACTTCTTGTTGAACCTGGTTGCAAACCGGCCTATGACACTTGGTCCTTTAAACGACCACACACGCATCTGAGAGCTGTCCCTGCTTAATTTATCTGCCTAACACATTGCTCTCCCTTGCTAAACAGAGGGCCATCAGGAAGACATTGTGTGTTTATCTGCCCTCTTAGAGATAGGTTGGCAGGAAGCAAGAGCCACACAAACTGCTTTAACAGGTTGCAAAAGTTCATCCTACTTCTTGAAGGAACTCCTAAAATGTTGAATACCAGATGTGATGTTTCATATTGTAAATTAAAAACACACTAGCTAACTATATTAAAACTACAAAAAACTAATCTAATATTAATAGACTATTCCTATAGGACACTACAGTATGAGAAAACCCTGGATCCTCAGGAACAGACTGTTCACTTCACCTGGTGCTGAGGTATGAAGAAACGAGGCAATAGAGGGCCCAGAGCCCCCTTTTATGCCCTTCCCCTCAGAACATTAGCAAACATTGAGGGGAGGGATGAGTGGGGCGCATGAGCACTGCTTGGAGAAGATTCCACAGTTGGGCTGCACTGGTCAGTGCATTACCCATAAGCAGGAATATACTGGGCCACCCAAAGAATCATCAGGTACCACCTTTTACTCTCACTTTCATACAGGCTCACCATCCTTTCAGTGGGATTTAAAAAAAAAAAAAACAAAACAAAAAAACACAGCAGTGCAACTTCAAGAGCAGGCTTTTAATGCTAATTATCTGCAGGCTGTATTCAGAAAAAGAACAGATACCACAATGTACAGCCTTCTGAAGGAGAAATCTGCTGAAGTTTGGATGGCTAACATGCCAAGTCTCAGGAACACATGCAGAGACAGACAAGTTGCTACCTTGCAGATTTCTTCGTATGATGCAAAGGAGTTCTCTGCCCATGAAGGGGATACTGCTCTGCTTTGCTGACTTTACTTTTACCTAAAGATTTCAGAACTTTAGTTTTGCAAGTCTTCTTGATGCAAAATTTTAACTACCTAATAGATACTTTTTTACCTCATGGGTATTATATTACAAATAGGATACAAGACTTTCTATAGGAGTGTGATCTTACATGTTTTGAGCACCCTGCAGACATTTAGCATGTATCATTGCCTTTCTTTGGGGTGTTTTGGTTTGGTGCAGAATTGGGAAAGAATGATCTCCACTCTATGAAAGAGTGAACTTTTGGAATTAAAGCAGGCTCCAGGAAGAATACCTCTTTAACAGCATTGAAGGTACAGTACTGGGATAATTCTCCCAGTTCAAGACTTCCATTGCTCAAGTGGTAGCCACCTGTAATGCTACTTTAATGGAGAAGTAAATCAAAACTAATGTATCCAACAACAGATTCAACTTCCACAGGGCTCCCCTATATATTTCCAGAAGGTTAAATAGGGAGACTGCTGTGAAAAAGCACTTGATATGAGGGAAAGACGTCCTAGAACTATTCACCCCCAATATGCTGATGAATGCTTTTGGAGAGCGTATGCCTTCAGTTCAACCGCCAGACTACCCCAGCAGTATTCCAGAATTAGAAATTTGTTTGATGCTTTGATTCTTCATGTTCTTCTCTACACCATGAAGCACAATTGAACAAAATTTTAGCATATTCCAAGTCTGTTTATTTTTTTCTCAAAGCTAGCAGACTTAATTGCTTCCCCTCTCCCAACAGTTGTTTCTATTTAGCATCTACACTGCTGAGTATCCGTGGGTCTAGGTGCACTAACAATCCTTGATTTAGGAGGTCTTTCAAAAGTGGTAGAGAGAAAAAGAGGACAGTACCATCTTATCTAGAAATAATGGTCTTCTGGTATGGGCTAGGTACTTCTCTGGTTCCCAGCATCATAGCATTCATAAATATTAAAGGAGTTATCTTTACAACGAAAATGTGAAGTATATCCCCAATTTTACAGAACGAAAACCCAGACACAGAGAGATTAAGTAATTAGCCCAAGATCCCCAGGAATTGAACTCAGATCTCCTGAGACCTAGTGCCTCAATCACAAGACCGTCCTTCCTTCCTTAGGTTCAGTGGGTTCTCCTTTGATAGGGAGCCTGCCAACCCTAACTAACTGAAGAAGTAGTAGAGGCTTAGCTGGCTTTTGGTAGAAGGTTGCCTTTGAATGGCTGTTCAATTAATCCCTTACGTTAGCAATGGCTGAATAAAACTATTGGGAGGGTGGCAGTCTGATTTTTTGTTTTGTACCAGCACAAGATTTTTTTAGACAGATTAGAGAGCCTCTTAATCTTGTTTGGTAATTCCCACTCCAATTTAACTACACGCTTTTGTAATTATTAGAGGTATACTGAGGTCTCTTCTGGAAGTTGAAGGAAAGATTTTTTTTATTTATATATGATTGAGGTTCAATACCCACAGGGATGACCACCTTTGCTTCCTAGCTTTATCCTGAATGGAATCTCTCCTCTGAGAGAAGAGATCTTGAAGTAGACAGTTCATTCTTATACTCAGGCTTGCTCCAAGTTCAGAGAAAGCAGGATGGTGGACCATCTGTTGCTGCTGGGAGGCAGTGAACTGGCAAATTTTCCAGAAGAGAGTCAAGCATTTGTCATCCCCAGGGATTGACAGATTTGAAGCATAAAAAAGGAATACCACTGTAGGAGGCGTGAGATTCTAAATCCTTTTTCCATCCACTGCAATTCTTATCTAGAATTGTTTTATCTCGGTGTGGAAGTGACTGTAGGTCTATATATACACACTACTCACCTCTTGAGGACGCATGTAGGGGATGCGTAGTCATGCACCACAATGAAAAGCAGGCTGTGTTCACACTGCAGTGTGTAGTTACATGTAACAGTGAAAGGATCTGGCAAGGGGGAGGCAGAGCAGAAAAGCTCATCAGTGGAGAATTGCCAGAGCCTTTCCTTGCTGCTGGAGTGTTTCACTGCGGCAGGGAGGCAGTGTAGACAGGGAAAGCACTGCATCGGTGAGTTGAGAGCTCTATAGGGTTCATACCACATGGTTCAGGAGAGGCTTTACTTGCTTAAGCATTGCCTCACCGTCTATGCTGCTATTTATACCTGTACGGGGCAGGGGTGTAGTGTTTGTACACTACAGGCTACCAAAAGGAGGGTGCAGTGTACTTTGTAACAAAAACTAGGATAATGGAGCTGTAGTGATACTTATGGGAGTGCTGCAGCCCTTCCTTTTCCAGCGCACTAAATACAAGTTTGCAAAAAAGAAGGAAAACCATATTATAGAGGATAAGCAAAAGTCAAAATTCTTGCTAAAGATATCATTAATTATACATTATCGGTTATTATACCAGATTAACTTTCAATAGCTCTATAAATCCACAAGAGAAAGAGAAGTATACCTTATTGATAGCGCAGGCTGTCTTTTCTCGTGTAGATCCACTACTTGTCCTTATGATCTTTGATAAGTCTTCTCGAGCAGCAAGAAGGTGGGCAAACGTAATGGTTGTTTTAGGAGATAGTGCGTAACGTTTGGGCTGATAAATTCTTGCTATGTCATCTGTTTTAACCTAAATGATAAAGTCAAATATAATTTAGTTGCTAAGTATTTAATGTACAAAAATGCAAATGCTCAATGGCTGTTTGGTCACTTATAGTCAGTGTGAGTTTACACAGAGCACAAAGTTTAGACATTCAAACTACCTTAGTAAAAACAGTGCCAGTCACTCTTATAAATGCCTCTTGGCCTTGTTCACAACAATCAGCTACTGTACAAAAAAAAAAAAAAAAAAGGCAATGCAGGTGTTTAGTTAATGCTGAAGCCTAGTACTATCTATCACAAATTGACATGGTCTAGTCCATGCCCCATCCTGTAACCAGTCCCTTGTGAGTGACCCCTTTAATGTGTCAAACCCCAAGGGTCCACACAGTTCTACAGGGGAAGGCCCACAGCGTCCATGGGTCCAAAACTGAGCCTTTGGGCACCAGCCATCCCTGTCTCTCTGTGGCTCCCTGCAGCAAATCCAGTCAACCCAGATGCCTGCGGGAGGCCTGTACTATACCCCTGAAACTGACAAGGAGAGAAAATATTAACTTTTTTAAAACAGGGAACAAAGGGAGAGAAAAAAAATGCTCCCTGGGAGACTGGGAGCTTCAGAGCAACTGGACATTTGCCTGTTAACACTGGAGACACACTGTTCCCTGCAGTAATATATTGCTAAGGAATGACTGACAGTAGGACTTTCCCACTGTGGGAAACAATACCTGAATTCAAGAAACACCATGGTCAAAAAGCGGAAACACTGGGGCCAATAATATCTAAATCAAGGGTGGGCAAACTTTTTGGCCTGAGGGCCACATCTGGGTATAAAAAGGGGCAAGCCTGATGTGAGACGGGTGGATGTTCTCTGCAGCTCTGCCCCCAACTCCTCAACTAATCGAACAGAACTAAGTTAAATCTCACCCAGCATTATCTGAAGTCCTTCCCAACTGTATAACATTCAGGACAATATCAGGTGAAGGAGGCTGCCTACACTACATGGCTCCAGAATAGAAGGTAGGGAGGAGAGAAAATGCCTCTCTGAAGATATCTCCAAGAAGAGCTGCAGGTTTTAAGGAATGAACCTTTCCACCTATTGCTAGAGCTGAAAGTATTAAGGAAAAGAGGGAGAGAAGGATCTGGATCTCTGTAGCTTCTTCTGTAACCTGTTACTTTTTCCCAATTAAGGAGTCACCTGGCTCAAAACCCCTACCCCCAAAATCTTACAAGCTATACAAAAATAAACAGTTGGTCATATGAATATATCACGTAGATCTGAAATCTGCTCTTATAAATATTTATCTGAGAACAATATATATTTACAAGATTCCATGTACATGTTATGAGATGCTATATGCAACTGAAAATTGATTTCACAAGGCTAAATTTAAAATTTTCCAAAATGACAGTTCTTTTTTTCAGGTGCAATCTACACCTACCAATATCATACCTGCATTTTACATCCATAATTTCAACAACAGCTATAAAATTGAGTAATTGTGCCTCTTGCTACCTCATGTGTATCTGTGTTCAGGTATGAAGAGACATAAGTACTCAGATTTGCACTTGTAATTCATTTTTGCAGGCAAAAATTGTACCCTCAAAATGGAAGTTGCGCTTCAACCCTTTGAAAATCTACCCAGTAATGGAACTTTAATACAAAATTACAATAGGCCTTCTGGAAATCTCAGGAACTGTATTTTGTTTTTGCAGATTTTCTAAGAACAGGCTGCTGACTCATCTCACCACTTTAACTTCATTAAATAAAACAATGGTACACTTTCTTCGTGATTGAACAAAAGCTATTTAAATAGTTTTTAATGTCACATCTAGGAACTAATACGATATCAAATGACTCAAATTAAGTCAATTTAAGCTACGGTCAAATTAAATACAATTTTAATATTATTTATTAATAATTATTTTAAATTATTTAAATGTGAAGATTTATATAGTTGTACACAGAGAGCAGTGTGGAACAATATAAAACAGACAACCTTTACTTTATCCTTGGTATAGAATCGTAAGAATATACGCCTACATCTTCAAGCTTGGGTGTCTAAAGTTAGGCACTTACATCCCTATTTAAGCACCTAAATAAAAGTTGCCTTGCTCTGAATTCTACTGGATCAGTCGTCCTTCAGTCATAAGGCAAGAAAAAAAATGTGTTTGTGGAGAGGAAGAAAGGAAAGAAATGTATGCAGTAGTCTCCTTACCACAGCGAGTTAACTCCCTTTTCCTTTCCTCTCCTACAGTGCATCAACATTCATGGAAGCTGCTGAGGTGAGAGGTGCACAAAGAAGCAATAGCTGAATGTTTGAGAATAAATTTTCAAAGCTGCATACGAAGATGTAGCTGCATCACTCCCACTGATATTTAATGAGAGTCATGCAACTGAGGTTTTGTCTGCACTTGCATTAAGCTACAACAGACAACACCAGGTAGGTTTTTAAAAACAGATCTGTAAGTTGTTTTCCATTATTTTCAGTATGCATGCAAAGCCTTAAACCGGTTTAAAAATGGACAGGACCTAAACTATTGTATTCCTTTATGAGTAAAGTCTTGTGGCTCATGCACAGAACTGGGAGTTAGGATGTCTTTGTGCTATTCCCAGTGATTCCATAAGCTTCCTGTGTGTCTACTGGTCAAATCACAACCTCACTGTGGTTCAACTTCCTAATTTGCAAAATAGCCAGCACTGCCGGGGATTGGGGCGGGGGGGGGGGGGGGGAGAAGGGGAGGAAAAGGGGCAATTTGCCCTGATCCTCACTCTCACGCTCCTCAAACTGAGTGGCATTGCAGCCTGCCATACAGGGTTGCAGTGCCTCTCAGGAGAGGCAGCTGGGCAAATCTGAGCGAGCAACATTACAACCTGGCACCAGGTTGCAAAACCTGGAGCAGAGAGCTGGGCCCAGACCAGCAGGACAGGGAGCCACGGCTTCAAGGTAAGTTTGTTCTCCAACACTTACAGAAGGGCCTCTCCTCAGCAGTAAAGGGAGAGTAGAAAAAGAGAGAAGGTAGGAGCGCTTCACGCAAAAATAGAGATGTTGAGTACAAACTTAATCAGGGAACCAAGGGACATGAAAAGAAGAAATTCTTGAATTGCTCGTACAGCAATGCTAGGACCCTGGGTAACAAACAAGAGGAATTAGAATTACTCATTTATGAGCATAAATTCAATTTAGTTGGGTATTACTGAAACCTGGTGGGATGATTCACACAATTGGAATGTTAAAAATCAATGGTTATAAACTATTTAGAAGGATGGAGTGTGAAAAAGGGAAGGGAGTGGCATTCTAGGTCAAAAATGGCATTGCCCGTTTCTGAGTAACTGATAATTCACAAGAAAATGAACTTGAATGCTTATGGATCTCTATCCTTAACAGATAAAGCACAAGATGGGGTATTAGTTGGTGCCTGCTACAGACCATTAAATCACACTAGGGAACAGGATGACTGCCTCCTTATGCACCTATGTAGAACGATGTGTAGTGAAAAATTTTGTACGATCAAAGGGGACTTCAATTTGAGTGACATGCTGGAGGTCACACGTACTCAGTACTAAAACATCTATGAAATTTCTAAACATTATAGATGACAATTTCCTAATTCAAAAAGCGTTGCAGTCAATACAGGGGAATTCTTCATTACACCTTGTCTTAACAGATAAAGAGGAACTGATCACAGATCTAAACATTAACGGTAGCTTAGGTACAAGCGATCATGACATGAACACATTATTTTGCTTGCACATTATGAAAGTCCAGACCAGTAATATATGTACTTGGTGCTTTAATAGGGCTAATTTCACAGAGCTGAAACAATTATGAGTCAAAACTACTGGGAGGTAGAATTTAATCAGAAAAATGAATCATAACTGGGAATCATTTTGAACACCTTCCTAGATGCCCAAAAAGCCACAATCGCAGAATCCAGGAAGGCGGCCTACTGGTCAAAAAATTGACCAGGTTTAGAGAGTAAGTGAAAAAACAAATGGAGGAAAGGGGAAGTTGACAATAATGAATATAAAGCTGAAGTTAGGAACTGAAGAAAATTGATAAGGGAAGCAAATGGACACAGAGAAATCTAAGGCCAGCAAGAGTTAAGGATAATAAGGACATTTTAAAATATATTATAAATAAAAAGAATCTTGACAAAGATATAGGTCCATTACTAGATGGAAATAGTAGAATTATGAATAATAAGGCAGAAGCGTTCAATAAATGTTTCTGTTCTGTATTTGGGAGAAAAGCAGATAATATAGTTTCCTCATATGGTAATAACACTATTCCATTTTACTGGTATCTCTTGAGGACGTTAAATAGAAACTAAAATTAAACATTTTTAAATTATCTGGTCCAGATACCTTGCATCCAAGAGTTTTAGAAGAGCTGGCTTAGGAGCTTGTTGGATGGTTAATGTTGATTTTTTGTTATAAGTCTTGGAGCACTGGGCAAGTTCCAGAAGATTGGAAGAAAGCTAAAGTTGTGCCAATTGTTAAAAAGGGCAAATGGGATGACCCACATAATTATAGGCCTGTCAGCCTGACATCAATCTTAGGCAAGATCAGAATGGAGCAGCTAATATGGGCTTGATTAATAAAGAATTAAAAGAGGGTAATATAATTAATACCAATCAGCATGCTTTTGTGGAAAAAAGATCCTGTCAAACTAACTTGATATCTTTTTTTTAAATGAGATTACAAGTTTGGTTAATAAAGTTAACAATTTTGATGTAATGTACTCAGACTTCTCTAAGGCATTTGACTTGGTACCACAAAACATTTTGATTAAAAAACTAGAAAGCTATAAAATTAATATGGCTCCCATTAAATGGATTAAAAGCTGGCTAACTGACAGGTCTCAATATGTAATTGTCATTGAGTAAGGCTATGATTTAGTCACAGAGGTCATGGATTCTGTGACTTTAGCAGACCTCCGTGACTTCTTCCGCTTCAGCTGTCAGCAGCTGAAGCGGGGACTGAAGGCAGGACTGTGCGGCCCTGCCCTGCTGCAACTGGGTTTGGATAGCTGGAATCAGGACCCTGCAGCCCCTGCCCTGTGGTTTGCAGAGGGTGGGGGGACTGCAGCCGGGCTTTGCGCCCTGTCCTGCAGCTGCAGCCAGCTCCGGAGTGGGGGCTGTGCCCTCTCATGGCTGCGTCCCTTGCTGCGCCCTCCCCACCATGGAACTCCATTCTTCCCCCTATTTAGCCCTACCCCTGGTTATTTTTAGTAAAGTCATGGATAGGTCATGGGTTTTGTGAATTTTTGTTTATTGCATGTGTCCTGTCCATTAATTTTACTAAAAATAACCATGACAAAATTGTTGGTGTCATTAGGCATAACCCTAGGTAACTTGGGAGGGTGGAAGACCACGAGTGTCGATGAAGCCTTCCTGCACTAGGCCTAAATGAACCAAAGTCCTTCCATGTTTAAACTCTAAATCGACCTCAAAAGCCAGATGCAGAAATTGGAATGTGTAACAGTCAGTTATCAGGTGCAGCGCCGCTCATACCGGTGCCAAGCAGTAATAATGAGGCCTGCATACTTCTGGCTGAAAGGCAAAATAACATATCAAAGGAAAGGGACAAGCTAATAATTCAAAGAGAAGTTACTAACAAACTGGACTTATAGCCGCCAAGATGATTTAACTGCTTAAATGTAATTGCTTGCTACTTGCTTAATGTAAAGGGGGGGGGGGGGGGGGGGAGGAGGAAAAAGCTTAGCAGCAAAATGTATAAAAAGAGAAAAGCTGCTTATGATGGTGTGCCAGATCTGAGATGTGCCAGATCTGAGATGTGCCAGTCTCCTTGCACCGCTTTGAGATCTCAAATAAGCTTTGATTGCTTCTCCACCCTGGTGTGTGTTCATTGGTGCGAAGCACACCGGGCAACGAACCCCGCTGTTGCTTTTCTCGGGCACTCTGCGCCGGCAACAAAATCTTAGCCTTATCACTGGGCAGTTGTGTTCCAGCGGAGTCACGCAGGATCGGTTCTTGAACCTATGCTATTTAACCTTTTTACCAATGACCTGGAAGAAAGCATGAAATCACCACTAATAAAGTTTTCAGATGACATAAAAACTGGGGGAGTGGGGAATAATGACGAAGACAGGTCACTGATTCAGAGTGATCTGGATTTCTTGGTAGACTAAGTGAAGGCAAACAATATGCATTTTAATGTAGTTAAATGTAAATATATACACATCTACGAACAAATGTAGGAAATACTTATAGGATGAAGGACTCTCTCCTGGGAAGCAGTGACTCTGAAAAAGATTTGGGAGTCAGGATGGGTAATCAGCTGAACACAAGCTCCCACTGTGACACAGTGGTCAAAAAAGCTAACAGGACTCAGGGATGCATAAACACAAGAGTCTTGAGTAGAGAGGATTATTTTGCCTTTATGTTTGACACTGGTGTGACCATTGCTGGAATACTGTGTCCAGTTCTGGTGCTCACAATTCAAGAAGGATGTTGATAAATTGGAGAGGGTTCAGAGAAAAGCCATGAGAATGATTAAAGTATTAAAAAACGTGCCTTATAGTGACTATTTAGCTTAACAAAGAGAAGGTTAAAAGTGACTTACTTAAAAGTAAGTACGTATATGGAGAACAAATATTTAATAATGGGCTCTTCAGTCTAGGAGAGAAAAGGTTTAACATGATCCTATCGCTGGAAGTTGGAGCTAGACAAATTCTTATGGAAATAAGGTGTAAATTTGTAACCACTAGAACAATTTACCAAGGGTTGTGGTGGATTCTCCATCACTGATAATTTTTAAATCAAGATTGGCTGTTTCTCTAAAAGTATGCTGTAGGAATTATTTTGGGGAAGTTCTATGACCAGTGTTTTGCAGGTCAAAGTAGATGCCTCACAATAGTCCCTTCTGGTCGTGGAAGCTATGATTTTTTTTTTTTTTTGCAAAGGGGGGGGGGGGAGGGGGAACTGTTTTAGATTTTGCCTCAGCCTCCCCAAAAATCTCTCAGCACCCCTCATAATACTTCTCTACCTTTCAGAGATGCTAAGATCATTAATACGCTCTTTTTTTCAAGTGTTCATATATTAAGACAGTATCAGGGGGTAGCCGTGTTAGTCTGTATCTACAAAAACAACAAAGAGTCTGGTGGCACCTTAAAGACTAACAGATTTATTTGGGCATAAGCTTTCGTGAGTAAAAACCTCACTTCTTCGGATGCATAGAGTGAAAGCTACATATGCAGGCATTATATACAGACACATGGAGAGCAGGGAGTTACTTCACAAGTGGCGAACCAGTGTTGACAAGGCCAATTCAATCAGGGTGGATGTAGTCCACTCCCAATAATAGATGAGGAGGTGTCAATTCCAGGAGAGGAAAAGCTGCTTCTGTAGTGAGCCAGCCACTCCCAATCCCTATTCAAGCCCAGATTAATGGTGTTGAATTTGCAAATGAATTTTAGTTCTGCTGTTTCTCTTTGAAGTCTGTTTCTGAAGTTTTTTTGTTCAATGACAGTGACTTTTAAATCTGTGATAGAATGACCAGGAAGATTGAAGTGTTCACTTACTGGCTTGTGTATGTTGCCATTCCTGATGTCCGATTTGTGTCCATTTATTCTTTTGCGGAGGGACTGTCCGGTTTGGCCAATGTACATGGCAGAGGGGCATTGCTGGCACATGATGGCATATATGACATTAGTGGATGTGCAGGTGAATGAGCCCCTGATGGTGTGGCTGATGTGGTTGGGTCCTCTGATGCTGTTGCCAGAGTAGATATGGGGACAGAGTAGGCAACGAGGTTTGCTACAGGGATAGGTTCCTGGGTTGGTGTTTCTGTGGTGTGGTGTGTAGTTGCTGGTGAGTATTTGCTTCAGGTTGGGGGGTTGTCTGTAAGCAAGGACTGGCCTGCCTCCCAAAGTCTGTGAGAGTGAGGGATCATTTTCCAGGATAGGTTGTAGGTCGTGGATAATGCGCTGGAGAGGTTTTAGCTGGGGGCTGTATGTGATGGCCAGTGGTGTTCTGTTATTGTCCTTGTTGGGCCTGTCCTGTAGTATCCCTGATGAGGCCACAGCAAGCCTGGTGGCTGAGCTTTGTGACTTTGTCCTCACCCACAACCACTTCAGATTTGGGGACAACTTATACCTTCAAGTCAGTGGCACTGCTATGGGTACCCGCATGGCCCCACAGTATGCCAACATTTTTATGGCTGACTTAGAACAACGCTTCCTCAGCTCTCGTCCCCTAGTGCCCCTCCTCTACTTGCGCTACATTGATGACATCTTCATCATATGGACCCACGGAAAGGAGGCCCTTGAAGAATTCCACCTGGACTTCAACAATTTCCACCCCACCATCAACCTCAGCCTGGACCAGTCCACACAAGAGATCCACTTCCTGGACACTACAGTACAAATAAGTGATGGTCACATAAACACCACCCTATACCGGAAACCTACTGACCGCTATACGTACCTACATGCCTCCAGCTTCCATCCAAGACACATCATACGATCCATTGTCTACAGCCAAGCCCTAAGATACAACCGAATTTGCTCCAACCCCTCAGACAGAGACAAACACCTACAAGATCTTTATCAAGCATTCGTAAAACTACAATACCCACCTGGGGAAGTGAGGAAACAGATTGACAGAGCAAGACGGGTACCCAGAAATCACCTACTACAGGACAGGCCCAACAAGGACAATAACAGAACACCACTGGCCATCACATACAGCCCCCAGCTAAAACCTCTCCAGCGCATTATCCACGACCTACAACCTATCCTGGAAAATGATCCCTCACTCTCACAGACCTTGGGAGGCAGGCCAGTCCTTGCTTACAGACAACCCCCCAACCTGAAGCAAATACTCACCAGCAACTACACACCACACCACAGAAACACCAACCCAGGAACCTATCCCTGTAGCAAACCTCGTTGCCTACTCTGTCCCCATATCTACTCTGGCAACAGCATCAGAGGACCCAACCACATCAGCCACACCATCAGGGGCTCATTCACCTGCACATCCACTAATGTCATATATGCCATCATGTGCCAGCAATGCCCCTCTGCCATGTACATTGGCCAAACCGGACAGTCCCTCCGCAAAAGAATAAATGGACACAAATCGGACATCAGGAATGGCAACATACACAAGCCAGTAAGTGAACACTTCAATCTTCCTGGTCATTCTATCACAGATTTAAAAGTCACTGTCATTGAACAAAAAAACTTCAGAAACAGACTTCAAAGAGAAACAGCAGAACTAAAATTCATTTGCAAATTCAACACCATTAATCTGGGCTTGAATAGGGATTGGGAGTGGCTGGCTCACTACAGAAGCAGCTTTTCCTCTCCTGGAATTGACACCTCCTCATCTATTATTGGGAGTGGACTACATCCACCCTGATTGAATTGGCCTTGTCAACACTGGTTCGCCACTTGTGAAGTAACTCCCTGCTCTCCATGTGTCTGTATATAATGCCTGCATATGTAGCTTTCACTCTATGCATCCGAAGAAGTGAGGTTTTTACTCACGAAAGCTTATGCCCAAATAAATCTGTTAGTCTTTAAGGTGCCACCAGACTCTTTGTTGTTTTTATATATTAAGACAGTGAGCACCATAGAAATGCTTAGACATAACAATCTGAAAACATACTCAGACATTAGGATAGTGGGACAGACAGTTACTGATGCGTAAATGGTTTGTTCCACAGGTTTTTTTTTTTTTTTTTTAAGTCTTTTGGAAAAACTATACCACCAACAGGCATACCCCATAGTAGTGATTTGGAAACTTCCCCATGAGGCAGATACCACCTTTCTGGCTCACTGAACCATTACTGATAACTGAATTTTTCTGATATAAGCCACTGTTCACCTTGATAAAGTATGAATTGAAACTAGCAGAGGAGAGACAAATGGCTATTTGAGTATGTCACAGAATCATAGAATATCAGGGTTAGAAGGGACCTCAGGAGGTCATCTAGTCCAACCCCCTGCTCAAAGCAGGACCAATCCCCAGACAGATTTTTGCCCCAGATCCCTTAATGGCCCCCTCAAGGGCTGAACTCACAACCCTGGGTTTAGCAGGCCAATGTTAAAACCACTGAGCTACTCCCTCCCCCTTGTGCTGGGTTCAAAAGCTTGGGGTTCATTAACTGGCAGCATTCAGTTAGTAGGTTCTTTAGACCAATCTCAAGGATTCTGTAGCTCTCGAGGGGTGGATGAGCGTGTCTCTCTGTATGAGGAACACTTTAAAGCTTTTTCCTACAATACCACAAGGGAAAAACAAAAATAAAGGGAGACTGACATCTTCAAGTGAAGACCACCACTAGAATTTATGTGGATCACAAGGACTGGTGGATTTGACTGTTTAGTCAAACCTTTCTCTCTCCACAAGATGCAGGGAATGTATGTTACAAGTAGTGCTCAGAAAAGTTAGTTGTAATGAGATATCTTCAGTAAGACAGCTTGGAGAATTGTAACAAACTACCACCACCTACAGGAAGCAAACAATAAAGCATGTTTACCTTTGCTCTATCAGACCAGCCAAAGGATTGTACGGTCACATCAAGCCGCTTCATTAACATCCGACGACGACATTCATATTCACTGCAGAGGGCATCATTGATTTTTTCCAATCTTTCCTACGGCATTGCAATAAATAGGACAAATATTTGATTCCATTAAAATACACAAGCTAACCTGCCTCACCAACGAAAATGTCTGTCAACAGTTGACCATCATGAAAAACCACTTAAGAAAAATTAGGCTGTGACCAATTGCTACAATGTAAGTGAATATCTTCTACAACTTTTTATATAAATTCATGTAACAAAATCGATCTATAAACAAACTAGTGTATGAAGTATTTGAACAGGATGTCATAAAGGTATTATACCATTAAATCAAATTTAACATTGAACATTCACTATCACACTACTTAAAATAGAAACTGCAAAACAAGTATGAAAAGCCAGAAAATAAGGTCACCAGCATTAATTTTGCCCATTAATTTTGAAATAAGAAAAATAAAATGGAGAGAGGTTTTACCGTCTGATCAGGATTCAAAGGTGTTGTTAGCAGTGGTTTCCCCACATGGGTATTTTTTACTTTTGAAAGAATGTCCTTGATCTGAAACAAAACACACACACCCTTCTCAGAAAACAACTCATGCTCCCAAACGTACTTCAGCACAAGTTTTTACCAAAAATTGGTGCTATTATGGGGTGTTCAATATCTTCATATAAAATCAGACTAGGATATTTTAGCTTGCTTGTAAGAGGAAGTCTCAAATATTTTTATAGCAGGGCCACATCTTAACAATGAGACAATTACTTACAGTAAAAATTAGAATGACGGAAATATTTATTGTATTTTAGCTATCGAATACAACGTAGCAGCTGGAAACAAGGAAATCCAGCACCAAATGACCCATCAACAATTGTGAAGTGAAATATTTTGGGAGCAACTACCTCATATATGAAGCTAAAGATAAGCGCTAGTATTAAAAGTACATCTCTACCCCGATATAACGCGACCTGATATAACACGAATTCTGATAGAACGTGGTAAAGAAGTGCTGGGGGGGAGGGGAGAAGGGGCAGGGCTGTGCACTCCGGCAGATCAAAGCAAGTTAGATATAACACGGTTTCACCTATAACGCGGTAAGATTTTTTTGGCTCCCTAGGACAGTGTTATATCGAGGTAGAGGTGTAGTAGCTAAAGATCTTGTCTTGCCACTTCTCTCTTAATCCCATTACTAGCTTTTTCTGTATCCAATTCTACATCTTTATCTTCAGAGGTCTGACCAGCACCACCCCTACTTACATTTCTGCCTTTAGTTTCTTATTTCCCCTTGTGTTCTCTATGCTCTCCTCTACCTTCCTCCTAACTGCTCTATCTGCATCATCCCTTTCATCATAGTAAACTGCTCCATCCCACCTTGATATTAGTTCCCTCTTCATTCAGCTGTTTTCTTCATGTGCAGTTCTTCAATTGGCCTCAAAGTCATGTAGAAATTATGTGGGCAGTCATTCAAATATTTGATCCTTTATGCAGGATTCTGTGCATCTGAACAGTACAGTCCATAACAAATTTAGGATGTAAACTTGGGATGCTTGGAGAAGAGACTGTACCCTCATTAATTTTTCTTTTTTTAAATGAAACAGTGTTTAGACAATAATCATCCAAATGAAAATAAAGCTAGAACTGATGCAATTTTACACTCTATGAAGGATAATTATGACAGCTTAAGAAAGGATGCCATTATAAACCTAGACCCAAGGCAAACCAACAGATCATTTCCTCAAGGCTGAAATTACCTGCATGTACACATTCAGGCATTTGTAGAAGATACGTGGTATAAGGATAAATTCCAAATTCTCTTTCCACTAAAACTCCAACAATCCTAGACCTTTCTGTCAGAGGGTAGAGAGCTGCCATATTTTATATACATTATAGGACCTTTGCAATAAATTGTTAAGAAGCAGCTTTAGGCTGTCACTAGGAATCAAAATCTACAGCATAATCAATGCGTTAAGAAACCTATTTAGTAGCAATATTTTTAAGTGAATTAATTCATTCCCCTTTTTCTTTTTTTATATCTGATTCATGGTTTTATTTTTCTTGGTGTCAACAAAACCAAGAGGAAAATTTCTGTTCAGTATGTCTCATATATGAGTGTTTATATAGCCCGAGGAGAGCAAGAACCTTTCCTCCACTTTTCTTTTGGAAAATATGGTATTTTGAGTTTGTTTTCCCATACATCACCAGTGACACAGACAGAAAGCACTGAAGTAAGTTTCTTCAAATTGTGATTTTGCCTACAACAGATTATTAACAGCACACTGAAATGAGTAGAAAACTGTCTAGAAACTTACTGGTTTGACTCCAGCACAAAATGGCCTGCTAGACAGTGTAAGGTGATCCTCTGGTGGTTTAGAACAGGGGTCGGGGCAACCTTTCAGAAGTGGTGTGCCGAGTCTTTATTTATTCACTCTAATTTAAGGTTTCGCATGCCAGTAATACATTGTAACGTTTTTAGAAGGTCTCTGTCTATAAGTCTATAATATATAATTAAACTATTGTTGTATGTAAAGTAAATAAGGTTTTTAAAATGTTTAAGAAGCTTCATTTAAAATTAAATTAAAATGCAGAGCCCCCCCGGACCAGTGGCCAGGACCCGGGCAGTGAGAGTGCCACTGAAAATCAGCTTGCGTGCCGCATTTGGCACGCATGCCATAGGTTGCCTACCCCTGGTTTAGAATCTCCTCTGCCACCCCCTCCCCAGTGCTGTCCACATTGAGACTATGGATAAGAAAAGAGGACATGGCCAGGGCTTCCTTATGCCCCACTGATCCCCCATCTGCTATACTGGCTCCTTGAGGGCGTCAGCAGCCTGCATAATTTACAGCCAACTTCAGGCTTGTCCAAATTAACAGGGGGACCACTCTGATGTATACCATACCAGGATCAGGAGAATTTCAAAGCCACGTGTTCATATACTAGTACGAGCTGCGCATTCCTCAGCCATAGCCAAGGGTCTGGCCACTGTGCCTGGATTTTAGTAAACTACTTGTATACCATATCACAACATCTGCCTCAAAAGTCAAATTGGCTTAAATAAATACTATCATGGGACTTGAACTAAAGCTAATAAATGGCAAAGTAATAACCTTTATGGTGGCATAGTTGGTGAACTGCAAGGATCGATGGGAAGAGGGAATAAGAAGCACATTAAATGACAATTAGAAATGACACTGAAGAAGTCGCGCGCACACACACACACACACACACACACACACACAGAGTGAGTCTGGGACAGAAATGTAATTTTAAATGCTCTAATGAGATCACAAAGAAGAGCAAAATGTATCAAAGTGAGATTCACTTTGGAAAAAATACAAACCCAGACATCCGAGAGGAAAAAGAAAAAAATCTAAAACAAGCATAATGTGGGAAAGAAAACCTGGAAAGCACTGATGCTAAAGGAGACCTAGAAATGAGATTTAACAGCAAATCAGACATGAATTTGCAATGGGATAGGGTTACTACAACAATTCTGGGCCCCATATCCAATAATCATTAGGAAGAAGCCATAAACATAGATAATATGCTCAATATAAGACAGGCACAATTGGAAAGCTCAGGTCAGCTCCACACACCTATCATTAGCATAAAGATTGAGACATAATAGGGAATCTAGAAAAGAGGATCAAAAAGGAGTGGGTTGGAGGAATGGACTCATGAGGAAAGATTAAGAAGTGCCAAATGCATATGGTTTAGCAATGCCAAGGGATAAGGGAGAGATACAACTCTCCTAGTATTTACCGACAACACACAACGATAGACTATGCAATGAAACTAAGGAACAGACAATATAAACATCAGGAAAAGTGTCCTCAAAGTGAGATACCTCATTGTTTATAAGAAACTAGACAAAGACTGTAAGATGTTCTAGAGGCAACAACCTTGTATTGGCTGGGAGATTAAACCGATGAGCTGTGAAAATGTCTCTAACTTCTATACCATACTTTTGTGAGTTTAAAGGAATACATACACACTTCCGTCCACAGTCAACTTTATTAGTCAGCAACATTAATTTAAAAAAGTAGTAACATTTTGGGTATGCCTACACTACAGCAGCACCACAATCAACAGAATCTGGGCATGAGCAGCCACACTACAAAGCCATATGCAAGTTACTATGTCCTCGCTGGTGCTGTACTCACTCACGTATGCCACTAGGACTTTTGGGGCATATCTGATGGTTCATTGTGCTGCTTCCAGCTGAATCGCTCTGTGATTCTTTCCCAGTGAGTTGTGGGAGAATTTGCTGTCTGGGCACACAGGGGAATTTGGGAGAAGGTACTGGATGACTATCAGCACACATGTGCTTTAGCACGTGTTCTCACTGCAAAAACTGGATGGGTTACCAGCCTGCGTGAAAGCAGCACACATGCTTTAGTCTGCTGTCCCAAACAAGCCAGCAAGCCTGAATAGAAAGCACCAATAAACTCATGTCAACGGTATTTTGCATGTGGAACTGAGAGGGGTTAACAGAAATACCCAAATAAGAGCCTAGGCTAACTCTACAGTGAAGACATACCCTTTAAAGCAAATTTAGAAACATGCATTATGAAAGCAACTTCAACATATGGTTATTGTGTACTTAAAACAGATGAGTAGATCAGAGTCATAGAAGACAACCGATCCATCCAGAAGTCATAGTTGCAGGAGCACACATTTGACTAATTAAGAGATTTTTACAACATCACTGTCACCACTGTGCATTTCTAGGGCAATTCTGAAATTATGTGTATCCTCTAGTAAATACGTTAGTCACTGAACCATCTGATTTGTTTTTCTACTGTTTAAAAAGACACAGCCAAGTTTCTGGTTATTGCACTAAAATCTATTAAGTTTTAAAATATGCAGCTATCGTGTACCTACCAATTAAAAATCCCACACGTTAAATCTGCTTTCTTCCTTTCCTTTAATTTTCTTTAAGATGATTTCCTCCTTTCCTTTAAGCTTGTAGCTCTTTTATAAGTTTTAAAAAAGTCAAGCAAACGCTGGACAAATTGTGAAGCCCTGGGGTTTCACAAATCGAAGATGCATAAAGATTCTACAATATTTCTCAAGCGCTAGGACAAGGAAAACTTTAATATGTATAAAATGAGTATGTGAAGAAACAATTGCACCATTAATTCTTAATAGTTGCATACAATATGGCACAATGGATTAATACACTAGTTTTGACACCTATGAAGGCCCCAAAGCAAGCATAGCTGGTATCAATTCATTGCTGAATTGGCAGGCATTTTGGAAGAGAAGTACAAAACAGTTTTCACATAAAAAGAAAAGTTTGCACTGGAATTTTCTGTTTGTTTCAGTACCTGTTACATAAGTTACAGCAGTAATATTTTTATACATCAGTGCAGACAAAGGATATTTTTTGGGGGGAAAAAAAAAACCTTCAAGTTTGCAAGATATGATAGACCTGGGAGATGTAAGAGTCAGATGTATATTTGCTGGATTCCTTATTTTTCCCCCCATTCTGTCAGATATTTTATATATATACACACATATACATACATATATATATATACACACACACACACACACACACCTGTTGCTCCGCTCAACATTCAGAATGAGAGGTTCTTTTGTTTCAAAACTAGAGCAATATAGGCTTCCCCCCAGAACTCCTCATGAATCATAGTCTTACATTGTATAACTATTTCAGTGATGATATCATTCGTGGTGCATGTCTTATATGTGTGTATATATATATATATATATATATATATATATAGTAAAAAATGTGTGTATACACACACACACACAAATTGCAGTTCAGATTACAGGACTTGCAGCAGCCTGCCTAACTACAGGATGAAATTGCTTACCCTACATGCTCTTGCCTAGCCACCTCAGACAACCTCCCTTTTATGGTAGAATTATGAAATAATGTTCATTTGACAGTATTTAAAGCATATAGACCAAATCTAAATTTTAAAAGTGCTTATATTGATCTACTGAAAAAAATGACAGGGACTAGTCAAGGGTCATATAGAATTACACTTGATAGTTAACCAATTGGTAACACGATGAATTTTTATCTTCACATAATACCCATTGCTAAATTGAGTATTACTAGTGTGAAATGGTTTTTCAAAGGCCTTTTCAGCTAAATTAGAATCTAGGATTCCTCTTGAATTTTACAGTAAAACCAGCAGATGCAGTGCAGTTGTTAATGCTAAGTGAACCTGAATCGACTTCTAGTGAAGTGGTCTTTTAATGTTGTTGTTTAAGTTTTCATCATGGCACACGGAAGTACATAGGAATGTTTAGTACTAGCAGCTATGTGTGTAGCAAACATTCAAAGTAATCAGCCTGAGCTGAAAATGTAGGTTTAAAATTATTTGCTTGAAAAGATTTCTTTTGTTGTCTCTTACAACTTTGACAACATGATTTAAGCAATCAGATTAGAGGTATGCATACACTGCAATTAGACACCACGGCAGGTCCATGCCAGCTGACTCAGGCTCACAGGGCAGTTTAATTGCAGTGTGGATGTTCAGGCTCGGGCTCTGGGACCCTCCCGCCTCACAGGCCCGTGCCTGAACATTTACATTGCAATTAAACAGTCCCTTAGCCAAGCCCCGCAAGCCCAAGTCAGATGGCACAGGCCAGCCGTGGGTTTTTAATCGCTGTGTAGACATACTGTATGTGAGGGTTTTTTTTAATTTACAGAGGTCTGCTGGCTGGACTAGTTGATTTTGAGAACTGGGGAGAAAACAGCTGATTAAAAAGAGATGGCAAATAAGTAGGGCTGTCGATTAATCGCAGTTAACTCATGGGTTTAACGCAAAAAAATTAATCGCAGTTTAAAAATCACACTGTTAAACAATAGAATACCAATTGATATTTATTAAACATTTTCGGATGTTTTTCTACATTTTCAAATATACTGTTTTTAATTACAACACAGAATACAAAGTATACAGCGCTCACTATATATTTTTTTTTACAAATATTTGCACTGTAAAAATGATAAAAGAAAAAATATTTTTCAATTCACTTCATACAAGTACTATAGGGCAATCTCTATTGTGAAAGTGCAACTTACAAATGTAGTTTTTTGTGTTACATAACTGCACTCAAAAATAAAACAATGTAAAACTTTAGACTACAAATCCACTCAGTCCTACTCCTTTTTCAGCCAATTCCTAAGACAAGCAAGTTTGTTTACATTTACAGGAGATAATGTTGCCTGCTTCTTATTTACAATGTCAACCAAAGGTGTGAACAGGCGTTCGCATGACACGTTTGTAGCCAACATTGCAAGGTATTTTTGTGCCAGATATGCTAAAGATTCATATGTCTCTTCATGCTCCGGCCACCATTCCACAGGACATGCTTTCATGCTGACGACACTCATTAAAAAAATAATGCATTAAATAAATTTGTGACTCAACTCTTTGGGGAAATAATTGTATGTTTCCCCATATATTTCATGTTATGACAGTCTCAGATGATGACCCAGCACTTTGTTCGTTTTAAGAACACTTTCACTCCAGATTTGGCAAAATGCAAGGAAGGTACCAATGTGAGATTTCTAAAGATAGCTACAGCACTTCACCTAGGTTTAAGAATCTGAAGTGCCTTCCAAAATCTCAGAGGATGAGGTGTGGCACATGCTTTCAGAAGTCTTAAAAGAACAACACTCCGATGTGGAAACTACAGAAGACAAACCACGAAAAAAGAAAATCAACCTTCTGCTGGTGGCATCTGACTCAGATGATGTAAATGAACATGCGTCGGTCCCAGCTGCTTTGGATCGTTATCAAGCAAAACCCGTCATCAGCATGGACACGTCTTCTGGAATCTTAGTTGAAGCATGAAGATACATATGAATCTTTAGCGCATCTGGCACGTAAATACAGAAACTCCCCACTTAACGTCCTCTCACTTAACTTTGTTTTGATGTTATGTTCCTGCTCCATGACAGAACATGCCTCCCAGCGCCTCCCACCCATCTCCCAGCACCTTTCCCCTGCTCCCCCCGTCTCCTGCCCGTGGCAATCAGCTAGTATGCAGCGTTGAGGAGGCTGAGGGGAGGGGGGAGGACGTGGCATGCAGCATCCCCTGTCCCTCCCCTGCCTCCTGAACACCGCAAACCAGCTGATTGCCGTGAGCAGGAGGCTGGAGGGGGCGGGGGGAGGAGCGAGGACGCGGCGTGCGGAGTAAAGGGGCAGGAGTTGGAGCGGGAGAAGAGGCGGGTTAAGGGTGAGGGCTTGGGGGAAGGGGTGGACTGGGTGGGCCAAGGGTTGAGCCCCCCGCCCCCCGCAAAGTCAGTACCTGTACTTGCACAGTAAGGGAAGCTGCCACTGCACAAGGTGCTTCTCCTAACCTACGGCACCTTCAGCCTCCTTATCTGCCGCATTGTCTGCGGTGCCAGTGGGCTGTGCCTGTGTGAGATAAGGCAGGGATACCTCCCAACTATAGTACTGTACTGTATGTACAGTAAGTTTGTAAACACACAGCACGTGTACACTACCACCCACCCCCAGCGATTCACTGTTGCTTTATGGCTCAACGCCCTACTCGGGGGAAGAGGGCACTACACCAAGCACTTGCAAGGCCACCAGCTGCCTGCAAAGCAGCTGCAGGTGGTGCACAACAGAGGCCCTGCCTTGCTGTCTTGCGACAGAATAAACAATGTTTTATCTGTCCCCCGTCCCCCCCCGCCCTTTGCTGGAGGGAGGTAAGAACACAGGGGGCAGCAGCCCGCCCAAAGCAAGTTACAGGAATAGCGTTCCAGCGCCTGCTTCACTGTAGCAAGGGGGAGAAGCAGCATAGATATGCACAGAACCTGGCCCTACTCCCATGAAAGTCTGAAATCCACAGGAGCTTTGCCATTCACTTTAATGCCAGCTGCATCTCTCTGCCCCTGCATGAACAAAGCAGGGGAGGGCAAACGTTATTTTCCTCCTCTTACTACATTGGCTGCAATGCTGCCTGGGTGCTGAGTGGATGGTTACTAGGGGAGATACAGCAGGGTCAGTTTTCCAGGGCACCCTGGAAGAGAGGCCTTTGGACCTCCAGCAGGGCTCCTGTGAAAGTAAGAACCTCCATAACTAGTCCTCGTCTAAACCCACAGGGCTTCCAGCAGGGGAGCAGAATACCATGGAGAATGACATGGGTTTTCCAAATTCTTTCCCTGGCAATAGTTGATTGATGCTGCATGACCCTGGCCATTCCAGGCTGAAGCAAGTGAAGAATAGCACATGCATGCGCGTCCAAAGGAGCATCACCCAGCATAAGTCAAAAACATCCAACAAGTGATAGCGAAGTGCCTAGCAGTAGCAGTACCACTAGCAGCAAGAAAACCAGGAAACCCATTAGTTTGGGCACTAAATTAGACATTTTAAAGCGTTTTCATGCAGGCGAGCATGCAGTAGACATTGGCATGGCTCTAGGTCTTACTCCGACCTCTGTGAGAACAATTCGAAATAATGCCGACAAGATCAGGGCTAGTGCTCGGTATGTAACACCGCTTAGTGCTACTACAATAAGTCGATAAAGAAGTAGTTTGCTGGAAAACATGGAGCGTCTTCTCTCACTGTGGATAGAGGACCAAAACCAGTGGAACATACCTCTACATTTGCTAGTGATACAAGCTAAGGCAAAAAGTTTGTATGACAATTTGAAGAGAGACCTAAGAATCACAGACAGATTTCCACAGCAAGTCGGGGATGGTTTGATCGGTTCAAGAAGCGCTTCCACCTGCATAACATCAAGATGTCCGGTGAGGCGGCTAGTGCTGATACTGCAGCAGCTAAAAAAATCCCCCGACTATTTCAAAAACATAATTGAGGAAGGTGGCTATTCCCCTAAACAAGTCTTCAATGTCAATGAAACGGGCCTGTACTGGAAGAGGATGCCTGAGCGGACTTACATTTCCCGAGAGAAGACAGCGCCCAGATTTAAAGCAGCTAAAGACCGTCTAACCTAGCTTCTAGGTGGTAATGCTGTCGGATACATGAAGATGAAACCACTGACAGTGTACCAAGGGATTTTCAAAGGAACAGCTTCTGGTCATTTGGAGATCCAATAAGAAGGCATGGATAACTGGAGCTATTTTTTTCAGAATGGCTGACTCTATGCTGTCCCTGCATGGAAGGAATACTGTGTCAAGGAAAAACTTGATTTCAAGATTTTATTGCTTATTGATAATGCACCGGCTCGTCCAATCAACTGGACGACCTGTGCGAAAACGTCAAAATTGTCTCTTTCTGCCACCTAACACCACATCATTCATCCAACCCATGGACCAAGGAGCCATCGCTGCATTTAAGGTGCATTACTTACACCGTACTTTTGACCAGCTCAGAGGCACCGATGGGGAAGGCAAACCTACGATTCAGCAATTTTGGCATGACTACAACATCCTGAAGTGCATCAATAACATTGGTGAGTCCTGGGCTGAAGTTACTCAGGCATGCATGAATGGTGCGTGGGGGAAGTTGTGGCCTGAATGTGTCAATGTCGTAAAAGGATTTAAAGATGTTGTCCCCGCTATGAAGAAAGATATCCTCGGTTTAGCCAAGAAAGCAGATTTTGATGAGGTGGAATAAGTCGATGTTACACAACTTCTGCAATCACATGGAGAAGAGCTAACCAATGAAGATCTGATGCAACTAGCGGTGACAAGAGCAATGGAAGAAGAGGTCCAAGAAGCAGAAAAACAACCAACCCATTGAAATTTGACTGCCAAACATCTTTATGAAGCTTTCCAAATGATTGAAGCTGGCTTGCAAATCCTTGATGCAAGTGATGACGATCCTGACTGGGAATGCAGCTCCAAAGTGATTAGGGGAGTTGGTCATCTAATGACTTGCTATAAAGAAATTTACAAAGAAAAATAAAGGAAAGCAAAACAACAAATCTCCAGATGTGTTTTTTCAAGTTCAGAAAGTTCAGCAAGAACAGCAGGACAATCCACCCTCTTCCACTCTCTGACTCCACTACCTCAATCAAGCTTCATACTCAGGAATGATGATTGTAGTATTAAATTGCTTGTTTAAAATTGTTTAAAATGTACATAATGCCTTTTTGTCTGGCAAAATTTTTTTTCCCCTGGAACCTAACCCCCCCCCCCACCTCTCCATTTACATTAATTCTAATGGGGAAATTGGATTCGCTTAACATCATTTTGCTCAGGAACATAACTACAACTTTAAGTGAGGAGTTACTGTATCTTGTGATGCCAGCTACAACAGTGCCATGCGAACGCCTGTTCTCACTTTCGGGTGACATTGTAAACAAGCAGTGGGCAGCATTATCTCCTGCAAATGTAAACAAGCTTGTCTGTCTGATCGATTGGCTGAACAAGAAGTAGGACTGAGTGGACTTGTAGACTCAAGTTTTACATTGTTTTATTTTTGAATACAGTTATTTTTTGTACATAATTCTACATTTGTAAGTTCAACTTTCATGATAAAGAGATTGCACTACAGTACTTCTATTAGGTGAATTGCAACACTATTTTTTGTTTCTTTTTTAAAAATGCAACCATTTGTAATAAAAAAATATAAAGTGAGCACTGTACACTTTGTATTCTTTGTTGTAATTGAAATTGTGGAAAACATCCAAAAATATTTAAATAAATGGTATTGTATTATTGTTTAACAATGTGATTAATTGGATTTAATGTTTTTAATCACTTGACATCCCTACAAATAAGCAAAATTAGTAGCCTAATTAGGCTACTGGTGTGTTATTCGCAAAGATTTTGATAAATGGGTCAATATCTTGATTTACTTATATAATCTAGCCTGTTGTACAGCCACATGCTTGAAAACAACAGAAAAGTTACATGGCTGAAAAAATACTTTGATGTGTGGGATTCAGCGATTTAAAATGCAAGGCGTTACCAATCTCACCATACTAATACAATATCTTTTGCATTTGCAGTATTTGAGACTAATACTAGAAGCTGATATAAAAGCATACATCCTTCTGAAATAATTATTCCCATTTTACAATAAGAATTATGGCAGTCTGGGAAATGTATCTATATGAAATTTGTGAATTTAGGTTGATTTTATGAAACTGCTCTAGCACTGAACAAGTCATTTGTTACCAGTGCTAGTGTCACATATCTCGGAAATCAGGAACAAGAGAGAGTCATTAAAACTGAGTAGCCTTCCACTCAAATGGGAGCACATTAAAACAATGGGATATCTGCAGGCTAGGGGAAAGCAAGTTCTACCCAGGTTGTCTAGAGGAGAAGGGGTTGATCAGCAGAAAATCCACAGCAGAAAAGAATGGAGAAAGAAACATGCTGTTAGAACTTTCTTTTAAAAAAAATAAAATAAAATACAGACTCTAGGGAACATAAAGGTTCTTTGAGGAGGGAGAACCTTCACAGGTTCTGAACAAGGTAAAGGGAGCTTGCTGCACGAGTGAGAGGAGATTCCATGATCAGGAAAAGAAGCCTGGGGTCCAGGAGAAAGGACCCGGGACCCCAGAAGAAACTCACCAAAAGCTCAAGAACACTCAAGAGTGGAGAGGACTCTGAGGGATGGAAATGCATACTGGCATTCCTTCTAACACTTATATCATTTAAAAAAAATAATTTAAAATGATTAAGAAACTAAAGCCTATTCTATACTCTACAGCACAGAAGTCAATTGAGAATCAAATTAGAATCAAACAAGTTAGAACCTGGTCGGGTATAGTCTCAAAAACAGTTTTCCTTAAGTTGTTTGGTGAACTGGCTAACTTAGGTTATTCAGGCCCTTTCAGGCAATTCCACAATTCACAGAATGGCATTCACAAATTAAATTCTTGTAAATAATTTTCAAACCAAAAAATAAAAGTGGAGGTTTGGTATGATTATACATTCACATACATACATGTCTGGATTACTACTTATTCAGATAAATTATTGCACAACCAGTTATGTGGACCTAACTTAAAAACTTTTCCCCTTCACTACTTAAAATGACTTGCATTGCGTATCAAGAAAATTAGTACACTATCACTTTGTGGGACAAGGTGAAGTAGACTAAAAAGTATACATCACATCTCATCGCAAGTGCATCATACATATTTAACATAGTAACTGAAATAGGTTAGTATAAACCAGTTACATACAGTGTAGACAGGGTTAAACTATTTTCAGAACCAGAATACCTTTGTGCTAGTTGGACAGGACTTTAATGAAATAGAATGTTGGGTCTCACACTTAAAAGAATAGTAAAAGAATATTTAAAGACTAAAAAAATTTGTACCTTTGACTCCACGTTGCTTAACAAGAGAGGAATGTCAGAAGATGATGGCTTTGATAGGCCCAGCGAGTCACAGAGAGTTTGCACTTCCTGATAGATTTCGTTATTCTTTTCCAAATGAGAACTTTTAAGTTGCTTGCTGTGCAATATCTGTAAAGCTTGAAGCTCTGTACTTAAAAATACTAGAGAGAGAAAAAGTGTCATAATAGCATCGTTAAGACATCTTAAATATTTTTGTGCCTGTATTCTCATAGTAAATAAAACATACATGTAATACAAACGTAACAGAAAAGGAGTAGGCAGAGTTCTGCAAACTTAATGAAAAATGCCAAAGAGTTACTATTTTATACAAACTAATTAGAAAGAGTTATAAGCATGTAATTGGTTGGTACTCAGTTTTTTGGGGAAGAGGCTTACTTCCTTCCTGCCAAAAACCACCAATATAATTCTGTTTTTCTCTAATATGGGATTTTCTTATAAATTTTTCAGATTCATCATGAGCAAGTTATATTTCCTCTAGAAATCCTCAAAATATTGCCCATATGTGTGTAACTGGCAGTGCCACTTATTAAGATTGCCCAACATGTCACATTACAAGACCCCATTTTCAGTTGTTTATACCTTTGCCAAACTTTAATCGTCTGGGCTGACATTTTTCAAGTTGAGTTCAAAAGTCACGAAAGGTGAAAACTGAGGCTGCCTACGCGATCCTGTCATTAAAAAGTGTATCATAATCCATACAGCATGAATTAAGGTTGACAGACAAGCTTATTTCTAGCATTTCCTAACTTTTGAGCACTTGACTTTGCAACCTCAGACCTGGTCTACACTTAAAAGTTAAAAATTAAGTCCTAGTCTGAATCTCTATGTCCAACCAGTTCAAGCTTTCCCTCCACACACATCACTGTGCTTCCAGTGCCAGTCTCCTTGTCCAGCCAGTCCCTCGGGTTCCTTATCCCAATGTATCTCCCCACCCCACTGGGCCAGCTCTTGTCCCCTTTACATTTAAGTCAGGCAGTTTCTTCCTCCACACTACCTAGGTGCCAGCAGAAAGGTCATTGAGAGCACAGGAGAGAGACTCCCTGCTCTCAGTTTCACTGCCGTACCTAACCTGAAGCAGCTGTTACAGGGAAAGTCCAGCTTCTTCCCTGTATCTCCAGGCTGGAGCATTTGCAGTTACTCTGTTGGGATGGCACATGTACAGCCTGGTGACACACAGGAACTGTGAATGGCTGCAGCATGCTCAGTGCTGATGGAATCTTCAAATATCTTAGCTACTTTAATCTCAGCTAAAGCACTCACATACAGATGCACAGGTAACATTTATGCTGGTATTTTCTAACTTCTGCGTGCTTGACTTTGAAAAGTTAATGTTCTTTTAACACAGTTTTTGGTGTGTAATATAATTAGCAACCAGAAAACAGTGTATTTTGACACTCAAAGGAGGTAGAGCATCACTGATGTTAAAAAACAACTAGTATTTTCTATGCCACTTGAACCCTAAAGGCTATTGGGTATTCTTAATTACTACATAAAAATCCCATTGAGTTATACTTTTAGATAAAGGGCTTCAGAACATAACTGTGAAGACAAATATGAGGCAAAGGAAATATCAACACTGAAGACAGTGGAAGATAAGCAACCAAAAATGTGGAACATAAACGATGTTAGAGATGAGAAATATGCAAAAGATTAAATAAGAGGACAAAGAGCTTACAAAAAATAAATATTATTGCAAGAGGGAAAATTGTCGCAACTTACACAGGAGTTTAAGACAATCCTCTTTCTTTTTTAACCTGTCCTTAATATCTCCAGACACAAGTGTTGAATATGGGCAAGCCATTTCTTTTAAAAAACCACTAATCTCAAGCTGGAAGCTCTCTACATCTTCCCCACCTTAAGAAAAAAAGAAAAAAAAGATCATTGCAAAACTCAACGTTTTTTAATTTTATTTTAAACTTAAATTTGTTATTAAGAAAATTAATTATAAATTACAAGTTTAAACATAATAATATTAGTTTATGTAGAGACCAATCCAATAGGACTTGCTGTTATCTTAAATTAAAAACTGAGTCCTATACATAAATAAGCAACAATTTTAATCAGTTGAAGTGGACTAGTAGTTTACATCTAGTGTAAGGTGAGTGGGATAGGCTTTATTTTCCCTTCAAACCATAACAACATGGTTGTCATTTTTATATCACAAATCATAGATCATAGTTAGGGCCCTACTAAATTCACAGTCCATTTTGGTCAATTTCATGGTCATGGGGGTTTTTAAATAGTAAATTTCATGATTTCAGCTACTTAAATCTGAAATTTCATGGTGTTGTAATTGTAGGGGTCCTGACCCCAAAAGGAGTGGGGGGGACGGGACACACCAGATTTCACAGTCCGTGACCCATTTTTCATGGTCGCTAATTTGGTAGGGCCCTAAACATAGTAATAGGATGAAATGTAATAGTGCAAAGTGCAAGGTCATGCACTTAGGAACTAACAACAGAAATTTTTGCTATAAACTGGGGACTTGGTTGGAAGTGACAGAGGAGGAGAAAGACCTAGGTCTACTGATTGATCACAGGACCAAAGAAGGGCTACTAGCATGATCAGAGGAATGGAAAACCTACCTTATGAGAGGAGATTCAAAGAGCTTGGCTTGTTCAGCCTAACCCAGTGGTTTTCAACCTGTGGTCCACAGACCCCTGGGGTCCACAGACTCTAAAATTTCCAAAGGGATCCGCATCTTCATTTGAAATTTTTTAGGGGCCTGCAAATGCAAAAAAGGTTGAAAACCACTGGCCTAATCAAAAGAAGGCTGATGGGAGATATGATTTTCTCTGTAAATACATCAAAGGGATAAATACCAGAGATGGGCAAGAATTATTTAAGTTAAGTGTCAGTATTGATAAGAATAAATGGTCATACTGGCCATCAATACATTTAGGTTTGAAATTAGATAAAGGTTTCTAATCATCAGAGGAGTAAAGTTCTGGAACAGCCTTCCAAGGGGGGGTAGTGGAGGGGGAAAAAACAAACCAACCAACCAACCAAAAAAAACTTAACTGGCTTCAACACTGAGCTTGAGAAGTTTATGGAGAGTAGTATGATGCGACTACCTACAATGGCATATAGCCGATCTGCGACTTCTAGTAGCAAATATCTCCAACAGCCCATGGGACACTAGATGGGGAGGGCTCTGAGTTACAACAGGGAATTCTTTCCCAGCTGGCTGGCTGGCGGGTTTTGACCACATGCTTGGGGTGTAAGTGACCGCCTTATTTGGGGTTAGGAAGGAGTTTTCCCCAGGTCACATCAGAAGAGAGCCCAGAGGGTTTTACCTTCCTCTGAAGCATGCATCACTTGCATGTTTAAACTAGCATAAAGAGTGGATTCTCTATAATGGAGGATTCTCATGATTTGAGGACTTCAGTAACTCAGCCAGCGATTACAGGTCTATTACAGGAGTGGGGAGAAGAGGTCTGTAGCTTGCAATGTGCAGAAGGTCATACTAGATGATCATGATGGTCCCCTCTGGCCTTAATGTCTACGAGTCTACCTCGTAGGATGTTTTCACATAAAGAAGTTATGGAGGGAAAACTTAACTAAATGAGGTACCTACATATTGTTTTATCATTTCATCACAAAAATATAAAGTCTATAATCATTTGTAGGTTGTATGTAAATGCCTTTTTATAGTAAGGATGTTTTAAAAAGAATTAAGAAATTTTTAAACAGTTAAAAACAGAACACACAAACACATGAGTTTTACCCTTGGGTTTGTTCTTTACTACAACTATCTTACTCCTAAGCATCAATACTGTTTCTTTGACTAAGATTACAAGGTTATTATTAAACAAAATATAATTTATAAACAATAAACAGTCTTAAGCAACCACTACATTATTTCAATAAATTAAAGTTCAAATTCTGTGGAAATACCAGCTGTTGAAGTGATGCTTTCTTCCAGGTCACACACTGATTTTATTTCGGAACTTAACCAAACACAAAGCTCAGAAAAGTCTGGTGAAGATAATCCATTTTCTACTGCTTTGCTAAGTGCTTCCTCCTCTAACAGGGGACCTTTATACCTGAACGGGGGGTGGGGGGAAAGAAAAAAAATACCAGTATAAAAAAAAAAAAAGTTTGACAAATACAGCACCGGGATTTTAAATTTATTTTCATATAAGTTGTTTCACAGTAGTTAGAAACCGGATGAATCCATTACAATTTTTTAGATCACTGAATACATAATTCACAGATCTTACAATATTTAACACCTAGGAAAATTTGTAAAAGAAGTTATGCAGCACTAATGTTAATCTTCTGACAAGGCAGAAAGTATGTATGTGTTTATGTATCACAGATATGTAAAACCACTTAAATAAAAGTATAAATACAATGTCTAAGATTTGGACTATGCTGAAGAGATTATAAATAAGGACACAATTTAAATGGACTTAGTCGATTTAAAAAAAGTTGTAAAGAAAATTTGAAGTAATAGGTAAAACAGTTATTAGCAGTGAAATAATCTGAAAATCAAATATACTTATTATTTATGCCCTGTTTTATTTTCATTGTCCAAACTCAGGGAAATGCAAAAAGTAATGAAATCTCTTTCATTTTGCTCACTTTCAGGTTCTTGATACTGCAACCTTTGGGGTTCAGATACTATAGGGAAATGTTTAAAAACAGTTCTTATTGCAATTTTTAAAATTACACTGTAAACTCATCCTTATTTTAATTTCTTCAAATCATTATCTCAGAGTTCACAGGACCTAGTTTTTTTTCAGGATTGGTACATTCCATTGCTGTGGGATTCTATTCTTGATGAATTTCTGTACCAAGTAAAAGGCCATGCTGCATAGATTTCTCCTTTAGTTCTTGCTTGGTCTCCTAATAGCATATAGGTTCTCATATACCACATATATAGAACCTATATAGAACAGAAGAAATATCTTCATTGCCTTTGCATAATCTCATGCAAGCTAACAATGTTTGTCATCATTTATAGCTTTACAGACATAGAGGGTTAGTGTAACACTTCCCTCTTCCATGTGATGTACATCTAAGATCTCTATTTCATGATTACACTTGAGGGAGAAATAAATATACACAGTTTTCACTATCCTAATATGTTCAAAACCATTAAATGATTAACTCTAAATATGCATCAAATAGGTAGTAAAACGTAAAGGAAGTCTTGCTTTTCCATATAGTATGATCTAAATATATTCTCTATGAAACATCCAAAATTTTACCAATTTATGTGATTGTATTATTCATAGTGTATCAAGAAAGGGTTATTTTGAAATCTTTGGGCCCAATTCTGAGAAGTGCACTGTATGTGCCTCTATGGAGCCCCACTGACTTCAATAGGGCTCCTCTTGGGTCCAAGTTTCCACCCACACGGACTAACTTGAAGGATGGGGACCCTATATTCAGAACTATTCCCAACAAACTGAATGCAGTAGGACTTACTTTAAGGAAGGCAAAGTTGAATGAATACATTGGAGAAAAACACACATCCCCTATTTGTAGCGTTTAACACTTATTGATTTCTAGTCTTCCAATAGTCATTTAGTGGAATCATATATATATTTTCCCTTTTATTCCTACAGAAGTGTCACATGCTAAGCACTGTATCAGAGGAGTAGCCGTGTTAGTCTGAATCTGTAAAAAGCAACAGAGGGTCCTGTGGCACCTTTGAGATCTCAAAGGTGCCACAGGACCCTCTGATGCTAAGCACTCTAGCCCTCTTCCCCTTTCAAAATAAGGTTCTGACAGGGTAAGCACAAAACACAGATGAATTACCCAGATCTCCCGGGTAAACACACACGTACGTACTCTAGTTTACGAAGTCCCTGCACCCATCCCTCGAGCTTGTGTGCCCACTGCTCCCATACCCATCTCCACACCTTTCCCCCACGCAGCCCCTCCAGAGGGTCGGTCCTTTCTAGGCGGGACAACAGCGTCTCACCCACACTGCTGGGGGGGGGGGGGCGCACAACTCTTTGAATCAACACAGGCCATTGGCCCCCAAAAATCCCCCGGGGATGATCCTTCCGCCGCAGTTTCCCCTTCTTCCTACTCTCACTCCCCCACCCGCCCCCAGATCCCGGCTGGGGGCCATTTCTCGGTGCAAGGGACACGCCGGAGTAGGCGCCCCCGTGTCGCTCCGAGTCCTGCAGGAGCAGCCACAGGCGGACAGCGCCGGCGGAGGCCGAGCTGCTCACAAGGCTTCGGGGGCTGAAGCGAGGGACTGTGGCGCCGAGGATCCAGCGCAGGCTGCTGCAGTGGAGCTGCGGGAACCGAGTGTTATCCCCCGCCCGGAAACGGGGCCCATGGCGCCTCTGCACAACGGGAACGACAGACAGGCCCGGCGGCTGAGAGGGCAGGAGGCCGCCCCCACGCACACTCACCCCAAAGCCTCCAACGCGTCTAGAATGTCGCTCTCCATTTTCAGCTCCTGCTCGTGCGCCCTCATGCTGCCGCGCGGCCCCGAGTCCCCGCTTCAAACAGGCCCCGCCCCACACGGCCTCCGCTCCCCCTCCACACAGGCCCCGCCCCGCACGGCCTCGGGTTCCGCCCCCCAAGGCTCCGCCCCGCACGGCCCCGGGTGTCCCTCACACAGGCCCCGCCCCACACGGCCTCCGCTTCCCCACCACACAGGCCCCGCCCCGCACGGCCCCGGGTGTCCCTCGCACAGGTCCCGCCGGTCGCCGACAGCGAGCGAGCCAGGCTTGGGCGCCTTTTACACACAAGCCCTCCCGGTGCGGGGACGCGCTGAACGGGGAAGCGGCAAAGCGTTACTGACCTGATAGGCACAGAGAGTCCGAACCGCTTCCTGAAACAGAGGTTGTATGCCTGGGAACTGTTGGAGAGTGAGTGCTACGGTCAATGCTACATTAGAGGGGCTGTGTTGTGAACTGGTAGGGTGACTATCCGAGTGTCTGTCTGCTGTGACCATTTGTTTGACTGAAGCTAGTTGCAGGGACTGTTTAACCGTGTTTGTTTGTTTGAAAAGTGTGAATTGGGAGTGCTTTGTTCCAGGTTGGCCTTGAGTGGTTGATTGGAGGGAAGGCTTTGAGCGGGGCCAACTGCTTCAAGCCAACAGCCTTATAAAAAAACAGCCAGTTGCAAACTGAGGCTTTGGCTACACTTGCAGCTGTACAGCGCTGTGAGGTAAACCTGTCTTCATACAGCTGAGTAGGGAAAGCGCTGCAGTCTGTCCACACTGACAGCTGACAGCGCAGTGGCGTGGCCACACTTGCAACATTTGCAGCTGTGTTGGGAGCGGTGAACTATGGGCAGCTATCCCAGCATTCACGTGGCTGCAATGTGCTTTTCAGAACGGCGGTGGATTTTGACAGGGAGGGTGGGGGGAGAGAGAGTGCTTTTTGGAGCGTGTCAGCACTCTATTTTGCAAGTTCTGAACGCCCGGCCCCCTGCTCATTCATTCACTCACTCAAAGCAAACAGCAAACTGTTTGCTTTTTCTCTGTGGTACGAGCTTTGAAACCGGCACTTCCGCATTCCTGCAGCCGGTCACAACAATGGAGAGGATTGGCCACTTCACAAGTGATCAGTACAGTGCTGCAGGTTGTTTCCTGGTACACAGTCACAGGCGAGAGTCGTAGCCACTCCGCTGTATCTCTTATGCTTCTCGGGGAGGTGGAGTAATGCAGCGGTGTACCCAGGGAGATACAGCGCTGTACGTGCCTTGCCAGTGTAGCCGGTCAGTGAGTTACAGCGCTGTGGGCAGCTTTACAGTGCTTGTAACTCACAAGTGTAGCCAAGGCCCGAGTGAGCAGCAAACTGTGGACAGGCAGACAGGGCTCAGAGCTCCAGTATGAAACTGGAGAAAAGCCTGTTGAGAGTCTTTGGGTTAAGTTTAGAGGCGAGAGCAATAAGGGTGATATCATGGTGGGCATCTGCTATAGACCACCAGACCAGGAGGATGAGATGGACGAGGCTTTCTTTGGACAACTAACCGAAGTTTCCAGATCACAGGCCCTGGTTCTCATGGGGGACTTCAATCACCCTGACATCTGCTGGGAGAGTAATACAGCAGTGCACAGACAATCCAGGAAATTTTTGGAGAGTGTTGGGGACAATTTCCTGGTGCAAGTGCTGGAGGAACCAACTAGGGGCCATGTCCTCTTAACTTGCTGCTCACAAACAGGGAAGATTTGGTAGGGGAAGTAGAAGTGGGTGGCAACCTGGGCAGCAGTGACCATGAGATGGTCGAGTTCAGGATCCTGACAAAAGGGAAGAAAGGAGGGCAGCAGAATACGGACACTGGACTTCAGAAAAGCAGACTTTGACTCCCTCAGGGAACTGATGGGCAGGATCCCCTGGGAGACTAATATGAGGTCGAAAGGAGTCCAAGAGAAGCCTTAAAGAGGTCGAAAGGAGTCCAAGAGAAGCCTTATTTTAAAGAAGCCTTATTGAGGGTGCAGGAACAAACCATCCCAATGTGCAAAAAGAATACCAAATATGGCAGGCGACCAGCTTGGCTTAACAGAGAAATCTTCGGTGAGCTTAAACAAAAAAGGAAGCTTACAAGAAGTAGAAACTTGGACAGATGACTAGGGAGGAGTATAAAAATATTGCTCGAGCATGCAGGGGTGTAATCAGGAAGGCCAAAGCACAATTGGAGTTGCAGCTAGCAAGGGATGTGAAGGGTAACAAGAAGGGTTTCTACAGGTATGTTAGCAAAAAGAAGAAGGTCAGGGAAAGTGTGGGACCCTTACTGAATGGGGGAGGCAACCTAGTGACAGATGATGTGGAAAAAGCTGAAGTACTTAATGCTTTTTTTGCCTTGGTCTTCACAGACAAGGTCAGCTCCCACACTGCTGCATTGGGCAGCAAAGTATGGGGAGGAGGTGAGCAGCCCTCAGTGGTGAAAGAACAGGTTAAGGACTATTTAGAAAAGCTGGACATGCACATGCCGATGGGTTGGGATCTAATGCATCTGAGGGTGCTGAGGGAGTTGGCTGATGTGATTACAGAGCCATTGGCCATTATCTTTGAAAACTCATGGCGATTGGGGGAGGTCCTGGACGATTGAAAAAAGGCAAAGATAGTGCCCATCTTTAAAAAAGGGAAGAAGGAGAATCTGGGGAACTACAGAACGGTCAGCCTCACCTCTGTCCCTGGAAAAATCATGGAGCAGGTCCTCAGGGGATCCATTTTGAAGCACTTGGAGGAGAGGAAGGTGATCAGGAACAGTCCACTTGGATTCACCAAGGGCAAGTCATGCCTGACCAACCTGATTGCCTTCTATGATGAGATAACTGGCTCTGAGGATGTGGGGAAAGCGGTGAACATGATATTCCTCGAATTTAACAAAGCTTTTGATATGGTCTCCCACAGTATTCTTGCCAGCAAGTTAAAGAAGTATGGGCTGAATGAATGGACTATAGGATGGACAGAAAGCTGGCTAGGTCGTCAGGCTCAACGGGTAGTGATCAATGGCTCCAGGTCTAGTTGGCAGCCGGTATCAAGCGGCGTGCCCCAAGGGTCGGTCCTGGGGCCGGTTTTGTTCAATATCTTCATTAATGATCTGGAGGATGGCATGGATTGCACGCTCCGCAAGTTTGCAGATGACACTAAACTGGGAGGAGTGGTAGATACACTGGAGGGTAGAGATAGGATAAAGAGGGACCTAGACAAATTAGAGGATTGGGCCAAAAGAAATCTGATGAGGTTCAACAAGTCCTGCACTTAAGACGGAAGAATCCCATGCACTGCTATAGACTGGGGACCGACTGGCTAAGCGGGAGTTCTGCAGAAAAGGACATGGGGTTACAGTTGACGAGTGGATATGAGTCAACAGTGTGCCCTTGTTGCCAAGAAGACTAATGGCATATTGGGCTGCATTAGTAGGAGCATTGCCAGCAGATCAAGCAAAGTGATTATTCCCCTCTATTCGGCACTGGTGAGGCCACATCTGGAATATTGCATCCAGTTTTGGGCCACCCACTACAGAAATGATGTGGACAAATTGGAGAGAGTCCAGCAGAGGGCAACAAAAATGATTAGGAGGCTGGGGCACATGACTTATGAGGAGAGGCTGAAGGAACTGGGCTTATTTAGTCTGCAGAAGAGAAGAATGAGGGGGGATTTGATAGCAGCCTTCAACTACCTGAAGGGGGGTTCCAAAGAGAATGGAGCTAAGCTGTTCTCAGTGGTGGCAGATGACAGAACAAGGAGCAATGGTCTCAAATTGTAGTGGGGGAGGTCTAGGTTGGATATTAGGAAAAACTATTTCACTAGGAGGGTGGTGAACCACTGGAATGGGTTACCTAGGGAGGTGGTGGAGGCTCCATCCTTAGAGGTTTTTAAGGCCCAGCTTGACAAAGCCCTAGCTGGGATGATTTAGTTGTGGTTGGTCCTGCTTTGAGCAGGGGGTTGGACTAGATGACCTCCTGAGGTCTCTTCCAACCTTAATCGTCTATGATTCTTCTATGATTCTATGCATTTAGCAGTCCTGTTGCACCTGCCCTCAGCCAAGCTGTCATCTCACATATTCAGTTGTGTTTTAGGCAAACAGCTGTGGTTTCTCTGCCTCCAGGGAATACTGACACCTGTTATCACACAGTCCCTTTCTCCCCTCTCTCTACTCTCTTTCTTGTCTCCAGGAACCTGTTCATGGGTACTGGCTTAGCAGAGCATGTTTAAGAGCTTCACTCAAAAGAAACAGATACCAGGGCAGCCAGAAGGGCCAGTCTCAGACACTGAAATGTGGCCAAGGGTTCTATCAAAATACTCTCTCACGGTCCACTTAATCACTACTTTAAAGTCTGCTGGACGCTGTCTTTATGCCAACCCACCATGCATAGCAGTATCAGTGGCTCAGCACTGCTTTCTCAAAACCCTCATCTGCACCCCACCCCCATCTGCTATTAAGAACAGAGCCTGAATACCATTTCTGTCCTAAGGCGGTACGTGTACAGGGATAAAAGACCTGTGGTGGTCGCAGGTCAGCTGACTTGGGTTCGGGCTATGGAGCTAAAAATTGCTATGTAGACATTCAGGCTTAGGCTGGAGACCGACACTTGACCCTCACAGAGTCCAAGAGCTTGGGCTCCAGCCTGAAGCCAAACATCTACATGGTGATTTTTCAGCCTCGGGACTGAAAGGATAGATTTGAATGAAGAGAGGAAAAGGAGTTCCAGACATAAGGGATGGATTGACTGTTAAATGACAGCACTTGGGTCCAGATTCTAACCTGACCTTGCAGGGCTACATAAAAGAGAGAAGTGGGAGGAGTTTAGGAGGAGCTTCCACGTCTTCTTTTGTACTCATTTGGGAAATAGGCAGACTTCTGAGAGGAATGTACACTCCTAATGCTCCCCGCCCCCCAGGCGTTAGCTATTTGAAATGGGGCAGGAGGACCATGGCTGCATCAAAATGGATAGGGAAACATATTATACCTTATTCAAGTGGTGTGCCAATGTGAGCTGTGTGGGAGCCCTAAGTCAGCAATATCCCACCTGAGAACTCCAGCTGCTGTACCGCCTCCACACACCCCCATAAACGTGGATACTTTTCCCTCACATTTTCCTAACATGTGCATTTAAAGTCTTGAAACTCCATGTTCTTAACCAAGCAACAGTAAGCACTATTCATTAACTTCCAGTTTGAATCTAATTGAATGCAATACAGTATAGAGACATGCCGAATTAATGTTAAACTGGAAAAATATGGGGTATGAATAAGCTTTTCATTATTATAGAGTTTATTTTTGATATCTTTTTAAAAACAGTACAACTACAAAGTACTGTTTCCCATAATGAATCATCGTTATAAAGCTGTTTTTAGGAACCAAGCAATTTTCTTGTCACTTTAGGAGCATGGTAAAAAAAAGTTCATTGTATTAAGCTTTAGAACAATTGGAAGTGAAATAATCATTCAAAACAAAACTAGTAATGTGATAATTGAAGAGATACAGTACATAGGTACTGCAGCAATTTCTCTAACCCACTCTTTTTTGTAAGTTTTATTACAGGTTTGCCATACATATATTTTCCAGGTCTAATTCCAGGACCATTAAGTATGCCTTTGACAGACTGACAATATCCTTAACAAACTTTATGGAATTAAGATACAACTTCACTGAATTACATTAAACCTTATTAAATTAGGTTTAATACCTTTGGGGTCCATCGTATTAAAAATGCAATTGTGTATGTGTTATTGTGGAAAGAATGTAACATCTAGGAGGGGAATGCTAATGTAATTCCTCTGGTTATCAGCCCTTTGAAGCCATTCCCTGGGGAGGTTCGTGTACACTAGTTCAAACTGGATTCTCCAGGGACCAACAGACAAAAAGAGGATTTTGGGATAAAAAGCCTGATTTTAAACAGGCCCATGGGTTTCCTCTTGATCCAGCTAACAGACAGGACCCCTGGTCCACAGTGGGCCCCAATTCTTAGGGAAGGGTTGGAAGGAGTTGGCCTATAAGTGAGTGAGGACCCATAAGACTGGGTGCTAGTCCTCAGCCAAGACTGTTATGAACATGTGATCCTGGAGAGACTCTTTTGGGTAGGAGAGGGTGGGAGTTGAAAGACTCACATGCCAGAACCCATGTTGAAGACAGTTGGGAGGAATCTCTGGTAAACTTGTGCATATGCGTGTAGGCTCTTTTATTGTTTTATTATATTTTTAAAGAATAAAATAGGCTTCCATAGGAAGTGTTGTGTGGTAACTCATAATGGTTGACAATCACTCTGTTATCCATCGCTGAAGAGAAAGTGTGCAGACCTGCTTAGGCAGAGTCTCTTGCTGGGAATAATACAGGGAAGGCAGGGATCTGCTCCACCTGGAAATACACCAGTCCAAAGGGAGAGAGACGTGGGTCTCTGCTCAAGAAAGGCAATGGCCAGGAGCTGGAAACCTGAGAGCAGGTGCCCTTGCTGTACCATAGAGGGGGGAGTACAGGTGCAGGTGGCCTGAACTATGATAATGCCCTGGCAAGAGATGATGTGGAAATTTCTGCTACTTTACTTTTGGGTGTTGCAAACAGCTGTCAGGGGATCACAACCATCCTACCATTCCCATGTTCCTAAATAGAAAGGGGGTCCCTGTTTAGATCCCAGCTAAAGGGAGGGAAGAGGGAGATCCTGGTATGGTCACAATATGTTAAAGGTTGAGAATCTCTGCACTAGATCATACTCCCCTCCACAGACAGAAATAGAAACTAGGATTTTGAGTCCCAACAGTCCTCTGCTATTCAGTAAAGTTATTTAAATCTCTGGCAAAGTGTAAACCTCCTCCTCTGGCTGGTCCACAAAGCAGAACAGCCTAGTACTGCTTCCATCTTTTAGCTCAAGTAGTAGAAGTATGTGCTGTGCATCTAAAAGTCTTGGGTTCCAGAACTGCTTATGAGTGTGTGTGGGGTGTCAATATGGTTTCATATTTTGGAATTTCGGGGAGGGGAGTTCAGTTGCTTTTAAAAAAATAGGGAACTGTATACCAAAAATATGTTAAGAGAATATTATGGTTGCAAAGGTTGCACTCAGATGTTAGGAAAACAGTTTTAAATTTGCCAGTGTGAGTGCATTACAGTTTTACAGCAATATAGTTTTTAATTACATTATCAGACATTATTTGTGCCACATGACCCCTGCCTCATTCAGTGTTTAGGATGGATGATGAATTAGGCAGAGGGCTGCAGATGAAACAGGATGTTCCCTTGTGAGTTAGGCACTGAACTGGAACTCTCTACCATCCCTGTCTTTGTCACACATTCCTATGTAATACTGATCCACACTATTATACATTCATGAAAGCAGATCAAACTAAGGTTGCATGGATAATATTAATTCTGGTATTTCCTAACTTCTGAGTGCTTGAGTTTGCAACCTTAACGTTCTTTTAGTATAGGTTTTTAAAAAAAAAATGTAATTAAAATGTTAGTCCAGGGGTGTGCAAACTTTTTGGCCCGAGGGCCACATCGGGGAATAGAAATTGTATAGCGGGCCATGAGTGCTCACAAAATTGGGGTTGGGGTATGGAAGGGGGTGCGGGCTCTGGGGTGGGGCTGGAATGAGGAGTTTGGGGTGTAGGAGGGTGCTCTGGGCTGGGACTGAGGGGTTTGGAGGGCAGGAGGGGGATTAGGGCTGGGACAGGGGTGCGGGAAGGGGTGCAGTTTCCAGCTGGGGGTGCAGCCTCTGAGGTGGGGCTGGGGATGAGAGGTTTGGGGTGCAGGAGGGTGCTCCGGGCTGGGATCAAGGGGTTTGGAGAATGGGTGGTAGATCGGGGTCGGGCTGGGGTGCGGGGAGAGGCTCAGAGGATGCAGGCTCCGAGCGGCGCTTACCTCAAGTGGCTTCTAGAAGCAGTGGCATGTCCCTTCTCTGACTCCTATGGGGAGGCGCAGCCAGGCGGCTCTGCACTCTACCCCATCTGCAGGCACTGCTCCTGCAGCTCCCATTGAAACGCATAGGAGCCGGAGCGGGGCCATGCCAGTGGCGTAGCCAGGTGGAGGGAACAGGGGGAGCAATAAAAAAAAAAAAAGGCGCCACCCGCTGTGGCGCTTTTACTTACCCGGCGGCGCTCCGGGTCTTCAGCGGTGGGCCCTTCACTCGCTCCGGGTTTCTTCGGCAGCACTGAAGGTCCCGCCACCGAAATGCCACTGAAGACCTGGAGTGAGTGAAGGTCCCGCCGCCGAAGATCCGGAGCGCCACCAGGTGAGTAAAATAAAAGCGCCGCAGCACTTTTTTTATCGCTCCCCGGGTTAGTACAAAGGCGCCAGGAAATTGACAAGGCGCCACTTGTGCTCAGCGGGGAAGCGGCCGCTCTCCCCCAGCTACGCTACTGCATGCCGCGGCTTCTGGGAGCCGCGTGGTGTGGCCCCAACCCTGCGCTGCAGCTGGAGCAGGGCTGAGCCACATGGTACGGCCCCCAACCCAGTGCCCCGACTGGAGTGCCAGAGCAGGGCCAAGCTGCGTGGTGCGGCTCACAGGCTGGCTTAAAACAGCTTGCGGGCCGTAGTTTGCCCACCCCGTGTTAGTATGTTTTAATGCTTTTGGAACTTGCATGTTAAACTCTGTGTCAAATTCAAAACAAAACATCAAGCATCCTAACAACTGATTGTACAAAGAAATTGCCTCCTCACACCCGTTTTTGGTTAATCTCAATTGATGGTTGTCCTGGATTTTATGTCAATCTGAAGTTTACTGAAATATCGTAATATTGTCAGTATTTAGAGAAGTACATTCTTGGATTCAGAAGAATAGTCAGGCTGGATTGGCTTGCAGAAATTAAAGTAAAACATTTCATGCAAAATGGATGTTTCCTTCCTGCTCTTCAGCCTCTTCTCCTTTTGGTGCTCTTTTTTCTCTTGCATTAATCTCGTTTTTCAAATTCATCTGGAGTTGGCCCACAGCAATAAAAACTAATTACCTTGGATTTTAAGAATAGGTTTCTTAGTTTCCTATCCAAGTATTGACCAGGCTTTAGCCTGCTTAGTTTGTGAGAATCAAGAGGGTCAGTTCACAAAGTAGTCTGGCTCTCGACATACGATCCATATTTCTCTTCTTTTTTATTATCAAAGTATATGTGGAGGAAAAAGATTAATTTAAAATCTGCAGTAGAAGAATAGATTAAATACAATAGTTCAGCTTTCTTTGGACAAAGAAAATAATAGTATAGCTGGAACTTGTGTTCCATTCTTCACCTACCTTTCCCCAAGAAGCTCAAGGTCCAAGTCGTTTAGGTATTCCATTTGTTGTTATTAATAAGAAGGGCCTCAAGGCCCAGGTGACTGGCACTTTGCAGGATGTACACTATATGATGAGAAGCGATAAAGGGAGTAACTTTGGGAAAGCAGTATTCAGTTTCTTCATGGAGAAAATACAAATATTTCCAGATACAATAAGTAAATGTTTAAAAAAAATCCACTTGTTTTCTCCTTTATAATAAGCAGCATGGAACAGCCCCACTGCCCCCACAGGATCAAATGTAAATTGAATTTGAGAGATACAGACACCGCAGTCGTTATTTGAATGCAACAAGTCTACAAGTCTTTTTTCTGTGCATTTTTGTTGGAATAAAAAGAAACAGCAGAAAATTATCAACCACTAGAGGGGACCATAGTAGCAGAGAAAGAAGGGGAGTAAGTGATACAAAGTGCTTAAAAGGGCCCATCTACATGCAAAGTTGTACTGGCTTAAGAAAACATGTAATTTAAAATTGATTTAGTTAATACAGTACAAAACGCTGTCTGGGCACTCTTCAATCAATATAAACCAGGGTTATATTGATTTAGCTTAAATCGATTACTAATTGTTTTACGCTCAATTAAAATAAAACCAAATCTCTTAAACCAAAATAAGAACTTTTACATAGGCTAGCTCTACATTTAAACCATTCCACTGGCACAGTTGCAGTGCTGCGGCTTTAACATAGACATTTACAACAGTGACAGGAGGGGTTCTCCCGTCGCTGTAGTTAATCCACCTCCCTGCATTTTAGTGCAGATGCAGCCACAGGGTTTTGGCCCAGTTTGATATAAATAGATATAAATTAAATCTGTGCAAACTGTAAAGAGAACCACTCACCGTTCTTTTAGCATGATAAGTCTAAAAAAGCAGCATGCAATATTTTCCTATCTACTCATGGAAGTTGTATTGATGTAAGTTAAATTGATTTAAAAACTGATTCGGTTAAACTGGTGCAAACCCAAGTGTGGACACACTTATATCAGTTTAAAATTGATTTAAGACTGTCCACCCAAAGTTGGACCAGTTTAACTAAATCAATTTAGAAATACATCTTTAGTTAAACCAGTGTAACTGTGTTTGTAGAGCAGAACAGCGCGGAGGAGGAGGGAGGGAGGACATGTGCGGGAGGAACCAGCTATGCCATGAGCTAGGATCTTTTCAAGACTCCACCCCAGCCTAGCCAGTGCTGCCAGCCAGGCACTGACAAGCCCGATGAAGGGGAAGGAACCTTGGGAAGTACGTGCATGCATTTTTTCTTACAATGTTTAGATGTAAAGAAGGCGCTTCCCTCAACCCCAAGTTAACAGGACTTTTCGTTGTTTTACTCATACGAGAGGAGGAAGCAGTACAACAAACAGAGGTAGAATTGTTATCTGCTTTTTATTCCCCTGGATGGTTAGGCGGGGTGGAGGGAAGGAGGCAAAGATGCTGAGCAGTTTGTTTATGTAGATAGGGAAGTTCCTTGTATCCTCTTGAGAGATCTTGATGAAACTTTCATGGAGATACTCTGCAATCCTCTCCAGAAGGGATGGCAGCCTTAGTTCTTCCTCTGTGGTAGGACACTTTCCCACACCACTCCACAATGTCTTCAAATGGCACCATTGCAGCAAACAGACTAGCAGCTTTGCTCTCTGCCTTTTTTACCCTCAGGAGTGAGATATTAGCTACAATCACCACCGCCTGTGGAAAACAGTACCAGTACTTGGTGCCATTGCCCTGAACCCATACCCATGGAAATAGGGGCTGAAATGTTATTGTTTCATGCAACTGAACAAGTCCCTCCTCATTTCCTCCCCCACCTTCTCCTGTGGCAGGCCATACTGACCATTGATGGGGCTGGAGAGTGCTGTGCAGATGCTCTCCAAAAGTTGAAATGGCAATAAGCATGTCTTATTTAAAACTTTTATGGGAATAAGGGATGGGAGTTCTGAAATGTATCTTTCCCTTTCTGTTGTGACTGTAAATCCAATGATTCATCTACATGTTTTATCTGTAGCTGCTGCCATTGTGGCTTGAGGGGTGCCCCCTCCACACTTGTGGAACACCTGACCCTGATGAGAAGGAGAAAGACGACGACTAGGGAGGATATGTTCAATGAGATCCTGCATGACAGTGCTGGATCAGACTGTGAACAGAGGACATGGAAGGTGACTATGGCAGACAGCATGGAGAAGGAAAGAGAAGACAGGAAAAAGACCCAGGAAAAGCAGAGGGAAATCCACCAGGACATAATGTGTCTTCTCAGGCAGCAAACGCAAATGCTGCAGAGTTGTTGACCTCCAGGTCCAATAATCATGGCTTGCTTCCCTCTGCAGTCAATGGAGAACACACTTTTAGCACTTTTCTACACCCTCCGACATTCCACATGACCAATGCGTAATTTGTGCAAGGGCTGAGCCCCACCCCCTCTAGACTTGGCGGTTCAGAGCCCCAGCAACTCTGGGCTTACTGTTTCAGTTATGAAAGTAAAATAATTGCTTGAGTCCCGGTACCTCTTTCATTACAAATTAAGCACAGCACGTGATATTAGCAGCCACATACCTACCCCTACCACTCCATACTGGGAGACAGTAAGGACAACCACAACTTCACATACACTGACCTGTGACAGCCACGGCTGCTGTATGTGTAGTGTACCCAAAATGGACAGGAATGTTATCTACCATTTTTAATTTTAAAGTTCTGTTTTATTAATTTATTTTAGAAGTTTATATTGTATTTATTTTAATTACCCTTTTTTGCACTGATTGTGGTATGTAATACATTTATATTTATTGGAAATAAATTCATGTTTATTTTTTCACAACATATACTGCAAAATGCAGAATGCTACTCAAAGCACCCACTATTTATAATTGAACGAAGCCACAGAACGCATAGGTTCAGTGAAAAATACAGTGTAATAATTATAAATGTGGAGCAAGCACCACATAATTCATAGGTGTATTAAAAGACTGGTATATTCATAGATGTACACCAAGTACTACATAATTCCTAATAGTTCCCAAAACTTCACAGTCAAATGAAGCACAGTCCACCACACCACATTACTGTGCCTGCCTGTTAAAGTGCTCTTTTGAAGGTCTCCCTCAACCATGTAGCTCTGTGTTGAGCTCTTCTAATGGCCCTGGTGTCTGGTTGTTCAAAGTCAGCAGACAGCTGCTCCATCTCTGCCCTCCACCCAGCAGCAACTTTTCCCCCTTTGCCTCATAGATATTACATAGGACAGAAGCAGGCAGTTATGACCATTGGGATGTTTTTCTCACTGAGTAAGCAAAGTCAGCGTCCCTTCAGCCTACCACAGGAGCATTCAACTGTCATTCTGCACCGGCTGAGCCAGTAGTTGAGTCTTTCCTTGATTCTGTCAAGCTGGCTGGTGTATGGGTCTATGAGCCAGGGAAGCAAGGGGTAAGCTGGGTCTCCCAGAATCACTGCTGGCATTTCAACATCACCAGTGGTACTCTGCCTATTGGAAAAGGATGTCCATGCTTGCAGCTTTCTGAACAGTCCTGAGTTCTTAAAGATGCAAGCGTCATGCACCTTCCCTGAGCAGTCCACATTGATATTGGTGAATCATCCCCAGTGATCCACCAACACTTGCATACCCAGGGGAAAGTAGCCCTTTCTGTTGGTGTATTCTGTGGCAAAGTGGGCTGGTGCCAAAATAAGGACATGCATGCTATCGCTTTCGAGAACTTGATTGCTGCAAATACATCCATTATGTCCTGCACATTGCTGAGTGTCACAGTCCTGCATAGTAGAAGATGATTAATGGCCCTACATGCTTGCATGACAATGGCCCCCACAATGGATTCTCCAACTCCAAAATCCAGGACTGAATGCTTCCACATTGTGATTGCCACTTGCTTCTCCACTCTCAGCACAGCTCTTATTCTGGTGTCCCTGAGCTGGAGGGCTGGGGGGAGCTCAGCACTCAGGTCTGGAATGCGGCTTTTTGCATCCGAAAGTTTTGTAGCCACTGCTTGTCATCCCAAACCTGCATTACAATGCAATCCCATCAGTCAATGCTCATTTCTCAGGCCCAAAAGTGGTGCCCCACCATCTTTAGCTGCTCTGTGAATGCCACCAACAACCTTGAGTTGTTGTTTGGTATGTCCCTCAGCAATGTGTCCTTCAAGAAATTGTCATGGCCCCCATTGCTGAGATTCTTCCTGAGGCTCTTCCAGTACCAGAGGATTGTTTGTCTTGTGTTTGCAAAGTTAAATGACAAGTTAAATGATGCAAAGATCTGTGGACTCCATGTTTCTGTCATAGATGGTGGACAGCAAGAAGCGCCATGCAGGTTTGTGGGTTTTTTTTTTTTAAAAAGACACAAAAATTATGGGATATGGATGTCATTATGGGATGGAGAATGTTGGATGATGGGAACGTGACCCTTTGCTCCCAGTTAGCCCTGTGCAACTCATTTCTGCCCCACCATGCATTGCCAACATTTCCCAAAAGACAGTGCGCTGGATGAGGGGAAGTGGCACAGTGGGATACCTACCTATGGTGCACTGCCCTGTGGATGACACAGACACTCCTGGTGAATGTGCAATGCTGATGCAAGGAGCCAAATGTGCATGCGCACAAGTGATATACTAACTGTAGTGGCTTGAGGCTGATGTAACTTGCATCTACCAAAGGCTGTAGTATAGATATGGCATGAGGGCTGGTCTACACTGGGGGGGGCGGGGTCAATGTAAGATATGCAACTTCAGCTACGGGAATAGCGTAGCTGAAGTTGACATATCTTATTTCAACTTACCTCGGGTCCTCATGGTGCGGGATCGACAGCCGTGACTCCCCCGTCGACTCTGCTACCGCTGCTCGCCCTGGTGGAGTTCCAGAGTCGACGGAAGTGCATTCGGGGATCGATATATCACGTCTAGATGAGACACGATATATCGATCCCCGATAGATCGATTACTACCCGCCGATTCGGTGGGTAGTCTGGACGTACCCTTAATCTCACCTCTCTAACTTCAACCAAACCAAACCAAGCCACCTGAAATGGTCCCATGTGGGATCTCAGCCCAGAATAAACTATTTCTGGAAACTTTGTGACAAGATATTTGGGAGATACCATGGGTCAAAAATTGAGGTGGATTTTATTTTTGAGACATATTTCTAGCTTGTTTTGTTTATCTCCAAAGTGTCCAAGTCTAGAAACTCCACATTTATTTTGGGCCTGCTGAAAATTGAGGGTCGTATATCACTTGATTAAAATGTCAAGTTTTTAAAAATCTTGTCATAAACTCTGTTAGGGATATAAAAACAGAATTGTGTATGTCCTAACATATCCTGTTATGAAAGGAAAGACCAAAGTTATCAATGACATGGAAAACAAAACATAAAATAATCACTGAATAAGTTTGCAGATGACACAAAAACTGGAAAGGTGGTAAATAATAAAGTGGACTGGATTGCTTGGTAAACTGGGCTGAAGCAAACAGTATGTGTTTTAATACAGCTAAATGTAAATGTATACATCTAGGAACAAAAAAAATAGGCCATACAGGATGGGGGACTCGAACCTAGGAATCACTGACTTTGAAAAAGATTTGGAGGTCACGGTGAACAATGGGGCAGAACATGAGCTCCCGGTGTTACACTGTGGTCAAAAGAGATAATGCAATCCTAGTATGTTCTGACACAAAGGCCCATTGGTGCCAGCTGGCAAAGGGTTCACCACTCTGTGTCAGCAACTCCTAACAGGCCTGACAAACTCACTACACCCAATACATTGCTGTCATGGTATTTATCCATAAAGAATGTCATGTGAGATCATAAATGAAAGCCAGGAGAATGTTGATCATCAATAGCATTGGGAAATGTTTGTACAGACAGGGCCGGCTTTAGGCACCAGCAAACCAGGCAAAACCAAGCACATGGTTGGGGTGGCACAATTTCAGGGGCGGCATTCCGGACACTTTTTTTTTTGCTTCGGCAGTTGCGCTCCCGGACGTGTTTTTTTTTTTTGCTTGGGGCGGCAAAAACGCTAAAGCCGGCCCTGTGTATAGATGACATTTAAAGAGTTATGTGTGCCTACTAAAATATGTTTTAAACTGTGTAACAAAGCAGAGCTGACAAACAGGTTTTCTCCCAGACAAAGCAGGTCTATTCACCTTGCCCGTTCTCAGATGTAAATAAAGCATTGTAAGTCAAATCCAGTGGGAGCTACATTGCCTTCCAAGTTAACAGGGGGATCAGCACACCAGAGAACAAACAATAGAGAGCATTTTGAATATTTACTGGCTGACAAGGAAGACACTTTGGATATCCATCATGGACAGAGCAAAAAGGACTGCGCTTTTTGCATCTAAGAATGGTCGGTGGGTGATGCTGGGAAAGATTGCTTTAGGGGCGAGACTACTTTAAACAAAGATTTTAGCCTATTAAAGTGAAGTTAAGACCCTAAGAAATGTGCTATATTTTTTGTTTATCTGTAATCATATATGTTTCCATTATCCTTACTCACTCTTTCTTAAAGATTAATCTTTGCTAATATACTTATGATTGTTTTCACTGTAACTGTATCTCCAAGCTGTGGTATTATAAAAGACCTGATCCTAAGTGGTGCCAATCAAGCTATTTGCATACTGTTCCCTTGGGAACAACAAATATGCTAATTACTGTGAGTGTGAAGTGATAGGGGCTGGTCACAACAGGGGAATGCTTCAGAGGTGCTTGGGGACTGGAGTACATCAAGAATTAACCTACAAGCAAAGTCGGAGTTGGCAGAGCGCTGAGGAGATTGTTTGTGTGGCTAACAGATAAGGCGTGTCAGGGAGATGACTCCTAGTTTAGCACCAGAAAGTCTCTTTCTTGTTGAGGCAGGGTGGGTAACATGCTGACTAACACTGCGGGGCACCCCAAGAAAGTGTCACAGATGCATACACAGGGAAGTCTTGAATTGGATTCCAGAGGTAATTTTACCTCTATATTTGACACTGGTGCTACTGCTGCTGGAATACTGTATTCAGTTCTGGTGTACACAATTCAGGAAAGGTGTTGATAAATTGGAGAAGGATCAGAGAAAATCCACAAGAAAGATTAAAGGACTAGAAAATATGCGTTACAGTGATAGACTCAAAGAGCTCAATCTATTTTGCTTAACGAAGGGAAGGTGAAGAGGAGACTTGGTTACAGTCTGTAAGTATCTGCATGGGGAACAAATATTTAATAATGGGCTCTTCAATCTGGCCAGGAACGGTACAAAACAACCCAATGGCTGGAAGTTGAAGCCAGACAAATTCAAAATGGAATTAAGATGTACACATTTAATGGTGAGAGTAATTAGCATTTGGAACAACTTACCAAGGGTCATGGTGGATTCTCTATCACTGATAGTTTTTAAATCAAGGTTGGATGTTTTTCTAAGCGATAGGCCTCTAGAAATTACTGTGGGGAAGTTCTGTGGCCTGCGTGGAGAAGTTCTGTGGCAGGAGGTCAGGCTGCATGATCCCAGTGGTCACTTCTGGCCTTGGAATCTCTGGATGGCTCATAGGATTCGTAATGAGAGCTAATGCCTTTCATCTCTATCTCATTGGCTTGAATTCAGCCTCAGAGATGGAAATTGATAGGCATTACAATGGCTAAATACTGTGGGGGTTTCCTCAGGAAAAAAAACGCTTTAATGGGGGCTAGACAGAAAACAATCAGGGGCAAGAGGGCAATTCAGTCTCCATGATGCCAATTGAATCCTTGGCATCAGCTGATACTGCTGAGGAGTGATGATTTTTTGTGGTCTGGACATCATTCCACTAGAACCAGACTGAAGCCACAAACTCATGGGACATATGCCACCAAACAGGCAAAAAAGCCAGACATGCAGTAGATCTGGCCTCCTCCTAAGCAAATCCTGGCTGTCTGCCTGGCAGGACCAAGCAACACATATTCCAAGCTCATATTTCTCATTCTTTTAGAAATAAACGGTGCCCATTTTGCTCTTCAGCCCATATGGCATGAATCTTTTCAGGGAAGTATCCAGCACATCACATCACGATTTACATTGACATTATGATGATGATGATGATTTCTTAGACGTTAAGTGTAAGTGTTTTATTGTGAAGAGCAGCATACAGATGGTTTGATTCTCCATTCTGTTACACTGGTTTTAAACTTGCATAACTCCATGGAGCTGAACAAAAAAACAGTATACTTGAGAATCAAGCCCATAGTGTTCTTGACTGGGATTTTGGCTCTCTGAATTTTACATGAATCTCTTCCTGAATATACACAAAGTTATATTTGAGGCCTTATACCCCCGCTGTGATGTATTCATAGGTAGTTGATACCCTTCCCCTCTTCCAGTCTTCTATGGGAGGAAGTGCAACATGGATGGACCTTGCAGCAGTTCTTTTGCAAGTAGCAGTTTAACTAGAACATGATGATGGAAGGACACATATCTGGGTATTCAAGTCCTGTGGGCGTAATAGTGGAAGACTCTCAGACCAAAATCAAACCCTGTAATGTGTATAATTGGCACTGGAATGTTGGCAAGTAACTCAATGCATTCTAGGAAGCCAGTTACTAGTCCTAGAAGAATTAAGAAGTTTCATATTGATCCTCATCCTAGTCTTGTCTTATGGGTGTGCAAGAGTTCCTCCTTTCCAGTTTGCTTGTCAGGGCAAGTGCCCTTATTGCATTAAACAAGTCAGTTAAGGAAGAGATAAGAGATGTCTCCCATCTCAGAAAAGAAGGAGACAGAAAGACATGGACCTATCTTAAGATCTTAAGGTGCTCGCAATGCTTAGAAGCCAGGAGAGTGAATCTGGGAAGAGGCTTTTGACCTTTACTATTTGATTTAGACCATGTTTTTTATTCTAAACTATACTACCTGCCATTCTGAATTGCACAGGACCAGTAAATAACACTATCCAGGAGCAGCACCAGGGTTTTTGGCGCCCTAGGCGGGGGTCCTTCCGCGCTCCCAGTCGTCAGCAGCAATTCTGCAGTGGGGGTGTCCTTCCGCGCTCCCGGTCTTCGGGGCACTTCGGCGGCGGGTCCCGGAGCGAGTGAAGGACCCGCCGCAGAATTACCGCTGAAGACCCAGAGCGCGGAAGGAGCCCCTGCCGCCGAATTGCCGCCAAGGGCGGCAAAATGCCACCCTCCCAAATCCTGGCACCCTAGGCGACTGCCAAGGTTGCCTAAATGGAAGCGCCAGCCCTGGCCCTATCCCAGTGTTTCTCCAGCTGCGCTGACCCCAGGCTTTCCACAGGCCACAAAGGAAAGAAGGAAGAGACAAGTGGTCTTTTGTAAAATAGTCTGTTCATCTTCTTTTTCTTTTTTCTAGTCCCTTTCATCTTATCTCCATCCCGTCTTTCACCCTTCAATCTCCAGTTTTGTTTAGACAGTCATGGGCAGTAGGTGGACTGGGGCCACACTTAAAAAAAATGATCCTCCTTTACATCCTCAAGAAATTCAAATCCTGAATGTCAAGTAGGAGACCAGCGTCAGCTCCGTGCCTCATACAATAATGACTCAATGTTACTTGAAGGCCAAGTTTAAAAACAAACAGTGCACTAAGGCACTTCCAAGTAAACACACCTTTAAAAAAAAAAGTGGCCACTTTCTGCTTTACAGCTTCTTCACCCATCATTTTGTCTTCCTGCCAATCTGCTTCTTTGTTCTATGGTTTCCTCATGGCTCAGTGGACTCCCTGTGCCGTTCCCATGCTGCTTCCCTCTGCAGGACAGAGTGGAAGGCAGTGAGCGGGAGATCCTTTTGTATGGGCTGAAGCAGCACAGGAGTGGGAGTCGAGAAGAACGTCCTTGCCTCTGCCACTCACTTATGCTGTGTAACCTTGTGCAGCTCACTCAATCTCTCTGTGCCAAAGTTTCTGCAGCTGTAAGATGGGAGAGGGGAAGGCTACTACTTGGCTACCTTTGTAAAGCACTTTCAGGTTGTTGGATAATCTCAGGTGAAGTCTACTGATGAAGTACCATTATTATCCTTCTGGTTGAGGACTGCAACGAGGACAAAGGCAAACTACCCACTCAGACTGTTTGTTTTTTTTAAATAAGAGGTAGGGGTGAGATATGTGCTCAGCTTCACCATCAGGGCTGCGATAAGGGGGGCACGCAGTAACTTCTAAGCTGTTCTTCTCCTACAGGCCTTCATAGTTTAAAATTATCTTTCTTAAGAGCTCCATTCTGTCACAGTAATACTTTACTGGTTGAGTAGTCCTGTTAAAATCAACCAGATTACTCACAGAGTAAGGTATTAGTCACTGTGAATAAAGTTGGCAGAATCAGGCCTTAAATGAATAAGAATTTTCATTCTGCTCCCCGTTCACTAGTAAAACAGATTTCAGGGTGTCCTAGGAAAAATAAAAGCCAGAAGACAGGTAAGAGCTATTGAGAATGATGTGAATGGTTTGATTTATTCAGGGAGGAAAAAAAAACTTTTGGAGAGGAAAAAGCTTGAGTCTTGAAGGTAAAGCTGAGAACTAAAGAGTATGAGCCATCCATTCCACTGGGGCTTGACTCACAAGTCATACTTCACAATTTGTAGCAAAAATGGGTTCTTAACATATTGGAATAAAGATTTTAACAAGCTTCCATCTGTTAAACTAGTAAGTTGGCTTGGTACGATCATGCTTGCTGTTTTAATAAATAGGCAGTATTATTTTTTAAGCCACAGCTTCAAATTCTTTTGGAGGATTGAAATTCACACCAGTTGTGGCTAATGCTGAAATTGTTATATTGCTTGTGCACTGGGAGGAGACTATACCACAAAGAGTCCAGTGGCTTGGCAGAAAGGCATCCCAGTGCCATTTGGGAAGGGTAGGCTAAGGAGAGACCTCAGCATAACTGCTCCCTTGACCAATGGTATTGCAAATGAGACACAACTGGTCTCCAGCAGGAAGGGAGTGAACCACTAAACTTTGAAAGCAACTCCCTGTCTGGAAGGTGTGACTGCCACAGAAAAAGAAATCAAGAATCTACTTTGTGAGCATAAGAAAATGAATCCAGGGCATTCATCTATTTTTTTTTAATGCACAAATGAAATGTAAACAAATGAGCAGATGAAATAAAAGTATTGTCTTTCCCCCTCAAAAATCTACTACAGACATTTCTATAGCTCTCACCAAGGCCGGTCATATGTGAACAATAAAATAAAAGCAGGCGTGGACCTCAGTATATTGTATTCTACAATAGAATTTACTCCTTATCACAGAATGATGCTCTAAAATCAAATGTGAACTGAATGTAAATTAATGCAGTGTCATATTCCTGAGGCTGTGCATGGCCTAAAACACTAGTTCTAAAAGATGTGTGAAATGCCCCCACTTGTCTCAGGTGATCCTCAATTCTGAAACCTAATAACGATAATTTAAATGTTAACGTTGTTAACTTACAACTGATCATTTTAGCCAAAATATCAGCTAACGTGTTTATCCCAAAATCCCAAATCGCCTCCCACAAATGCCCAAATCTCACGTGACTGGGGTCCTAGGAGGCCCACACTGAGATTGCTCAATCAGGGCAAACTGCAGAGAACGCAGACAATCCCCAAAACTGGCGGTTATTCTAATAATTAGAGTCACCAAGCTAGCAATAAAACAGTCTCTACAATACCTTACTGTTTACCCAGAAGCCAAAAACACTTAAAGCAACCCAGCCTTGGGCTCCCACCCTGACAGCCAAGTCAAATATGATGAGGATTATTGAAAATTTTGTTCATCATATATAAAGTTCTACCAGTCCCAAAGGATCGGACACATTACCACCAGGTCCATGAATATTTCAGATCTTACCCAAATACACCCTTACAGCCAATTCTTATTAACTAAACTAAACTTTATTTTAAAACAAAGAGTATTGGTTAAAAGATCTTTATACAAACAGATATGAATAAAGTTCTTAGGTCAATTTCATAGTAGAGATGGTGAGCTGTAGAGTTGCAAAAAGTTATTTCCAGAATCAGTTCATCAGGTGATAGTCCAAAATAGGCAGACCATGTCCAATATCAGGGTGATCCAGACTGGAGCTGTAGACCTCAGTCTTGCGACTCAAATTCCCTTGACGAGGCTTAAGCAGATCTGAGATATAGGATTGGGGCCGTAGAGTTCTTTTAGAGATCTCTGGCAGGTTATCGATAGCTTTGACAGCTATTGATAGCAGGCATTCAATTGTGGCTTTGAAGTAAAACCTCCTATTTCCTATGTGTACACAGGTAATGAGTTGCATTGATCAGCCTAAGGTAATTATTCATTAAGCAGTTCATAGACAGTTTACTACAAACTTCAAAGAAAAATATAGACAATGATATTATTACACCCAAGTTCCATCTTAATGTTCATATCCCCTTTTGATCTCTGAATCAACAGAATATAGTAACACACAGGAACCATTTGGTTACATTGAAAAGAATGAGTAGTCCTTGTGGCACCTTAGAGACGGACAAATTTATTTGGGCATAAGCTTTTGTAGCCCAAGCTTATGCCCAAATAAATTTGTTAGTCTCTAAGGTGCCACAAGGACTCCTCATCGTTTTTGCTGAGACAGACTAACATGCTACCACTCTGAAACATTTGTTACATTGTTAACCTCTAACAAGATATAGGTAAACATAGACCATTAAAATCACTATCTTCTTTCATGGGCTGAAGGTGACGGCTAGAGGCATTCTGTTACTTTCCCCATGCTAATTTCCTCCTACTGTTACTCACACGTTCTTGTCAACTGTTTGAAATGGGCCACCCTGATTACACTGCTCTACAGCCAAAATGCTTCTGAAATAAATGTAGTCAAACTTTACTAATTCTGGGTCACTGAGAACGAAAATGATGCTTAAAATTGTTGATTGGCTCTAGTTTTCAAGATATGCTATTGGGTCAGTAGATACGACCCTTGACTTGGGAATGGCGGAGGATACATGAGTTATAAAGGGAAGGGATCTCAATTTAAAACAGAAATGACTAAAATACATCTTTGACTGGATCTATGAATAAATCTATGACTGGGTTTGGACAGTACTTGCTTTTTAGGCAAAAGAATGAATGATGCAATCTGAAGCTGGTATTGCATCATACATGATATGAATTGCATCATGTTATTCCTAGAAGTCATGGATGATGCAATCATAACGAAGCTTACATCACTATGCTGAACAAATTGCCCTATATCAGCTCTAGAAATCATACAGTGTCGTGCTCTCTTATTTGTCAGTGTTTGATTTTGCAAAGGGACATATTTCTGTTTAGCCAAAGTGAGCAGAGATGCCTCGTACTTGTGTGAACAGTGCAGATAACTTCTGCTATGTTTGTGGTGAAGTGACTTTTGCATCACAAAACACAGTATAACCACTATGGTTATAAAGCCTATCACCTTTATTTTGGCTGCAAAATTAGAGATCAGGACAAGAGGTGGGCCCCACACATATGCTGCAACACTTGTGCAACAAATCTTCACCAGTGGTTGAACAGGAAAAGGAAATCTATGCCTTTTGCAGTGCCAATGATTTGGAGAGAGCCAACAGATCATACCAGCAATTGTTACTTCTGCATGGTGCCTCCAGTTGGGAAAGGTGTGTCAAAGAAGAAAAAGTGGACTGTGCATTATCCAAACATTCCATCAGCTATACGCCCAGTACCCCACGGAGAAGGACTGCTGGTTCCTGATGCACCAGAATCATTCTCACTTGAGTCAGACGAGGAAGAGGAAGAGGATGAATCTTCTGATCCTGAACCATCAAGGTCACAGGACCCACATTTTCTCCCATCCTCCTCCTCTGAACCACACCTCATAACACAAGGTGAACTGAATGACCTTGTCAGGGATTTGGAACTACCCAAGAGTAAGGCAGAGCTGTTGGGCTCCAGACTACAGCAGTGGAATCTCCTGACAGGTGATGTTAGGGTTTCCATGTTCCGTGACCGTCAAAAGGATCTTGTCCCATTCTTCTTCATGGAAGGTGATCTTGTAGCCTGCAACAACATCGATGGTGTGATGGCAGCCCTCAACATCGTTCACGATCCAGATGAGTGGAGACTGTTCATTGATTCATCGAAGATGAGTCTTAAAGCTGTTTTACTGCATAATGGCAATGTTTTGCCATCAATTCCAGTTGGTCATGCAATCCATATGAAGGAAACCTATGACAACATGAAACAACTTTTGAGGTGCATAAACTATGACCAACATCAGTGGCAGCTTTGTGGCGATTTGAAGGTTGTTGCTCTCTTGCTTGGTCTGCAGACTGGATACACAAAGTACTGCTGTTTTCTCTGCGAATGGGATAGTTGTGCAAGAGATTCCCACTACATCAAGAAAGATTGGCCACTCCGACAGTCATTGGAGCCTGGGAGGAAAAGTGTTCAGCATCCACCACTTGATGAATCAAGGAAGATTTTGTTACCACCCTTATACATCAAGCTGGGTCTGATGAAGAACTTTGTCAAGGCCATTGACAAAACACAAGCAGCTTTCAAGTACCTCCGTGGAAAATTTCCAAGGTTAAGTGAACCTAAGATAAAGGAAGGTGTCTTTGTTGGTCCTCAGATTCGTGAACTTCTTCGAGATGATGCATTTGACCGTGCACTGCGTGGCAAGGAAAAGACAGCATGGAAAGCCTTCCAGTTAGTGGCAATAAATTTTCTCGGAAACAACAAGGCAGACAACTACAGGTTGTTGGTGGAAAACCTCCTCAAGGCATACAAAAGCCTTGGTTGCAACATGTCACTAAAGAGCCATTTTTTGCACTCTCATCTAGATTTTTTTCAACCGAACTGCGGAGCAGTGAGCGACGAGCATGGCGAGCGATTTCACCAGGACATTACAACAATGGAGAAACGCTATCAGGGCAAATGGAGCCCATCAATGCTTGCAGACTATTGCTAGACAGTGACAAGAGATGCTCCATTTAATGAATACAAGAGACAAGCCAAGAAGTGTCGAGTAGACACTGAATAGGACTAAACTATGTACATAATAGTTTTTTGCCTTTTGTTTCATAATAAATTTTATTTAGATAACCCTTTTGCTGATTTTTAAAGTGTTACATAAACAGGACAGGTGAAATATTATCATGTAAAGCAACCATAAACACATGAAAAGACCTAGGTTTACAATTTATGATTAAAACTCTACTATCTACACCATATACATAGACATAAAATGTAAAAACTTAAATATCTTAGAAACAGTAGCCAATCAGTTGTTTTAATTGTCATATTTGAATTCAGCACATCAAAATACATAATAAATAGCACATTTTATCTCTGAAGCAGACGACTTCTCAAAAATTGTAGACCAGTGTTACCACTACAAAAGTGATTTTTCCTACTGTTGATAATAGCTCACTTTAATTGAATTGTCTTGTTAGAACTGACCCCCCACTTGGTAAGGGAACTCCCATCTTTTCATGTACTGTGTATATATATCTTCCTACTGTATTTTCCACTCCGTGCATCTGATGAAGTGGGTTTTAGCCCATGAAAGCTTATACCCAAATACAGTGCCCATCTTTAAAAAAGGGATGAAGGAGGATCCGGGGAACTACAGGCCAGTCAGCCTCACTTCAGTCCCTGGAAAAATCATGGAGCAGGTCCTCAAGGAATCAATTATGAAACATTTAGAGGAGAGGAAAGTGATCAGGAACAGTCAGCATGGATTCACGAAGGGGAAGTCGTGCCTGACTAACCTAATTGCCTTCTATGATGAGATAACTGGCTCTGTGGATGAGGGGAAAGCAGTGGATGTGTTATTCCTTGACTTTAGCAAAGCTTTTGATACGGTCTCCCACAGTATTCTTGCCACCAAGTTAAAGAAGTATGGGCTGGATGAATGGACTGTAAGGTGGATAGAAAGCTGGCTAGATCGTTGGGCTCAACGGGTAGTGATCAATGGCTCCATGTCTAGTTGGCAGCTGGTTTCAAGCGGAGTGCCCCAAGGGTCGGTTCTGTTTTTATTTCTTTATTAATGATCTGGAGGATGGTGTGGACTGCACTCTCAGCAAGTTTGCAGATGACACTAAACTAGGAGGCGTGGTAGATACACTAGAGGATAGGGATCGGATGCAGAGGGACCTAGACAAATTAGAGGATTGGGCCGAAAAAAACCTGATGAGGTTCAACAAGGACAAGTGCAGAGTCCTGCACTTAGGACGGAAGAATCCCATGCACTGCTACAGACTAGGGACCGAATGGCTAGGTAGCAGTTCTGCAGAAAAGGACCTACGGGTCACAGTGGACGAGAAGCTGGATATGAGTCAACAGTGTGCTCTTGTTGCCAAGAAGGCTAATGGCATTTTGGGCTGTATAAGTAGAGGCATTGCCAGCAGATCGAGGAACGTGATCGTTCCCCTTTATTCGACATTGGTGAGGCCTCATCTGGAATACTGTGTCCAGTTTTGGGCCCCACACTACAAGAAGGATGTGGAAAAATTGGAAAGAGTCCAGCGGAGGGCAACAAAAATGATTAGGGGTCTGGAGCACATGACTTATGAGGAGCGGCTGAGGGAACTGGGATTGTTTAGTCTCCAGAAGAGAAGAATGAGGGGGGATTTGATAGCAGCCTTCAACTACCTGAAGGGGGGTTCCAAAGAGGATGGAGCTCGGCTGTTCTCAGTGGTGGCAGATGACAGAACAAGGAGCAATGGTCTCAAGTTGCAGTGGGGGAAGTCCAGGTTGGATATCAGGAAAAACTATTTCACTAGGAGGGCGGTGAAACACTGGAATGCGTTACCTAGGGAGGTGGTGGAGTCTCCTTCCTTGGAGGTTTTTAAGGCCCGGCTTGACAAAGCCCTGGCTGGGATGATTTAGCTGGGAATTGGTCCTGCTTTGAGCAGGGGGTTGGACTAGATGACCTCTTGAGGTCCCTTCCAACTCTGATATTCTATGATTCTATGATTTGTTAGTCTCTAAGGTGCCACATGTACTCCTCGTTGTTTTATTTTCTTTCAGTTCTCTAACAATACACGTTTACTTTCAAATCTCTAGTCTATCTAACATGGCTTTGTTAGCTATTTATAAGGAATAGCCCTAATTACCATTTACTTTCCTAATATGTCTTTAGAGATTGAATTTGGGTCATTTAGCCTGCTAGCTGCTTAACCTTTTCTGGCCCAGTGACATATCTCTAAAGCCCAAATTGTTCCCCATCTAGCTGCCAAAATCTTCAGCTTCCCACCTTTCCCCCACACCCAACAGCTTCTACAAAGCAGTTGTTTTATCAATACAAAAAAATCTGGGACATATTGAAAATGTATGGGCAGAGCAAAATCAGTATTTAAGACGGGTTTCCTTTAGAGAACAAAATCAGAACAATACACTTTCCCATGTACGCATATTCAAAATAAAAATGAAAATGGCCACAGAAAAGTGCAGTTGACTTTTACTGCTGGTAGGTGTCATGACAGAAAAGGTCAGGATGGGGCAAGAGAGGAGAGATGCAATACGGAGGCCCTAGCAATGGAGGAGGAGAAGGGGCATTTAGTATATATTTGTTTGTTTTGATCACTCTGTATCTAAGTGCTGTGAAAAGAATAATCCCTAAAGTAAAGATGGGTCCACATAGCTCAGGGAAAACCAGCCAAGAGGATGGCAAAGAAAACTCTAAATGGAAGAGCTATGGTCTGTGGAAAAGGGATACAAAATTATGAAAGATGAACCAGCCTGGATAGAAAGGTCTTCCACCAAACTTAAAAAAACAGGTTCATTCAGAGGGATGTATCTGGAAGGGATTTCCCTAAATGGGATCCTCAAACCAAGAAGGTCTTGAGTCCCGATCAAGATGAAGCCTCATGATGGAAACTGAGGCAAAACCAAGCTAACATCACCAGTTTTGGAGGTGCATGGGCAAAATGTACCGTTGACTTACGTTCTTAAGGGCTTTCTATACAAAGTAGTAGCTGGAAAATGGGTATAGGAAGATGTCAAAGATCTGGTCAGGCTCCCCCTGCTGGCAGCTCACCAGACTGCTGTGAGGAGATCCAGACACTGAATCCCCCGTGTGCTTTATAAAAGCTTCCCTGGATGTCAGTGGGCTGCAGCACTGTTTTCCCCTTTGTTCTCTTTGGCATACATCCGATGAAGTGGGTTTTAGCCCACGAAAGCTTATGCCCAAATACATTTGTTAGTCTCTAAGGTGTCACAAGTACTCATCGTTCTTTTTCCTGGACACAAACTCTCAGTCCATTACCTCTTCACAGAAATGGAGTCTCACAGACCTCCTGCCTATAGCCCCAGGATCCATCCCCAAGATCTCCCCTATATCTTAAGAACACCCTTTCCTAGAACTCCACCCAAAGGTGTGAGCCTTCTGGTTGACCTCTTCAAGGGATCACATGGTAGATGTACCCTATAACACAGACACTTTGCACAGAATTCTAACACACTATTTCTCTTTACTTAGACACACAAGTAATCTATAGAGCTATACAAAAATAATAATCCTTACACACATTTCCCTGCCTCTTTCCTCACCACTCCAGAATATTCTTTGGGCTCGGATCAGAGTCCTCTTGGGCTGTCTAGTGTCCTTCTGTTGCAATGCATTGCGTATGTGCTGAAACATCAAGCTATCTCCCCAAGCTCAGTTACTCTGATGTTGGCCAGACCGTCCCCTTCCTTCCTCCTGCCCAAACTCCCTGACTATCTGTATGTCTTTTAGAAACTCCAGCTTAATCGCCAGCTTGGTAACTTTCCATTGCTCCAAGCGCCCAGTGTCCTAGATACCAGCTTGGCTATACTGGTTTCTCCCTCCTTAGCATAGCCATTGTGTGGTCAAAATACGGTCATTAAAGATAGGTTTCAGAGTAGCAGCCGTGTTAGTCTGTATCCGCAAAAAGAACAGGAGTACTTGTGGCACCTTAGAGACTAACAAATTTATTAGAGCATAAGCTTTCGTGGACTACAGCCCACTTCTTCGGATGCATGTTTGTTAGTCTCTAAGGTGCCACAAGTACTCCTGTTCATTAAAGATAAGTACTCCCCATTGTGCTAATTTTGGTGTGTACCTGCTGTAGGTCTTACCCACAATAGGGTATTCCACACTTACACGGGGAATTCAATGATGCAGAAATCTTCATGGCAAGAACTTCATAATAACTTCATATCAATCACAATTCTTAAGTTCTCCAGACAGATTTCCCAAATCATCACATTGGGTCTAAGAAGGTGGGGAAAAAACAGTAGAATAATCCTAGGATAGGAAAGGAGGTGTGAAATCTGAGAGCTGAAAAAGAACAACTCTTTTGTCTGACAGACAAAGCAGCAGGACAGAAGTTCCCAGGAAGGAAGAAGACCTGACAATCCCCTTTGCTTTCATCTTTTATGATCATTCATATCAGAGAGCTTTGGTGCATTTATTTACCATGCATCCTTAATGCTGACTAATTCACACTTGTTTATGATTTATGTTCATGCAAGCATTGGTGTTACATATGATAGCACAAGGGGATCATGGTCCATGATCAGGGCTCCTAGGTGCTTTGATACAAATAAATAACAAAACAAAACAACTAGAACTAGCCAAAATTCAGGATTTCCAGTTTGCAAGAAATTTCAGTATTTTAAAATTATCCAGGAACAGAAAATTCCAAAAAAATTATTTTCCGAAACACTGACACATGGTGTTTCCAAAATGAAATATGCTTCCCAGGACCAGCAGCTGCTGACTGAAATGGACATGATTTTTGTCAGTTTCATTAAGCAGCTGAGTTAGGCAGCATGGGGAACCAGCTGGCCTGGGACTCCGGAAGCCATAGGATCCCAGTTCCAATCTCTTTTCCCAGCCTCCCCTCTCCACTCCCATCCCTTGGCTCCCAGTCCCAGTTTCCTGGCCCTGCAAGTCCCAGTTTCTCTCACCCTTCACCTCTCCACTCCCAATCTCACCAGATCCCTTGTCACAATCTACTCCTTCCCCTCCTCCCTGTTCAGGCTTCTGTCCCTTCTGCATTTGAATCAGATGGCTCCCTTCTCAATGCTGTATGGGTACCATCTGGGAAGTCACTGACAGCACAGGAGAGGTTAACTCCCTGCTCTCAGAACTGATGCCCGGCCCTGAACAGCAGGGAGCAGCCATAACAGGAAAAGGGCAGGAGAATGCTCAGTTGTTCTGTGAGGATGGCACATGCACAGTCTGATCAGCACTAAGAGCTGTGAGATGCTCAAAAATCTTCAGAGATTTTAGCCACTAAAATGTAAGAAGTTTCCACTGAGCATGTGTGAACTAACAATTCTCAAATGCATATAAATTGGCCAGATTTGGGCATATTTTCCTGGGGTTGGCAAAAGTCACATCCCTGACACAAAGGTCACCCCCTGCCAAATTTCAAGTCCCTGCTCCAACGCATCATGATGCAGGAGCTTTTCAAACACAAGGTCATTAGAATTTTTTAACATGGGCAAAACGACTATTTATTTATTTATTTTGAATAGCCCTGTTCTTGGAAATGGCTGAACTGTTTTGGCTGAAAGGTCCACAAAAATTCAGCCTGAGACAGCCATCCAGCAGGGGAAAATTTAGCCCAGTTAAAGTTTGACAATGTTCTAAGCAACTGAAAACAGTGTCTTATAATGGGAACTTTCAGGCCAACAATACTACGTGGTGCTATTAGCCACATATATAACACACACGCACATATATTGTCTTTTACCCACTCTCATGCATGCACAAACTCACATACACATATGTATATATAATAGAAAGTGTCTCAGCTTTACATTTGGGGTGGGGAGGCAGGGCTGGCTATTAGACTTTCTCTGCCAGATAATTCACTGGTGTTTTTTTCTGCAGGAACCTATTCATCTATCCGTAATGGAGTCTGCTAAAAAAGGGGAGAAAATATTTTAGGAGGGAAAAACAGCCCAGGTGATATTTAGAATGCTTGTTGTTTTTTAAAAAAACTCTATATTTTTACAGTAACTCTGACTCTTTGATTTTCCTCCATCTCTATTCCACACTCCCTCCCCCCACCCTCTTGCTGTTGCTCAAGAACTGTGGGTGGCAGTCTAAGCAGTGAGCATCACATGATGTCACCTAGCAACCTGATATTCATAAATAGTAACAATCATTTTTATGGCTATTTATTTCCCCCATCAGGAAAAAAGGTTTAGACCCATTCCATTCTGATAGTACTGAATTCTTCCTCTGCCCTGCTAGCATACTTACTGCATTCTCATTTCATGAGTGGCTCTCTCTCCAAACTTTCACATCATGGTTGATTGTCCTAAGAGGTGCTCAACGTATTTCCAAGCTTATTCTAAGGGGGGGAAAAATCAAATATCATCAAAACCCCCACAATCCTATTAAAAATGAACCCTCCTCTAAATGTCTGCATTGTCCAAATTCCAAGTGCTTCAGCAAACTGCTGTTCAGATGAAAACAGAAGTGTTATCCATGAAGGATTTTTTTTTTATATGCCATTTGGGAATATGCAGGAAATTCTGAGACTCTTTTCAATTCTTACAGAAAGTGTTTGTCTGGACTTTGTGTGTCCTATTAACATTGGTTCTAAACTATAAAAATATCAGCCCTTTAAAATATCAGATATGCTGTCAAGCCAGTGTATGATATAATTTGGCAAATGACATCACATGTTAACGAGGAACATACCATTATGAATAATTACTAAACAAGAAACAAAAAGATCATAATAAAACCTAGCTTTACTTTTCATCAGTAGATCTCAACGTACTTCCCAATCTTCATTGTATTTGACCCTCACAACAGCCCTACGAGATAGGGAAGTCCTAGTATCCCCACTTTGCAGAGGGGGAACTGAGGCACAGAGAGGCTAAGTGATTTGCCGAAGGTCACACAAGAAGTCTATGAAAGTTTTGTGTGTGTGTGTGTGTGTGTGTGTGTGTGTGTGTGTGAGAGAGAGAGAGAGAGAGAGAGAGAGAAATGTAGCGAAGTTATATAACATCCAAAGGCCCCTATGCGATCTTTTTGGGAACACAGAAATAATTGATTGATGCATCTGCTGCATTATTCCCCCTTTTCCAGTAGTTCCTCAAAGGGGGAATCTGTAACTCAGAAGGGAGCAAGGTGAAGCCAGGGGACTTGCATCATCACTCCCACAAAACCTATAGATACTCCGTAAATTCCCCCTCCCCCTCATTATTTGCCCAGCTCTAATAAAAAGTCAATTTAACTAGTGGCTAAGCCACTTAGTTAAGAAAAAATATTCAAGTCTCTTTTTTAAATTGGCTTCTTTACTGACAGTTTTAAAACTTAATATACAGTTTAACAGAGAAGTAGCTAAGCAACTCAAGCATGTAAACTTTCTTTTCTTCTCCAAGAACCCCTTATTTTTCAGCACCCATAGATGAAGTGAAGCTTGATGAAGCTAAGGCCAAGTCTACACTAAAGAGCCCTTTGCCTGTATAGCAATACGAGCATACTATATTGGCAAAGGATTCCCCAGGTGGCCACAGCTTATACGGCAAAGCTGTGCTTTTGCCACCTGTGATGAACTTCAAACATCTATATTTATTTTTATGAATATGGTGCATGCCTCTGTGCGTTTATGATAGGTTACTTGCTATGGAGTTAAATCAAAAGGAGTTGTTAGGGGAAAGCAGGAAAGGCAACATGACCTAGATAAAGAACATCCCAACACACACTCAAAATCTAATAACCAGATTTACAGCCTTGAAGAGCCAACTCCTCAGGCCCCCCCCTCTGGTAACATAGCTGTTTTACAAAAGTTAGAAGAGAGAGAGATCAAAGAGTTACAGGACTCTGGCTGAACTAAGGTGGGGAGGGTCTGTGATGCTAAGCACGTCTATATTCACACCCGGCACATTATTGTAATAATCTTTGTGCAAAATATGCATTATGGGGTATCATTTAAAAACTAACAACACAATGATTAATATTCTTGTGTAATCTACATACAAAATGCGTACTAAGAGTTATGAATGTAAACTGAAATTATGACTAAAATGCATTTACCAGATAAGTCTTGAGGTGTGGGGAGGTAAACCTGTTTCTCAAAGACAAAGGACAAGCTGATGCCTCTAGCCAGCTGTTATCAACGTTGATTGGCAATCACCTGTCAACTGGCCATTCTTTGGCAATGAAGGGGGGCAGGAACAGATCTATCTGCATTTTAGCAAATAACAATGTGGAACTTCTTTCACTACAAGACTCCATGTCTCCTTTTTCACAGCTGGAATGAACTTTATCTAGGGGCAACCCTCAGGAAAATGCATGTCAAAGGGTGACTGGACTATAAAACTGAGGGGCAAAACCACCCCAATCTCTTTCTCTTTCACCTTAGAAGACAAAGGAACCAGCCGTGAGAATCTGGTCAGCCATGTTGCTGGGAAAGTGGTAAGGATTTTACCTTGAACCAAGTCTACCTTGTTAAGTTTTAGCTACTAGAAAGCGTTTTATCTTTATTTCTATTATAACCATTTCTGACTTTAATACCTTGTACTTGCACTCACTTAAAACCTCTCTCTGTCATTAAATAAACTTGTTTTATTTTTAATCTAAACTAATCCACGGTTATGTTTAAACTGATCTGTTTGGTCACTCCCATTAAAGTAGCAAACTGTTGAGCATTGACCCTTTACAGGGGCAACATTCCTTTAATATCTGAACCGTCCAGGAGAAGACTCGAGAGTGCAGAACACGCGTTTTGGAAAAATTCAGGATTGAGAGTGTGTTGGGGTCACCCTGCAAGTAGTAACCAAGGCTGGTGGAAGCCAGTGTGAGACTGATATGTTGCCAACAGGCTGCTGGGGTCAGAGCTGCTGGCCCAGGGCTACAACTATAAGACACTCAGGGTGTGACCTGCATGCTGGCAGGCTGTTTGAGAATGGCCAGGGTTGGGAGCTACAGCAGAAGCATTACGAGGCACCCAAGATTGTGGGGGAGGCATAGGATTGCTAGATGTCTGGTTTTTGACTGGAACGCCTGGTCAAAAAGGGATCCTGGTGGCTCTGGTCAGCACTGCCGACCGGGCCATTAAAAGTCTGGTCAGGAGTTCAGCAAGGGCCTGGGGCTAAGGCAGGCTACCTCCACACAGCTCCTGAAAGCGGACGCCGGTCCTTTCGGCCCCTAGGTGGAGGGACGATCAGGGAAGCTCCGCGTGCTGCCCCCACTCCCAGCGCTGGCTCCACAACTTCCATCCTAGGGGCTGCAGGGAACTGGTGGCTGCTTCCTGGGAGCCACAGTAAGTGCCGCCTGGACCCCACACTCCAAACCCCATCCCACACCCCAACCCCCTACCCCAGCCCAGAGTCCCCTCCCGCACCCAAACTCCCTCCCATACCCCCCCCAACACCCTGCCCCAGCCCTCTTCCACACCCCAAACCCTTCATCCCCAGCCCCACCCTAGAGCCTGCATCCTCAGCGGAGCCCTCACCCCGCTTCCGCACCCCAACGCCCTGCCCCAGTCCAGTGAAAGTGAGAGAGGGTGGGGGAGAGTGAGCGACGGAGGAAAAGGGGATGGAGCGAGCAGGGGCAGGGCCTCAGAGAAGGGGCGGGGCAGGGGTGTTTGATTTTGTGCCATTAGAAAATTGGCAACCCTAGGCAGGCAGTGACATAGTCCCTCACTGGTCTGGATTGCACTCCAGAATGTGATAAGTTCTGCCCATGGAATGGTGGTGAGAGCTGACAAGCAGACAAGGAGATACACAGAGACAGAGATCAGGACAGAGTGCTTAGAGCAGGACAGACTGCTTCTGTAACTGGGCTAGCTGAAATGTATGAAAAAGTTGGCCAGGAAAGATTAAGAGTAAGGTAAAGGGAAATATACCTGTAGAGCCCATGGTTTTTGCCCTTTGCTCAACATGCTTTGTACCTTTGAGGGAAGGAACAAGTAATGCTTTGTTTTGAAAACGCTTCTTTTTGAGTCACCTGAGTTGTCTCAGGTCTTCAGTGTGAAAAAGCTGACAAGTGCCAAACACAGCCCAGAGATCCTGAATAAGAGCGGTTGGACCAAGTCATTCCACTTACAGTGAGATACTGCAGATTAGTATCTAACCCACTGCCACTGAAAGAGGAATTTTTTGTACATAGAGGCATACTCCTCTCTCTCGCCAATGCAATTTAATTTTTCCCCACAGTAGTAATCTCATTCTGAACAAAGCATGTATTGAAGTATAGGAATAGTATTATTTCAGTTATTGCCAAAAATAATCTTATATGCATAGTAGCCACCTTCCACTGTGAAGTATGAACCATAGTTCAGAAACACGTCTGAATGAAGGAAGATAAAACTTAAAAACATGTTGTGAGAAGTGACAAAGCTGTAGATCTCAGGTTTTAAAAGCTGCTGTCAGGAAGATTCAGACTCTTGTATGCCAGTGGCTGGTGCTCTTTATATTATCTACATACACAACATATGTATATACTGCTTTTATCTTGCTCTATACTTGTGCTAAATACTTTCCATTCACAACACAATCTTTGAACTTTTCTGCTCTCTCGTTGTTTGATTTTAATTTGTCCCACTTCTTTCTGTTGAGGTTTGTCCTCAAAAGGTTTCTGGGCTGGTAGATTTTCTAGCCTCAGCTCTCACCATTGTCAGTTTGAATGTTACTAGTAACTGAACTTGTTTCACAGTTATCGGTAATTTCCATTGTAGCCCTCAATTGTGTATCATGTGGTTGGACCCATTTGGGTCTTCATTTGAGAACAAATGTTCTTTGATAGTTCATAGCAAACAACAGTTGTGGCAGTAAAGTTGACCTTTTACTTCTAGTATGTGTGACTAGAATGCCACTACTCTTTTCATGCATGTCCCTGATCTTCATCTCTTGTCCCTGTCCTTCGGTGATAGTTGTGCTCTTCCTGGAATTCAGGAAATTATTTGATACCACTGGCACAGTAGTATTTGACTTGCTGTCATCGTTTATTTTTTTTCTGCCACCTTTTCCACTAGTAGTGACTTCAAAAGTTTATGGTTGTAGGCAGCAGAGAGAATGTGCAACAATGACCTGAAACAATGTGCTGGGCTCTCTGCTCATGCTTTCTGTTGGTGTATTTCCTCAGTCCAATAATGTTAAGAGACTTGAGAGAGAGAACAGATGCCAAAATATGGAATTCTGCAACCAGGTGACCTTTTACGTTTTGCTTCTCGATACAGTTGCCAGATCTGTGCTTCTGCCTGTGCTGGAGGGATAGAGGGATGGACGCCTGAAGCCATGTATTAACAGTTGTAGCTGCCATAGTTTTAGCACGTAGAACCTTGCTATCCAAAACTGCTCTGTAGATACCTTCGTAGGTAGTATGGTGTAGTGGCCTGTGGTCATCCCTCCCCAACAAGCTTGGAGAGGCGCCACTCTGCCTCACTACATCCCACAGAAAGTCAATTATTAGGCTAGGGCCCTGACCCCTTGGGCGGGGCCGAACACCATTCAGTCTATAGCCCAAATCTCCTGGTGGGGCAGACTAATTTACACTGACTGGGGCTCTGACTCTCTGGGCAGAGAAGAACAATGAGCAGTCTTTAGCCCACAGCCTCCTGGCTAGGGCAGACAGCAAATCCAGTCAGGGCTCTGACCCTTTGGGTTGGGTAAATCAATTGGCAGTCTTTAGCCCAGCCTTTTGGCTAGAGCAGACAGCAAACAGTCAGACACAGACCTTCAGGCTAGGGTGAGTAGGTGGCCACTCCAGGGATGGGGTCAGCGGCAGAGGGACCCAGGCCCACCCTACTCCACAAGGTCCCAGCCCAGGGCCCTAACAGTGGTAGGTGGTCCTGCCACTGGGTCAACAGGGCTCCTACTGAAACGCTAACTCGTATTGCAAGAGCACAACCGGACTAATGTCTGGTTTCCCTGGGCTACTTCCTACTACAGTCCATTGGCATGGCTCCATTGTCTGCAAGTCCTCAATCTCCTCTGGGTAAACAGTGGACAGCAGTCCCAGCAGCTCTGCTCCACAGTCTGTCTTCTCTGGAGTCAGGGCACTATGTGGCTTGGTAACAGGCCTGGAGTTCTGCAGTGAGGCGGAGATGTCTGCCTCCTTCCCTGGCTCCAGCCCCTGGAAATCTATGGCTTCTTTGAGGAAGAATGCTGCCCTGCACTCTCTTACATTGTTTCAGAGTGGTAGCCGTGTTAGTCTGTATCAGCAAAAACAACCAGGAGCACTTGTGGCACCTTAGAGACTAACAAATTTATTTGGGCATAAGCTTTCGTGGGCTATAATGGGAAACTGCAGAACTGGAATTAATTTGCAAACTGGACACCATCAAATTAGTCCTGAACAAAGACTGGGAGTAGATGGGTCATACAAGAACTAAAAACTAATTTCCCCATTCTAATTTTCCTCTCCTGTTACTCACACCTTCTTGTCAACTGTTTGAAATGGGCCACTACCACTACAAAAGTGATTCTTCCCCTGTTGATAATAGCCCACTTTAATTGAATTGTCTTGTTAGAATTGGCAAGGGTACCCCCATCTTTTTATGTACTATGTATATACATCTTCTTCCTGCTTATGCCCAAATACATTTGTTATTCTCTAAGGTGCCACAAGTACTCCTTGTTGTTTTTTCTCTTACATGAGTTTCCGCTCCAATGAGACGACACTTTACCCACAATGAGGATCAGTTATCAGGAAGAGTATAGAAGCCTGGATCTTTTAGGAACTTGTACAGGGTGCTGTGAGGAAGTACTGAATTGAGTTTCTTCAGGTATTTTGAGATCAGCAGGTTTATTAGCCTGAAGTCTCTTCCCCCCTGCTCAATGGGCAGGAATACCAGTTACAATGGCATGGAAATTCTTTGGACAAGAATCGGAAAGTCCACATAAGGCAAGATACAGCCTTTAGCATTAAGGTGAGTGATCTAGTCCATAGTCTTATGTGCAGATATATCTGTATATCATAATATCCAGCTCCATACTGTCTGATTGTGTCCTATCACACCCCTCCTTTACATTTTAAAATTATATTAACAGTTCTGAAGATATTTTGGATTGTTAAATAAATGTCAGTGAAACCAGAGATCTGTCATAAAGGATTGTTTAATATTACACAAAGGGTTTATGACCAATTTCTTATTTGGCCATATTTCAGTTTAAAACCTTGATATGCTCTAGGAATTATTTTGGGGACGTTCTATAGCTGTGCTACACAGGAGGTCAAATGAGATGGTCACAATGGTCCCTTCTGGCGTTAGAATTTATGAAATCTATGAGTCAAATCCTGAAGTCCTTACTTAGGCTAAAGATTTATTGAAGTCTACAGCATTTTGCCTGAGCTAGGACTGAGTATAATCTGAATAAGGACTGTAAGATTTGGCCTCCACATATCCAAGAATTTTTGCAAATCAAATTAAACTTGCAAACCAAAATTTAAGAAGTTATAGTTAACTAGAATAATCTCATGTTCCCTCTCTCTTTTGACTGAGCACTTGTATACAGTCTTGCCTGAAATGAGTTAGAAAATCTGGTAGTATCTCCAGACTATTGTTTGAAGAACAGAACGTAAGAGATGCCTGGAATCGGACCATGGGAACATCACTCTGCAGTCAGTGAAATATGCCATGTTAGATTTTTCTACTCTGTCCAAACCTTTTCAGATAAAATGGTGAGATTCTGAATGAGTGCTGAGGATGCAATCCTATACTTAAAATATTTAAACATGTCGGTTGGGAATATTATAGACTTTTGGAGAAAAATTCAAAACCTATAATAGGAAGATTCTGTGTTCTACAACTAAATTAACATCCCAGTTTTATTTTGATTGTTGGTGCATTTTCTGTTATTTTCCAATGGTGAACACTAAAATTTTCCACTTTAATTAATTGGGAGGCCACAATTTTCAAAAGAAATATGAACCTACAATTAAATATGGATTTCAGAGTTTAGACACCTGAATAAGTGCCTTCATTTTTTTTTTAAAGTGCTGAGCACCCAACAGCACTCATTGACTTCAGTGGGTGCTGCTGTTTGCTCAGCATGTTTGAAAATCAGGCAGTGGATTTGCAATTAATGTTGCATTCTAGTACTGGGGATAAGGAACAACTTACCAGCTTTAAATTCAAGAATATGAAAAATATATTGCTATTGGGCAACCATTTACTAAACGTGTTGAGACCAACGCATAAACTAATAATACACGTTTTTTGTTTCATATGGATATGATACGGCAATGCCCCAACTTGGTTTGCCTACCTGTACACTTCATATGCTTTGTTGTATTTATTTCACCATGTTATCCTCTCTCTATTTGTCCTGTATGCTTATTTCAGTATTTACTAATGCTAAAACATTCTTCACAACCTGCCTAATTTGTGATTTCTATAAATCAGATGTGTTTTAAAATAATTTCACAGTCAGTCAGTCTTCATCTGTGACTCAAAAATTTGAGTGTTGAAAACAGTATTAAATAAGACAAGCCAGAGGGATACGTGCACAAAGCTCATAAAGTAAAGTGATGGCACGAAATGATAGAAAAAGGGCAGCAGCTTTAAATTAAAAAGGGAAAGTGATGTAATAATGATTAAGCCACAAAACAGAACTCCAATGCTATGAGTGAGCAATGAAAATAAGGTAATAAAAAAAAAAAGTACAGAACTACCTCATGAGACATGTTATTACAGCAAATGTCATGCTAACAGTATTTATTTTGCTTAGCATTATGGCTATCTTCAAGGTTTCTATGACAGATGTGTGTAAGTTTTTAACTGAAAGTGAGTTTTAGTTCAGAGCTAAATAGGCATCAAACAGCTTTCTGCCTACATGATTCCTAAATTACATACCAATCTACATGTCATATAAATAAAATTGGTTTAGAGCCAATAATATTTAACAATAACTACTTGCAGGGCCAAACCATAGTTTTGGAAGTATTCATTCAATGTGCATACCGGCCAAATTCTAGCCAGGGGCTGAAGTTCACACTTTATGTCCAGAAGTATTATACCTAAACTCCCTGCTAGTTTGCTTGGAAAAGGTATTACTGTGAGTCATCTAAGTGAGGCATTCTAATAGCTAAGGGTCTGAATCAGTGAGATGTTGAACACATTTAACTCCTGTTGGCCTCCGGGGAAATTGAGGATGCTCATCCCCTCACAGGATTAGCCCTGAAGTCACATTCCTTTTTCACTGAATTAGTAGAATCCTATTCATGTGTGACTAAGCAATGCTGAATTTTATGTGCATTAATTATGGGGGAGAGAGGAAAGAAGGGAAAAGAACACCAGGGCCATTCTATGCAGTTTACAAAAATGCCATGTGTCAATGTGGTTTTTTCAATGAGCAATGACAAACTCACAGGCCTGGCACTTATTAAGGGGGTATATCATTAAAATGGTGGAACAGGGAGGAAAAGTATGGAACTGGCACAACTAAAAACTAATTTATGAATGAAAATTGTCCAAAAATGCAGCTGTATAAAGCCCCTGTAGAGTAACCTACAGCGAGGATCACACTTTTATAGGTAGCACTTATGTAGCTGTCACATACTGTTTTACCTGCACCCACTCTTCCCTGGTTCCCCCCATCCACACTGGCTCTCTAACACAGTGGCTCTCAACCTTTCCAAAGTACTGTACCCCTTTCAGGAATCTGATTTGTCTTACATACCTCCAAGTTTCACCTCACTTAAAAACTACTTGCTTACAAAATCAGACATAAAAATACAAAAGTGTCACAGCACACTTTTACTGAAAAATTGCTTACTTTCTCATTTTATCATATTATTATAAAATAAATCAATTGGAATAAAAATATTGAACTAACATTTCCATATATACTATACAGAACAGATTAAACAAGTTATTGTCTGTATGAAATTTTAATTTGCACTGACTGCACTAGTGCTTTTTATGTAGCCTGTTGTAAAACTAGGCAAATATCTAGATGAGTTGATGTACCCCCTGGAAGACCTCTGCGGACCTCCAGGGGTAACCATCGCTCTAGCAGACTTCATTGGACGTTCACACTTCTTGGACTTCACTGAACCCTCTAACCTGGTTTATCATGGGGAAATTTTCCAGCTGTTAAATCTTGTTGGAGCTGCAATGTAGACAAGGCTCTAGCCATATAGACTTTTCCAGAACTGGTTTAGTTAAACCAATTTTCAGGAGGTTTAAGTAAATGGGTTATAAAAATAGATCTGGCAGCACCCCTAACTACCCTGGCACTTTCCCTGGTTTTTTAAAATCGGTGTGCTATTTTGGGAAAATAACCCTACTATACACAAGGCCACTGATTACCTCATCAAGTGTAGCTGCTATATTTTCATCAGTCATGTAGGCCTTTGCACAGCAACCGAACTCTTTGATCAGAAATGGAACCTGTTGTCCTTTAGTTAATACATACATTGTTTATCTAAAGAAAATTCTGTTGGCTAGGGAATAGAATGAAAAATGTCTTAAGCAGTCAAGGGATCTGCAAAATCAGTAGCCTAATTCAGATAGTCTTTCACTAGAGAGCTAACAAAATTGTATTGTAAACCTTGGGAATACTTTGAAAGGAACTTTTCAGTGGATACATGATCAATTTCAGCTGCCTGGTCTAAATACTGCACATTAAATTTATATCTTAAGTTTGAAGCTCCAAGATTTCTCCCAATCATTTGGAAATATAGAGTTCAGTTAGTCAAGCCAGTTTCTCATTGTCCGGATTTCCCCAAATGGTAGTTGTCCCAACATTCTGGTTAATAAGAACCATTAAAGGCCAGGGTCCTCATTCTGCTTTTATATGAGGCAGAGCCTATAAATCATACAAGTCACACTTTTAACAATAATTGTACATTAAAAAAAAAGTTCCTAAGGCTGGTGGTGAACTCAACAGAATACAACGTTATTTGCAGAGGCAGCATGGGTCACAGTGAATGTGGACAAAATAGAAGGGATGAAGGTTAAACACAATTATGGATACATCTTGGTAGTTTAACAACATGTACATGTCTTTCCCCTACCCTAGTTTCATCTAAAAAGAAATATTTCTATGTAGACCTCAGATTTCATCTACATTTTATTACTGACAAGACCTTTGTCTATAAACCCACAATTACTTTCATAAATGTGTTAACTCACTAAAATCCTCACCAAGCTCCCTTATCCCATGAATGTCCTCCCCTGTCCCCAATCTTCCTCACAACATTGAACTGAGCCTCTGACCCTATCTCTATACTGAGAACTATCCCTTTGTCTCTGCACAATCCCCATCTGCTCAACAGATGGGTTCAGAAATGTCATTCATGTGTCTGCCAAGCGACACCCTGATTCTCCCCTACCTTGCCCTCTGTTTAGGTGACTAAAAATGCTACCAAATTAGAATGGTAGTGGTTTACATCTGCTTTTCATTGGTGTAGCTGTCTACACAAGATGCATGGCAGAATTAGGCCCATAGGGTAACATTTTTAAAATTACCCAAGTCACATTGTACTTCCAATGTGACCTAGGCTCCTAAGTGACTTAGCTGCTTTAGGAAAATCTTACCTATAATGTCTGCTCCTGGCAGCAGTTTAAGTCAAGAGTAACTCCATTTTTCAGTGAAGTGTCTCCAGATTTATACCAGTGTAAGGGTCAGTTATTGGTGGAGATTGTCAGTGTCTCTCTCCCAGGAAAAACTCTTTGGATCTGGTCTGTGATTTAATTAATTTATTTATTTTTGCATTGGTGCAGCTGCACCAGAACTGCACTGATGCAAACATCAGTGTAAAAAGTGACTTGCTCTGGTGCAGTTTAATCCAGTGCATGCCACTTTTTACATTAGTGCAGCAAGTCCACGTTAGCTGCTCTGAGGCAAACCCCTAAACTGACACAGCCACTCTGGTGCAAAAATGTCACATGTAGGCAAGTCTCTAATCCTCCTGCCCCCGTTTCCCCAAGTGTAAATGGAGGACAGTATACCTATCTACTTCACACAGGCCTTTGAGTATTTAGTTAATCTTTGTAAGGAGGTTTGAAAATGAAGCTTCAAGAAGCATTATCAAATTTTATCTTTAATAAAAACTGTGCCACTCTCATTTACAGAGATAATAATCAGCAGAGAGAGAGAAGTATCAAAGGTCAGCCCACTAAGAGGGAACAACCCTCTCTCATTAATATTATAGTGATAGAATACACTAACAGGTTCTTAGCATACTCCTGTTAACATACCTCTTTCCCGGCTGTGTTTAGTATTTTTAGAGTGCCAATCATCCCAGCATTTAGGGGCCAGACAGTTTTTGGTTCCATGATAACCAAAAGATAGAATCAGACTCTGCCCACACAGAGCAGGTGGTGTTTCAATAATTTCAAATTGTTTCACGCTCTGTGTATTACTACATTATAGCACATGCTATAGCCTCCATTTGTGCTTTAATGTGATCAGCAGAAAATCTGATCTAACAATTTAGTGATGAGGATTTGCTCATTTTAAAAAATGTTTAATTTTAAAAAAGCAAAGGGAGGGAGACATTAACAGGTATATATGAAGGAGAAAAGAGATGTTTCTCCATCCCTGAAATCCAATATAGCCCTAACTTACACACAGATGTTGCAGTGGTTTAGCTTTAATTGGTTTAAAACAGATTTATTGAAACTGGTGCAAACCCTGTGTAGACATTGTTATTTCATTTCATCAGTGGGTTATTACAGCTTATCTCAAACCTGTTCCTAATATATTTAAGTTAAACTGATATGCCAGGTTTATGTCCATCTAAGAGTGTCCACATGGCCATGGCCTTTTGCCATGGATTTTAAGTCATACCATTACTTAGATTAGTGCAAAGTGGCATGTGGATGAGCCTCTAAAGTTCATGGAGTGGGATAAAAGGAGGTTTTACAACCTGCAGAGAAGAAAATTCTTGCATCAGCAGTGGTGAAATTGTGTCAAGGGATAAGGAGAGGGCCACTGCTAGATTAGTGTAGGGAATAGATGGGGGAGTAGAAAGAGGAACAATGTCCATGTGATGGACTGGATCAAGTCTATGGAGGAATGTAATAACCAGCAGCTTTGAACTGGAATTTGGAAAGAACAAGGCATCACTGGAATTGTTGAAGGATAGGTGTACTCTAAATGTGTGAACAGGCAAGCAGCATATTTCAGTGCATACTGGAGCCTGGAGAAATAGGACTTTTTATAGAGAAGGGAACCCTAGTAGTTAAGGAAATGGGAAATAAAGGCGTGGATTCAAGTTTTAGCAGGGGTGGAGCTGCAGAAGGGTGTATGTGGGCAATGTTGCCATGGCAGTGATAAACACATTTGTAGATGTAAGAAAAGGGAACAGTATAGTTGAGGATCAGGGCCACCACTATGGTTACGAACTGTTGAGGCCAATCAGAGGCCTCAATCTAGAAAAATTATGATTGTGGAGATCAGAGAGAGGAGGAGAATATGAGGAAGAGACTAGAGAAAAGGGAGCAAGTAAGGGAGTATTTTGGAAATAAAGGAGTGGGAGGATCATAGAGCTGCATGATTTATGCGAGAGACCTCTCCTTTTTGGTGCCATGAGTTAATGACATTTGGAAGATCTCACCACTTGCATTTCGACCCAGGCAAGGAGAAGTCAAGCCCAGGACTATAACAGTAATTGTAATAGAGCATATTCAAATCCTAGAAAGGATGAGCCAAGCTCAAGTAGCCCAGTGGCTCTCAGAGTGTGCGCAATCTGTTGTGAGTGATGTCTCCTTTTGGTGACTCACGTGAATAGAGCTTATTTTGTGGGCCCCAAGACATTTCCAAACTTCTGAAATCAAATATTGCCAATTTCAGGGAAGAAGGTATAGTCCATTTCACCATATTAACTACTCTCCGGACAGAAGTAGCCCTGTAAGAAAAAAAGAGCTCTCTATTCCAAAAGCAGAGTTCTGTAATAACAACTGACAACACATGACTCTATCATCATTATGGAAAACAAGCACATGGGATCCAGCACAGCAAATGAGTCATCTGGGAGCAGTGCAACTCTGCCTCAGGCAGAGCATTTCAATCACTGGCAAGGGAACCAGACCAAGCCTCTCAGACTATTTTGTTCCAGCGTCTACAGGACAATACCAACTGGGGAGACAAGGTAACTGTACTACAGATGTACACTCTTGCTCTTTGAGCCGCACAAGGACTGTTCAGTGCTTTATTTTACAGAGTTGTCTACTGATAGATATTATCTCCCCAAAGGGCCTAATTTGGGACTACTTCTGTATAAATGTGGCTAGGTACAAATTTGAACATAGGTAAAAACAATGAATGGACTGAGCTCATTCTTTGTATCAGAGAGCATAGAAATGGCTGTCTGATAAGGAAGCTTTCAGTAACACAACATTTGAGATTAAAGTAAAATTCAAGCATCCCTAGCATTCATTACAGAACCTTAGACCTTGTCTGTAGTTTGGAGTGAGTATCAGTGACAACCAACAGGTGTAGTAATATCCTTATCTAGGGTTTGCATAGGTATCTTAGGATAAAGCTCAAATGGCGCAAAGTGCAGCCATTTTTCTCTATGCTCAGGGTTTGTTGCAATGCTGCATTTGGTTGCTAAACTGGAGCCATGGCCATCCCTAGGAGGGTTTGGGGCCTGTGACAAATCAGCCTGTATAGGCCCCGCTTCGCATTTTTTATACAGGTGAAATCTGGTGTGGGGAGCGGCTACCAGTGCTGGGGGGGCGAGGGATGATGGAGAGTCACAGGGTGGCACCTGTGCTAGGGGCAAGGGGGCCCCCTGTGCTGGGGGGTCCAAGAAAAGGGAGAGGTCCAGGGCAGAAGGGCAATAGATGGGGTTAGCCTGGCGCTGGTGTATTCCGGCGGTGCTAGGATGCCGGCAGCTGGTGCGGTGGCAGGCGAGCAAGAAAAAGAAATACAGCAAGCACTTTCTGCCGGTGAGTGTGGGCCCAAGCCCCGCTGCCAGCGCCAGGCCCCCCGCTAAGCCCCCAGGCTGGCCTGGCCCCCCAATCCCAACCCTCCCCAGGCCGACCTAGCACTCCCCACACAACACATACACACTGAAGCATGGGACCCCCCCCAAAGCACGTAGCCCAAAGCAGTCGCCCCAATTTGCCATACCCAAGGCTCTGACTGGAGCTAATGCAAAACACAAAGCCTTAGGAAAACACTTTCATCACTGTCAAAAAGATAGTACAAAGAGCTGCATCTTCACCCCAGATCTGTAGCAATATTGTGTACATAAAGAAAGAAAAGATTGGAGAGGGTTCAAAGAAGAGCCCTAGAATTATTAAAGGATTGAAAAACACTTCTATATTAAGTCAAATGAGCTCAAAGAAGGTTAAGGGGTAACTCGATCACAGTCTATAAGTATCTACAGGGCAACAGGTAATATCTTTTATTAGACCAATTTCTTTTGGTGAGAGAGACAAGCTTTCAAGCTGCACAGAGCTCTTGTTCAGGTCTCTCTAATATCCTGAGACTAACATGGCTACAACTCTACTGCACACGTGGGGACAGATATTTGGTAATAGAAATTTTTCAATCTAACAGACCAAGGTATAACCGGAAGTTCATGCTTGACAGATTTAGATTAGAAATAAGGTGTAAATGTAATGGTAAGGTTATATTAACCACTGGAACAACTTATCAAGGGCTATGGTGGATTCTCCATCACTGGAAATTTAGACACATCCAATCTTGAGTTCAAAAAGATATGCTCTACTTCCAATAGGAGTAGATTCAGATCCTATGGTCTGTGTTATACAGGAGGTCACACTAGATGATCACAATGATCTCTTAGTAGCTATGAATATAATGGGTATTTTCACTGTTCATTTTGCAGCAAGTTACATAGCACTGGGCTGATTAGTTAAATAACCTACAGATCAACAGAGGGGAATGAAAGCTTCATGCTGAAGCCTACTCTTATCAGCTCTAAGAATAGGAAATAAAGTGAGGGGAAAAGGTGTTGACTGGCTTATTTTTATAATGCTAACAGAGTACTAGGAACTGTACAGAGAGGAGACAAGATCTCTGCTGCAGTTTATAGTCTAGCCTGATCAGAATATCCAGCAAACACACAGATGGTATCAACTGATTTTGTACCACAGAAAAGCAGCAGGTTTCAGAGGTCACAGAATCATAGGTCCTTGTGTATTAGATGGTGGTCCTGAAAGATCTTAAAGGTGACCTGTGTAAAGGAGGGAGGGAGAGAGAGAGAGAGAGAGTCTGTGTGCGTGTTCAAATCGTTACCTAATATGATTTCTCTTTTCGCCATCTAGAGAGACATCCTTTTAAGGCTAGTCATGACATTGGCTGTAGAAGTAGATGTTCTTTGGTATCAGCATTTGGGCAGGGTTTGGCTAACTTAAATGGTTTCAATGGACTCCTCTTGGCTCACCTTGTTTATCTGCATCATTGTCAAAGATTTTGATGCATAGATAACTAATCCTAATGAAGATGTATTTATAGGGCTTGTGTTTCTTGGGGTTTGTTAATTTAATTTTTGGGTGTATTTTTAGCAATTTTTGACTTGTGTTGATTTAAAAAAAAATTTTTTTTCAGGGTCTCTTTGTATATACTGTAATGAGTAGTACATAAGAATGGCCATACTGGGTCAGACCAAAGGTTCATCTAGCCCAGTATCCTGTCTTCTGACAGTGGTCAATGCCAGGTGCCCCAGAGGGAATGAACAGGTAATCATTAAGTGATCCATTCCCTGTCACTCATTCCCAGCTTCTGGTAAACAGAGAGGATAGGGACACCATCCCTACCCATCCTGGCTAATAGCCATTGATGGATCTATCCTTCATGAATTTATCTAGTTCTTTTTTGAACCCTGTTATAGTCTTGGCCTTCACAACATGCTCTGGCAGAGTTCCACAGGTTGACTGTGTGTTATGTGAAGAAATACTTCCTTTTGTTTGTTTTAAACCTGCTGCCTATTAATTTCATTTGGTGACCCCTAGTTCTTGTGTTATGAGGAGTAAATAAACTTCCTTATTTACTTTCTCCACACCAGTCATGATTTTATAGACCTCAATTATATCCCCCTTAGTCATTTTTTCTCCAAGCTGAAAAGTCCCAGTCTTATTAATCTCTCTTCATACGGAATGCGTTCCATACCCCTAATCATTTTTGTTGCCCTTTTCTGAACCTTTCCCCATTCCAATATATTTTCTGAGTGGGAGTGACTACATCTGCACGCAGTATTCAATATGTGGGTGTATTATGGATTTATATGGAGGCAATGTGATATTTTCTCTTATTATCTATCCCTTTCCTAATGCCCAACATTCTGTTCGCTTTTTTGACTGCCGCTGCACATTGAGTGGACATTTTCAGAGAATTATCCACAATGACTCCAAGATCTATTTTACACATTCATTACGGTAGCATATCTTTATAATATTCCCTGGTGCATTTTGTCATAGTACTATTTTAAATAGCACTACGGCAAAAATACTAGAGGAACCATAGTGTGCACAAGCAAGGTCTACACAGACCAATTAATTCACAACATTTTAGAAATCAGGCTCAGACTACTGCGTCTGCATTACTGCTCCATGTAGACAAGCTCTTAGATACAAATATTGTAACTATCTCTAGTGTTTATCGGTTAAAACCAAAAATCAGATGCCCCATGTATTTATCATGATAAGCGAAGAACATAAGATTTTTTTCCAGCTCTAAGTGCACTACTTTTAATTAAATCTGCATGTTTTCCCACAAAGTCATGCTATATCCTGAAATAGCTCTCTGTGTGAGATTGTCAAGTCAGATACGTTTAGTATGGATTTTCCCAAGGTATGTGTTTACACCTTGACTTCTATTAACAAAAATTTTTTTTAAGGGGGTCAAACTCAGCAGTAGCTTTTACTTAAGATTTGTCTGTTTTCATGCTGTGCTGGTTTTCGTAAGTTTTGAAAGCGAGTTACCTACATATGGATAGGGCTCACATCTGGATATCCACACATCAGATGCGGAAACAAATTTTTCATCTAGAACCCTGCAATCCATTTTTGTGGATTGGATGTGGATACAAATTTTGTATCCGCTCAGGGCTCTACATGTGGATTTTGCTTCCGCATCCATGTTGACATTTCGGTTCATCTTTCCTTGCTCTCTAGGCATTTCAGTTGGTATTTACATTGCTGTCTGTTTTTTTGTCATTGCCAAACACAAGAAAATCCACCATGGCCTTCCAGATCCCTAAGAATGGGCATGATGCATATGTGAAATAGTTCCTGTACATTGTTTATTTGAAACTGATATCTTACTTAAAATATATGTTCCCAATAATTCATTGGGCTGATATGATTCTTTAAGGAATGGAGTTTGGCAACAGCTACTGTTCGCAACTTTCACTGACAGACAGCAAACCTCTAGGATGGATGACGATTTCAGCTACTTTGGAAATTTGGAAACATTCCCTGCTCACACCATTAAGTTCTTAGATCAAGGCATAAAGATTAAAGCTACCAGTCAGATTTTCAAGGTAGTGTTTCTATTTTCTTTGTACATAAATATAAACATAGTTCTTAGTCTTTCATACTACTCCAACTTCAAATTTGTTTTTTCCAGAGTGAATCTAATTTGTTTTGTTACACACACCTTTTATTTGATTTCAGGATTTTTTAAAATTTATTTTCAATACAACATATAGTAAGGTCTCTTGCTGACATGAATGTCTGTCTACACACTGTTAAAAGTACATCATACTCTGTACAGTAATTACAAAGCAATTAAGACCAGCTGGAAAGTTTTTGCACTCTTGTCCTCTCAGACTTCTAGCTGCAAGCTACAGAGTATGTTATGTGTTGCCTTCAGTTCTAGATTTAACCTTTTGATACCCCAGAACCTGAGTTTACTCTGGTACTTAACGCTAAAAGCAACCACATCTAGCCTTTTGTTTTGTTCTTTTAGAAGGGCAGGATGTGCAAAGGTATTTGTTATCTACGAGTTCACAGTGGGAATGGTAGAGATGGATTTCTTGAGGCAGACACTAGGCACCACCTACATTTTTAATTCTTATAGACCCTGATGGAACACTACGTCAAATGTCCTTTGGTTCTTATGCATTTCAACTTGGAATTTCCCCCAGGGTACTCTCCCCCCAACCCCAAGGTTGTAGAAAACCACAAACTTACTAGTCTCTATGTTAGTTTGCCTACTTCCCTTTTATGGCAACATCTACCTTTTCCATCTATTAGCTGCCCCAGGAAGTCAGCTATGCTCAGTCCTTTTGACCATAACTAGACCAACTATCCTCAGGTATTTGTTAGATGAGTGGCTGTATTCACACACGGGAATAATTTGAAGAAGCATGCAGCAAAGCCCCTCCAGAGATTACTTTATCATGTGTAACAAATGTGAAAGCATTTGCAAGAGCTAGAGGCACATGGAATTCAATTTAGAACAGTCTGTACTAAATTCTGACAACTGACCTTTCAAATCATATCCAACGTTGATGCTTTCTCTAGGTCCATCTTCCACTGAATTTCTTCTTTGTTGAACAGATTTTTGTCCTTCATATACTTGTTAATTTAATTTTTTTCTAACCTATTCAATTTTTCCTTCTGTAGCGAGCGTTCATTGTTCTAATATGTTTGTGAAAAATCTAAAAATTAAAATCCAAACATAAGGTTTTAATGAAAGTGGCTAATTGTCTTGACTGGTTCAACAGAAGTTCAAACAAACAAACCTGATATAAACAGCAAACCTAAAACCAGTCAGCTCCATAGTATGACTGCAGGTACGATTCATGTTGTACTACTTATGTACATGGAGTAATCTGGAACAGGCAAGTATTTGATTAAGGCATAATAGTAACACCTTTAAAACTGATAGAGTAAAGAATGCAAGAGCTTCAAAGTAACACTTTGGTAACTTTTCAAGTGTATTAGAGATTTGATTACACTTTAATTAGTAAATATTAATGCTATATGTATTCTCCTCTCCAGCAACAATACTTAACTTCTTATGTACTGTTTGATCTGAGCAGCCCCAAAAGACAACAGAAAAAACATGTCAGCAGTTTAATTTCATGATAGTTTTAATCAGGTAATTGCAGAAAAACATTGAAACTGTTGTATGATATTATCTGATGTCAACTTACAAGTGTATGATGTAACAAAACAGTTACAAACTTATATATGCATATTTACATTATATACTCAAAAGTAACAAGCTATATTCTTATACATAGAAGAAATACATCTATGACATGAGTTAAACTAAATCATACATCATTTAGTAGAAAGAAATAGCTGTTAAGATTTTAATGGAAATAATATACAAGTGAGGCACTTTTTGAGGTCGTTAGGTGGAAAGCAAATGGCACTACGCAAAAGAAGAGGCAGTCTTCACAAATGAAAATCTATGTACAGATTATACTGTAGCTTCAAATACAACTGTTTCTCCACTAGGTAATGCTTTAGAAATCTCAAAACTAACAACAACATTTGCAATTTAAGAAGCTTTAAGAAAAAAATGCTTACGTTTATCAGTGCACCAAAGCATATGGAAGTTTTAACCACTTGGCTGCTGACTAACAGTACCATAAGGCTTTCTCCCCCCCTCTGGTAATCCTTATCTTGATATTTTATTTCTTTAATGAATACGTATGCATCACGGTACTGTCCACATACAGGTGTAAATTCTGTGAAAATGTAAACTCCAATTTAAAAATTGTGCATTATTTACATGGGGGTTTTCAACATTATCCTCTAAGTACACATGGAAAGATCATCCAAAAGAGAACAAATCAGAAATGGGAGTGCTACATTTCAACATGCAAAAATCTATGCATTCTTTGAAATAGTTTATCCAGAGCATAACTCATGCACTAAGCGTCCCTTACTTTGCTCTGGACACTTGTGAATTTTATACAACCATTTACTGTGCTGTTCTACAAACAATTACTTATCAGAGGTTTCTCAGTATTTTGTTTTAATCTTGCTTAGAAGATTATAGGCACCCCACTTCACAACTGTTGGGCTGATGGTGTGCTTGTTTAAAAAAATTTACCCAAAGAATTAAATTCCTCTATCTACATAAGTGTTTGTACCACCATCTTGTAACTAGTAAAAATCCCAAACAAAGGCAAAAAAACCCCGACCCAGTTATTCTTGGATGTCCACTGGTAGAACACTTTTTTCAGTCATGATTTTAGCCATTATCTTGATTTTAGTGACACAATTTTATATTTTAGGCCCATCTCATATAATCTATGGTCCACTTTGCAAATTTGTACTCTAGCAAACACTATTTTATTTTTAAAGTCAGCTGTAATGGAAACATTTAAAAGGCATAAGATCTCAGGAATCAGAGTAAGGGTTCTTATTCCCACTTCCAGTTTAGGATAGTTTTTACTAAATTCATACCTCAAACAATGTACTGTTGTATTTAGCTGGCAATTTGTACGGGAATATAGCTACAATACATGATTGGGCTATGTAATCACGCTTGCCTTTAGTTTTTCCAGTAGGTGGTGCCAAAGTGCTACAGTTGACCTCTTTCCCCAGGAGACTAAATGCTTTCTTTTCATAACTGTAGAGTTCACCATGCCAGGAAAGTGAATCTTCTATGGCGGTTTCTTAAAACTTAGGTCTCCCATATGGCAGCACAGAGGTCTGTTACAAAGTCACATGACTAAAATTTGACTTCCGACTTTTCAGAAAAAAAAAATTGTATTAAGTTTCCCTCTTCACTTTCAAAAACTTGAGAAAAGATTTCAGAAGGAAAGGTAAATGTCACTTAACAGTGCCACAGACAAGGGGTGGGATGTAAGGAACAGTCTCTGAATGGTTTTGCAAAGTGTCTATTTTTGGATACTCAGAAAGTGCCTCCAAAAGTGAATAAGAACCCAAACAGTACAGAGAGGCATACATCTCTGTGCATACATCTCTGTGCTCTACTACTTCCAACCCATGTGTCAGTGTAATTCTTTTAATTAGTCTTAAATTGGGTGAACTGCTAGAAAGACCCATGGTGAAAAAAGATGATAATGGCATTAAGGTTTGTTTTTTTTTAAATGGATTGAATTTTTTAAAAGAGTAAAGGAAAGGATGGGGACAAAATTTTAGCAGCAAAGTGGTTAAATGCAAATTGAAAATATTACTGCACACATTCAGTAAAATTATTAAAGCATATATGTTGCATATAAAATACAGTACAGGACCAGGAGTTGCACTATGTTGAATAGTGCTCAGAGGAAATTGTTAAACTCATTTTTTCCTGAAGTATATACACAATACAATTCTACAGTATTTTCCTATACAGCCAGCAAGTTCTTTTCTTAGGTTGTTCATACCTCGCTCAATCTGGTTAAAAACCTAGCACTTACAAATATTTTTTATTCACAAGGAAAACATTCCCATTTCACTAATGAATAGTTTAAGTAACAGTCTATTCTAGGCAACCAAGTTTATCTGAAAACACGTAAAGCATGAAAATCATCCAGAGTAGCAGCTTTCAAATATATAAACAGTAAAAACGATACTTAAGACTGCTGCTACAGTGTCATATTCTTGGATTTAGTTTATCCAATCAATTTTTAGTACAAAACTAGAAGCTCTTTCATAACTTCTACAGTTATCAATATATTTGTCTTCTTTTCAATGTGAAATAATACTTCAAGATGCTCTATGTACACAATGCTGTCAATTTGAGCTGTCATATAAATATAAATGTTTTCTTTAAAAAAGTATTTTACAGACAGATAGTGTTATATACATTTGTTCAGAATTTGATTCCTGGACTACAGAAGAGAACTAACAAAAGCTTTAATATATGTAAGAAAGAAAAGGTACATACACCCACACTGGGAAAAATGCATAGAAAATTAAGGTTATTAAAAAAAAAAAAAAAAATCAACTATGCAACTTTTTATAGGAAAGGTGTACAAAGGAGATTCCTTCCCACTCCAACCCTATTGGGATATCTTCCTAAATGAATGAAGGTCTTTACTTCTGTTAGAATTTTAACATGACATTAATTAAACATTATGAGTGAATGTATTTTGTTATACCATGTAATAAGAGTCATAACAACTTGTTTAAAAATTCTCTAACAGTTAACCTGTTAGAATACTTGACCAACTGTTCTGTAAATTAAACACTTAGTAATATAATACCATGGCCAATTTTATACACATTTTGTGTGTGTGCACACAGACACAGACAGACACACACACACACACACACACACACTCACTCTCAAAAAAAGTTTACTCCAATTTTTCAGGGGCTGTAAGTTGTTAATTTATTTTTAAACACAGAATAATTTTATTCTTGCCAGTTTAAATAAAAAGATGCTACAATTCAAAATAATGAAAACAATTTCAATTTTTGTTAATTATTAATCTTTCAGTTTAATCATCGTACATGATAAACAGTTGAACATATAATCTTAGTTTAACAGAAGGATAAATTGAGAACACTGATGACATACCATTACAACTGCCTTATTGGACCTTTTGCTTTGCTGAACATTTGTAAATGCGATAAAATATTTTTTGGAAGACACCCCAAAAGAAAACAACTTGCTGGTTGAGTAACAGAAAACAACTTCTTTTGCTATAATTGTTGAAACCAAAGTAATTTATATAGAAAAATAAATGTGTTCTTATTAGAACATTTTAGACACTTACATCTGTGCTTAACAAAAAAATATTGGTCACTCAAGACTATAATAATTAATATTTTAAAGGTTTTTTGAGATTACCAGAATGCATGGATACAACTCAATACAAACTGCAGCTGACGGGAAATAGGACTGAAAATACCAATTTGTCCATCTGGAATAGAAATGCTACTAAATAAACTAATTAAATATTTAAAATACTATTATGGAATGTGATTGTAGATATGATTCATACCTACTATATAACTGGAAGGGGGAAGGAAAGTTTAATATGTAATAATTCGTACCTTACACATTTAGTTAAATATAAACATTTGTTATTTATATATAAAGTTGCTTCCAAAAATCTATTAATAAGTGATTTAGTTGCACTTAAATCAGTTTCATTTCTCATTTGCCAAGTATTAACTTTTCTTAGTCTTAAATCAACTGTCATTAGTGCACTTTTAATTTCCTCTCAAATAATTTGTAATTCTTTTAAGAGCCCCATCACCTAAACCATGAATGTACAAAATGGCAAAAGTTAATCCCTTTTAGTATAACTGTAGTTTATATACTCATTTTATAGCCAATAATAAGAAAAGGCTTCCTTTTCCAAACTCCTTCGTAACTTGCAACGAAACACCATGCACTGAAAGGAAATAGTTAGGCATGGCTACTAGCATTTGTAAAATGCTAAGGTCTGACAAGTCTTGCTGCTTCTTCCACATCAGGCTTCTCTTACACGAGAAGATTTCCTTCTGCTTGCCAAAGGCTTCCACAAATCCAAGATAGATGCTTCCTGGAAACAAAGATTTTCAGCTCTATTTGGCACTAGACTGTTCATCCAGCAGCTTTATGCTTTCCTCCACAGCACCCACACACCTCACCACAGTGATGGCATGCTCTCAAGGGGAGGTAGCAGCACATACATGGGGCAATGAATGACAAAGCTATCAGGGCTAACCATCGTAAGCAGAACTTGTCATCACTAGTGTCACATGAGCAGGGGTCAGAGAAATCTCCTTCAGAGTCTGACATGCAGTGATATAGCATGCTCTCTGCACAAAGCATGCAACTAACTTGGTATATGCATCTTTTAATAGGATCTGGAGCATCCTGACATTTCCCCCTGCCATTCTCTTCATGATTAAATCTCTCCTGGCAGTATATACAGCGAGAACGCTCACCATCTTCTTTCCTTCTTTTTGACTTTTTAAATTTTAACGAGGAAGGCTGTGTTTTAAATACCACAGAACTCTTCGGGTCTTTTAGTGAATTCAGCTTAGTCCCATCCACACATGGATATAGATAGTCCGATTTTTTATTGTCGGACTTAGAAAACTGTATATTGGAGTCCGCCTCATCCCTCTCCAGATCATTTTTCCACATGTCAGGATGTCTGTAGTCTGCATAACGACGTATTAAAATATCACGAGGATTTATTCTAACAATTTCCTCTTCATCCTGAAAGCTGACGTGTCTGATTGATTTCAATGGGACCTGAAATGGTAAATGGAAGCATCTTGTTAAATTACGTACAGGGACACAGTTAAGTTAGTACTTCAGTTACCATACAAATCAGGTCTCAGAACTTTTCCCCATTGCCAGGAGATAGTGCTTTCAGTTTATATATGATCTAGCACAATCTGCATAACAGACTTTTACAAGGGGTAAGCTCAACTTATCTTGTGAAGCAGATGATCAAATAACATACAGGTTGCAATGCAAAAGCCACCACCATCCATTCTTGAATAATTTCAAAATACTTTCTAATGGAGTTGTCTTTGCTTACTGAAGCAGTACTTCAGAAGAAATGCATTAATGCTTATGGTGGGAGCTCACAGCCAGTTACCACAAAAAGGGTTTAGAACACAGCTGGCATCTAATGGAAATTTTGCTAAACCAAGATTGACATAACTTTTTCATAGTTATATAAAGATTGGCTGGTGATGAGAGCCATCTTTCACTATTAATGAAAATAAGTTTGCTATAAAGTTTTCGCTTATGAGCAACGATTAAAAGCAAACAATCCTTTCCCATCGCTGCCAACAGCAAACAAGTCCCTCAGTTATAGGGGAGGTTAACCTCTGCCGAAATACTTGAGATTCATGAAGATTTAGTTGGCTCCATGGAATAAAGTTCAGAACCAGCCAACCTTGCAAATGGTAAACACACTAATATTGTAGAGCAAGATAGAGAGGGGAATCTTTGAAAAGCTGCGTAGCACAGTCCTCAATAAAAATATAGCAACAGAAATCTAAGGTACTGTAGTGGTGCTGGGTCTTTAATGGCAAGCATATATACCTGACTTCAGCTCAGAATGGGGGGTGGGATAGCAATGAATGCTGGGAAAGGCAGCACTATATAAAATTGTATAGTTCTGTCTGCAGTGCCTCATGGGAGGCGTTTGTGCTTTATGCTTTCCACAATGGCTCTAAGAAACACTAGACATGAGGAAAAACCTGGAGTGGGGCTCTCCATTAAGGCAGCTAGGGCAGCAGAAAGGACAAGCTGTGGGAAGGACCTGTTAAGAGGCTTAGAGACAAGCAGAAAAGAAGGCAAGGGGACTTTGGGGAGGATTATGTTGTCCAAGGTCTGAAGGTATTATACAGAAGGACCTCCATGGAAGAGTGAAGTAAATGAAGGGAAAGGCCTGTGGCAACACAGTAATGGTGTAGGCTTGAGGCCTGGCATTGGCACCTGCTGTTCAGGTGCGTCAAACTGGGGATTCCTCTACAGCAACATAGACTTCAGAGGAGGTGCAAGAAATCCCACAGTAGACATATGTAATAACTGCTCCCCAAGGAGCATGAAGTTTTATATTCTTTATGAAGTCTTTTAGTATCTACTATAATAGTTCTATTCTTGTTAGCCATACAAAATATCCAATCTTTCTTTGAATCTTGCTAAATTCCTGACTTCCACAACATCCTGTGCAGGGTGGATTGATTTAAATGAAAGCAATTTAAATCACTGATGGTAATCATGATTAAATCAGGAAACAGGAAACCTTCATTTAAATAATTGATTTTAATCTTGTTCTGCATTTGCACTTTAGGCATTTTCCTAAAGAAAAGCTGAATCTCATTTGTTTGTAACCATGCTGAACTGCAACTAAATAAAGCCTTTACATTAAATTTGGTCCTTTTTGCTAACCAGAAAGATACAGTATGTCTATACACATTTCTTTAAACAATTATATAGATTAACATATATTTTTTCAGATTCTTAATTTTTATATTTTATAAAATGGATGCCTTTTTGTAAAATGGATATATGATCCATTTTTATTTACTAGATTAGTTTATTTGTGATTTGTGTTAAGCTCTATTTGGATGGAAATTAGAATTCAATGGGCAAAACCAGCTTTTTTTATTAGTTCAATTAAACAACCTTAAATCAGACATGCCAAACCCACGGAAAAAAACTGCAGAAATTGGGCTTGGTTTTGGCTTAATTGGTGTGAGAGTTGCTTGTTGGCTAGTTTTTGGCTAGTAGCTTGTTTGGTTTGTAGATTCTTTTTTTTTTTTTGATTGGCTCCCGGCGGGGGGGGGGGGGGGGGGGGGGGGGGCGCGACAGGGGGGACAACAAGCAAGGGAGAAAGTCGTGTGCACAGCAGACCCACCAGAGCCCCAGACTGCATGCCGGGGGGATCTAGTCACATAGAGTGTTGGGGTTCTTAGGGACTGGCTTGTTTTGAAATGGGATTAGCTTGATTTTTGGCTTATTGTGAAAGTTAGGGTGTGCTTATTTACCACGTGAAAGTTGGCAACTATGCTTAAGTGTGCTGGAGACTTTCCATGATCTCCGTGACTTCTGCAGTGGCTGGTGCTGGCTCAGGGACTGCCAGGCAGCCCCTGGGCCAGCAGCAGCAGTTTGGGTGTGTAGGAGGGGGTTCAGGGCTAGGGGGTTGGGGTGAGGGGTGGAGCTTACCTCGCGGTGGGGGGCTCCCCCCAGCATGTCTCTGCAGCTCCTAGGCGGAGGGGCCAGGGGGCTCCACGCATTGCCCGCAGGCCCTGCCCATGCAGCTCCCATTGGCTGTGGTTCACAGCCAATGGGAGGTGTGGTACCGGCGCTTGTGGCAGGAGCAGAGTGTGGAGCCCCCCTACCCTTCTCCTCCCAAGGAGTTGCAGGGACACACAGAGTCAGGTAGGGAGCCTGCCAGCCCCGCCAACCCTCCCCCTCAGCACCAGCAGGGGTCCTGGGCCATGCGCCACTGCCAGCCCCTCCCTCCCAGCACCAGCAGGGGTCCCGGGCCACCCACCCAGAACATCTGTGGTCCCCCTGGACCATCCCTTCAGAGCATCTGCAGCCCCCTACCCAAGTTTTAGTTAGGGGTATATAGTAAAAGTCATGGACAGGTCACAGGCCATGAATTTTTGTTTATTGCCCATGACCGGTCCATGACCTTTACTAAAAATACCTCTGACTCAAATGTAGCCTTATTTATAACTAACTGATTTATTAAACAAAAGGACATATCTGTAGTTAGTGAACTGAACCGACTGCTTCTGGTCACTATGAACTTCAGATTTTAAAACTAGTAGATCTCATCCTCTCACATCTAGTTTTTATTGCAACACTGGAAGAGGAAAACAAGCTTCCTTGCTTTTTCAAATTCCAATTGGTTTCTTAACAGTCCGAAAGAAATAGTTATAGAACTGAAATAGTTCAATAAACTGAAATGAAGAAAATATTCTCTCTGCCCTTGCAGAAAAGCCTACTGCTGTCAAAAGCTGGTTTAGCACTTCAATAAACTAGTTCCAGGTGCTTAACCAGTAACTTTCACCCATTCGGTGGTTTGAAAAAGTATTTCCTTTTATCAGTTTTGAGTCTGCTACCTCTTTCAGTTTCGTTGGATGCCCCTTGTGTTTGTATATTAGACATGGAGAACAGAAGTTCCTCATCTAATTTCTCAATACCATTCATTACTGATGTATACTTTTATCATGTCCCCTCTTATTTGTTTGATCTCTAAAGTAAACAATCCCAATATTTACAGTCTATGTGAGAATTTTTCCATGCCCCATATAATCTTGTTGCTAGTTTCTGAACTCCCTCTAATTCTGCAATATCCTTTCTGAAACTGGGGTGACCAATACCGAACACAATATTGCAGAGGTCACCACATCTCAGAAAGGATACTGAAAGAAACTGGGACTGTTTACCATAAAGAAAAGACAAATAAGACAATAAAAGCATACAAAATAATGAATGAAACTGAATAAGCAGCTAGAGAACTTCTATTTGCCCTATCTTGTAATACAAGGAGTAGGGAACATTAAATGAAACTCCATTGAAAGGAAATACTAAGGAGCTTACAATCGAAGTATAAGAGGAGACAACAGCTGGATGCAGACAAGCAATAGCGAGGCAATTATGTTCAGTATAAATTAGCAGCAGTCACAGCACATCACATGCATAGCCTTTATTGAGTGCTTTATTGATATCAAAACACAGGTGAGTTTTAAGGAGAGATATGAAGGAGGATAGCATAGAGGTTCTGCACGTACATATTGCAGAAACTTCCCATAAAATAAGAGGCAGCTGAGAGAAAGCATAAGTCTCGGTTCATCCATAAAATGGGAATACTAATACTTAACTTCCTCAAGGGATGCTGCAAGGATGAATTCACTTAGGTTAAGCGAGGAACTCTGGTACTATGCTGGGGGGTTATAGAAGAACCCAGACCAAGAGAATGGAAACTCTTCAACTTTCAAGTCAGTTTTTTTCTCACTCTGCTCTCAGGTGCATGATTTGTGAACCTTCTAACAGAAAAGGCTGAGGGGGTTGAGCCCCCTAATTTAGCAGATCCACATGATACCATAGGTAGGGGCCATCTGTGAGGACACCGTGGTCGCTGTACTATCATTTAGACCGTACAGAAGCTGTTCTACCAGAGATACCCAGCCCTTCGGACTGACATTCCCTGGAGCCTCTCTCAGTGTGGGTTTCCAAAATGCAGAGGAATTCAGTTGAGTTGCTCAGTGAGTTTAAGGGTGGAATATGTCATGAAGAATATTTGTTCCCTTGGCCCTAATCCATAGAAAATTTGAGGCTGGGCTTCCATTTGGTCTAGGAGAAAATGCGTGAACAGAGGACTTATGGCAGGCAACCAATACTATTACTTTTTTCATGCTTCCTCTGGGCCTGAATTAAGGGGTTAGGGCTCCCTTCTGCTCATGGAAGCAGAGATATCCCTAAAGATTAGGGAAGTTTCTGAACAGAAGTCTGAACAGAAGTAGTTATGGTTTTAGCACTTGAAGTGGATAATCAGTTATTTTTTTAAATAGTTACTGCATATTTGTCATAAATCTGTTCATTCTTTCCTTAGAAGTCCTTCACTTACACAAAATGCTGAAAATGCATTCTAATTAAACAGAAATAAGTCCTTCCTTAAAAAACTGGTTAACTAATAATAACTAAGGACAAGATTAGGGTTAATAGTCCTGAAATTTGACTTTTTTTCCTTCCCCCTTTATGTTTGTAAAGCTCGTTATTTTTATTTATTCATTCATACACATGGATACTGTATCCACTTCTCCTTCCCCAAATCACCCCCCAATCTACCACCTGCTCAAATGCTTCAATGCTGATATATTAAAAACTTGGCAGCAGTCCATCCCAATAGCAAGCTAATAACAAATCAGTGGTCAAGGGAGCAGGAGAAAAAAAAAACATCTATAAAGGAAACAAGTTTTAGTACTGAACTTCCAAAAGGTTTTATACATGAAAAGTATGAAGTAATTTTAAAAGCTAGGTGATACACCTTGATAGTGTCCTTTTAAACAATTCAAAAACAGGAAGTAAAGGAGACTACAACAGTGTGTGACCCAGGATCAATTATGTACAAAACATGGTTGGCGAAATAAATTATGTTTACAGTGTGCCTTTCATTCAGAACAATCCCATTCTCTAACTCAACTTCAGAGTATATACCTGCACCTACATTTACATATTTCAGGATTCACATCACCCAATAGTGAAATGTGGTCTCTCCTAACACCATGTAGCAACACTACACAGCAGTTTGAAAAAAAGAGTAAGAAAGAATACTATATCAAATTGGAACTCCAGCGAGAATTTCATTAATAAAATTACCCAACTGGAAATTAGTTAGAACACTGGTGCTAATGTGCTTAGTCTTGCTAGAAGTACCAAAAGATTAACAGCTTCACTGTGGTCAGGGCCTTAATGTTGCATTTTGTTTGAAATACAGTACATCCAAACTAGGCTTGGACATTAGTTCAGTACTGTACATTTCCCACGTTTTCCTAGACAATCTCCCATCCAACCAAGTGGGCAGATCCAGCTCCGCTTAGTTTGCAGTCAGCCTTCAATGGTAGGTTGAATACACAATTATACATGAAGGATTGGGTTATGGCTGAATTTCTTTACTCTTGTCCATTAAAATTCTTAATCATAACACTACACTAAGCAGTTGTGTATGCTATGGTCAAGATAAAAATCTATAATTTATTCAATGACTGATTCAAATATCCCTGCACCCCAAGAGGGTTTGTTTGAATATATGTATATATGATCAAAATAAAACACTTACTGGCATTTACCTCATTATGCAGAACTCCACATACATATTAGTGTATACATAATTGAAGCACTGCACATTAAAGTCAGGAGAAATATACATTAATCTTTCTATAATTCTGTAAATGAAAAAATCCAGAACCAATAAAAATCCAAGCTATTCCATGCTCTAAATGGGACTCTTGAGGGCTTATGCTAAAGAGGAATGTACAGGATGCAACTGATCTTTAGGTTTGAAAGGAATGCTTTAGGAATCTAAGATTTACCTCAGTCTCCATGGATATTCAACAGTCTAGATTTGAATGTTAGTATTTCATGTAAAAATCTATAGTAAGGCATTTTTGTAGAGACATATGTTCAAAGCACAGTAAGTAATCTTTACAATATTCCTTTGACAGGGGTAGGCACATATCCCCACTTCACAACCACAAGGACTGAGACAGAAAGGTCTGGTGACTTATCAAGGAGACAATGAGTCAGCAGCAGAACCAAGACAAACTCAGAATCTCATTTCAGAGTGGTAGCCATGTTAGTCTGTATCAGCAAAAAGAACGAGGAGTACTTGTGGCACCTTAGAGACTAACAAATTTATTTGGGCATAAGCTTTCGTGGGCTAAAACCTACTTCATCCGATGCATGCAGTGGAAAATACAGTAGGAAGATTATATATTATATACACACACACACACACACACACACACACACACAGTACACCAATATAATGTGACCCGATATAACACGAATTCTGATACAACGTGGTAAAGCAGTGCTCCGGGGGGGAGCGCGCGCGCGCGCACACACACACACACACACACACACACACACACACACACACACACACACACAGAACATGAAAAAATGGGTGTTGCTATACCAATTCTAATGAGACTAATCAATTAAGGTGGGCTATTAGCAGGAGGGAAAAAAAAAACATTTGTAGTGATAATCAGGATGGCCCATTTCAAACAGTTGACAAGAAGGTGTGAGTAACAGTAGGGGAAAAATTAGCATGGGGAAATAGTTTTTACTTTGTGTAATGACCCATCCACTCCCAGTCTTTATTCAAGCCTAATTTAATGGTGTCCAGTTTGCAAATTAATTCCAGTTCTGCAGTTTCTCGTTGGAGTCTGTTTTTGAAGTTTTTTTGTTGAAGAATTCGACTTTTAGGTCTGTAGTTGAGTGACCAGGGAGGTTGAAGTGTTCTCCGACTGGTTTTTGAATGTTATAATTCTTAATGTCCGATTTCTGTCCATTTATTCTTTTGCCTAGAGACTGTCCGTTTTGGCCAATGTACATGGCAGAGCGACTCTGTCCACATATCTATTCAAGGGACTCCATCATAGGACCTAATCACATCAGCCACACCATCAGAGGCTCATTCACCTGCACATCTACCAATGTGATATCTGCCATCATGTGCCAGCAATGCCCCTCTGCCTCTAAGGTGCCACAAGTACTCCTCGTTCTCAGAACCTCATGAATCCTTTGCCTATTTCTCCAGATACGACTGTCTTTCAAATCAAAGAAGAATGTTTATTTTACTACTTCTGGGTAATTAGCACTAGCTGATACAAGTTTGTGAAAGGGGATCTTATCTTTCTTTGGAAGAAGACCTAATGTATTAGAGGGCTCCCTCCTTATGCTTTTTCCAGAGGCAGAAGTATTTTCTAATAAAATGCACTGAACTATTATTTGAACTTCCACATTTTCAGCACATGTTATGAACATACTCTCTAGAATTTCCTTAGTAAAAAGTTCCCAAAAACTTCTTGGCATATAGTCCTCTATAATAAATTTGTTACCCAAGTCAATAAAAATGTCTACTACTTCTATGCTGTCTATCAAAAACCTTGATGCTTTGACACTTAAGAAGCAGCAAAATGCACACATCATATTGGAAGACTAAAGTCAGTATTTTCCTTAGTCTTAATATTGTATGTAACACTATCTTTTGGAAAGTGTATTTTAACATTTGAAGCAGTAAAGCACACATTTCCTGTGTCAGTGGTCTTTTCCTTTTGTAACTTTTAATACTATTAATGTACAATTTATATATTGTTTTCCTGTTGTACCAAACATTATATCCTGGTCTCTGATGATGCTATAAATGAAGTTTCTCTAATAATATTAATTAGAAAAATACTCTATGCAATACACCCCAAGTATACATTTATTTATAATTTCTAACCAACACAGTTTTTCCATACTTGCCAAAAATGTTTTGCTGAGGACTAAGACCATGGCAAATCAAAAGTTTCAAAAAATAAATGGCTTATTAAAACACAGAAATATGTAATAAAGACTTGAAAAAAAAATTCAGAATGTGGAAATAATGGCTTTTCACCTAATCTGGTTAACTCAAGGATGACTAAACAATTTTACAAAACTTAACTTTCAAAACATCCTTTGTGAAGTAAAAATCCTACCACATTTCAGAAAGTAATTCAGTGCAGTATCTAAATATAGGGGTTTATAATTCAAGTGTCATCCCAGCCATACCTATGTAGTGTTGGATTAAATGACTAATATAGAATTACATGGTAAGTGAAACAAGAAATGTTTCTATGGTTGGAAGCAGGATTGGCAATTTCCTGGGAAAAAATTAGGTTAGGACAGGGCACTGGCAAATACCAGTTGAAACTGGGAAAAATAAAAATTATTAGAATATACTAATGAAAATTACTAAAAAAATATCTAGCAATTTAAATAGTTTTGCAGTATATATAATATTTTAAATTGAAATGAGTCATAACATGTATAACTTCCTTGAGAAAATACTGAAATATATACACATTCTGATGTTCAGTATCATATTAAATATATTAGTTTACACCTATTGCAGTTTTACTTTTTATTTGTACAATTTTAAATCAATCTCTGAATCTACTGCTTATGTAACCACAATGTGAATATGTAATTAAAATGAAGTGTAATGGGATGTGCATGAACAAAACAGTTTTTAAAATAGAAAATGCCTTGAACTGGAACTAACTAGTCTTTCCTGGGGTGGTAACAACTACAATTTCACATGGTAAAAATCACATCTGGTAAATACCATGTCATCCCCAGTTGGAAATCTCTTACCTGGTTGGGATGGCTGGGAAAGTAGGCTCTTCTAGAGTTCAATTCCTCAAACGTTGAGGGCCTTATATTTGGACTTTTATACGGTTCGCTGGTTACTACGGTTTCATGTTGGAAACGGTGATCTTTTAATGAACTGGAAGTATCGTCTTGAATTGCCTAAAATAAAAAGAATTCAACTTTATTCTGTTCTTGATATAGATTTAACATTTACGTAAAAATCTCTAGGAATATCAAACCATAAAATCTTCAAACTCTCCAATATATACATATATATTTTATAAGATACATGTTAGAAGGAAACATTCACAAGGTCTCAAATAACATTTTTTTTAAAATGGTTTCAGTATCGACAAAGTCAGTCTGCCCAACAGAATGAAATTCCCTGTCCAGAGAACGGATACAGCATAGGCAGCAGCAATACAAGCCTCTCTACCCACCCATGCACTTCAAATCTGACATGGAAGAACCACTTCTAGGAGGGAGTGTTTAGTCCAGTCTCCAATACTATTTGTTCTAGAAATGTCCACAAAGGTGTTAATTATTGCTGATTTTGACAGTAGCTTATACTGTGTGTTTGCAAAATTGTATTGCTCTCACTACAAATTGTGTAGAAACAAAAACTCAGACATACTGCTGGAGGAAAAAGTTCTGAAAGTAATGATGCGTAAACAGAATTACTGTTTGGGTATCAAGTTTAGAAAGCAAGTTCGTTTAACAGATTGGCTTGCTATAAAGGAAAATAAATGAACAAAAAGTGAATTTCAAGATAGATACTGGAGCTGAGTGCCACATAGTCACAGCAAGCATACACAAAACTACTAATGACTATCCAATATTGAAACTAAGTTTACATGAAACAACTGGGCACAAGGTTAAGACCCTGTGGCAAATGTATATTAAGATATCTTTAGGATAAATCCCACTCATAGCTTCAGACTGTGGAACAGGAAGTGTGCTTTGGTTGAATAGTGGTCTGTTTGTGCAGACGATCAATCTACTGGACAGAATGGAGATAATTTTAAAGAATCTGAGGTGTTTAATGAGTTGGGATATATTGAGGACAGGATGTAGTGAATGAGAATGAGGCAGATCCCAGTTAGCTGCCCCTTCCCCCCCAAACAACCACCCCATATGACATATAAAGTTCTGTTAGCACTGACAGATATAATTAAAAACTAGAATTGACTGGGTGATAAAATCTGATGTTACTGAAAAAGGTCAAACTTCAACTTTGAGTTAATGGTGGTCACTGTAATAAAACCAAACAAGCTAAAGATTTGTAGAGAGCCGAAATATTTGAATAAGCCAATTCAACACAAACTACTGCATAGGACCAGATGAGATAGTGATGTTTAGACTTCAAAATAGAAGAGTATTTTCCATTTTGGATGCAAACCAAGAGCTTTGGTATGTCCAAAAGATACAGCAAGTGCAAGACTCTTGACTTTTAACTTTCCTTTTGGTAAATTAAAAAAGTTCTGAAAGTAATGATGGGGGAGGGATAGCTCAGTGGTTTGAGCATTGGCCTGCTAAACCCAGGGTTGTGAGTTCAGTCCTTGAGGGGGCCACTTGGGGATCTGGGGCAAAATCAGTACTTGGTCCTGCTAGTGAAGGCATTGAGCTGGACTCGATGACCTTTCAAGGTCCCTTCCAGTTTTAGGAGATGGGATATCTCCATTATTTTTCTATAAATATATGTTTAAATAATTTCTTCTTTAAATTAGCTCTGCATCTGAAGTAGAGAAAAGCATCACATTCTGGATCTTTGAAGATCTGGATGAGATGGAAGGAGAGGTTACTTACCTTACAGTAACTTGAGTTTGAGATGTTTTGCCCCTATGGATGCTCCACCGTAGGATGCATGCATGCTTGTGCCCTCTCGACTGGAGAATACAAAGCAATGTCCATTGGCACTGTCACGGGGCACATCACTCACTGTTGGCCTGGCGCTGCCTCGTGGTACTCTGGGGATTATCTCGAGGCCGATGCCCGTCTGTGGTTTGCACACCGTCACTCTGTCTCTGCTATCGACTTGCTGCCCCTCTTGCAACCTCAGGAACTACAACATCCTCTGTGGCTCAGCCCTCCGGCCGTGTCACTGTCTGTGTTCCCCCCTTCTGGGGGAGTGTAACTTCTCAATAGTCGGGCAGTCCCCTCACTCATTGCCTCGGTGCCACTTGCTTAGTAGCTGATAGGGGAACCCAGGCCTGCCCTCTTCTCTGGGTTCTAGCCCAGGGACCCTCAGTTCAGCAGTCTGGGCCTTCTCTCTCTGAGCTCACTGGTCTATCCCTGAGCTGCTTTCAACTACTGGTTCCCCTTCTCTTCCTGGGCCTACCAGTTTCCCAAAGCCTCCTCCCAGGGATTGACTGCCTTTTCCCAGCTGCCTCTTCTCCATTCAGCTCCTGGGCTTTATAGGCCCCACAAATTCCTGGCCAGCTGAAGTTCTTTAATCAGCTGCCATATGGGTTAAGTGTACCATCTGGCCTGCATTAAACCCTGCAGGGTGAGTGTGGGGTAGTCATCCCACCACAGGCCCATATTTGCACAAAGTAGCATCTTGTGCCTCCAAACCAGGGGATATAAGGAGACAAGGACCCACTGCCACTCATTTCCTTCTCAGCAGTTGAGAGCCTCCACAGCTGAGGAGGAGGAGGAGGAGGAGGAGGACAGGAGGCGGAGCATCCATAGGGACAAAACATTTCAAAGAACTCAAGTTACTATATGGTAGGTATCTTCTCTTTTGAGTATATGTCCCTATGGGTGCTCCACTGTAGAAGAATCCCAAGCAGTAACTTAACAAGGAGGTAGGTGCTGAGGAGGCACATTCAAGACTGTTCAGAAGATTGCATCATCAAAGGTAGTAGCATCCCTGAAAACAGGAATGATGGTGTAATGCTTGGCAAAGGTATGGATGGAAGACCAAGTCACAGTCCTACAAATTTCTGGTATGGAAACATCCTTCAATAGAGCTATATATGTGGACTGAGATCTAGTGGAATGTATTACCACTCTGTGAGGGTACTGCATCCCAGCAGATTCATAGCAGGTAAAAAGATGCATCCTGAAACCCACTTTGCCAGTCTGTGTGTGGGGAAATAGGTTATCCCTTCATTCTCTCAGAAAATGATAAGGAGAGGTCCAGAAGGTCTTAGTCCCATCACGTAGAAGGCAATGGCCCTTCTGACATGTAGTGTATGTAGGCTGGTCTTATCTGTGGAGGTATGAGGTTTTGGGTAGAATACTGGGAGTCAAATCTTCTGATTAATGTGATATTCTGAAGAGACCTTTGGGAGGAAGTGAGAACGATGGCATAGTATCACCTTTTCTTCATAAAAGATGGTATATGGTGGGCCGACCTTAAGGGCACCAAGTTCTCCCATTTGTCTAGCTAAAGCAATGGCAATGAGGAATGAAGTCTTGAGGGAGAGAGAACAGGTAGCTACTGGTTCAAAGGTAGGTTTCCTTAGGACAATAGGAAACAAATCGAAGTCGCAACTGGGAGAAACAGTCTGTACAGGGGGAAACAAGAGGGTTAAGACCCTTGAGGAATCTAGCTGTAGTAGGGTGGGTAAAGACTGAAAAGTCTTTGATGAGTGAGTGGAAGGCTGTAATAGTGGCCAAATGTACTCTGAGTGTAGTGACAGGTTTTCAAATCCAACAGGTAGCCAGGAGTTTGGAGACCAGGCCCTCTGAGGCTTGGGAAGATTAAAGAAAACACCAGGAGTGGAGCACTTCCATTTTTGAAAGTAGTCTAGCTCCATAATAGAGAACCATCTAGGAATCATGTTGTCAGGTTCAAGAAGGAGGATTGGAGTCGATCAGGGCCCCGAGTCCTGCAACAGGAGATCCTTCCTGAGATGAAGTTGGTGAGATGTTGGCACAGAGAGGTGTAACAGGCTTGAGTACCATACTTATCTTGCTCAGGAAAGTGCTATGAAGATAACCTTCACTCTTTTCTGATGCAGTTTGGAGTCAGGTCTTGAGGATTAAAGGTAGAGGTGGATAACATACGGTAGGGGATGGCGTAATATATCGTGAATGTGGGTACCGAAGACCATATCGCGGCCCTGTAGATGTCCTGGATAGGGACGTGCGCCAGGAAGGCAGCCGAAGACGCCTAAGCCCTAGTCAAATGAGCGTTTACTATCGGTGGAGGCACAGCCTGTGCCAACTCGTAAGAAGTACAGATGCAGGTAGTGATCCAATTCAAAATCCTCTGAGAAGACACCGGAAGGCCCTTCATCCCATCAACTATCATGATAAAGAGCTGGGTTGATCTGCGGAAGGGCTTGGTGTGCTCCAGGTAGAACGCCAGGGTGTGCCTGACATCTAGAGTGTGCAGCCGCTTCTCCTCATTTGTCATGAGAGGCTTTGGACAGAACACCGGGAGGAAGATATCTTGGTTGACATGGAAGTGCGACACCACAGTTGGCAGGAAGACCGTATGGGGCTGCAGTGGGACCTTGGAAGACGTGATTAGATTTCTTTCTTTTTCCCATTTCTTTATGGCTTGTGGACTCCACTGTGCTAACCCAAGATGCTTTTGTTTTGCTTCTAACCTTTAAGCTGGACCTCAAGAAAGCTGTTGTTGGTGCTTAATTCTTATAGTTGCGCTCTCTCTCTCTTTTTTTTAAATCTAGCAACAGCCTGAGTTTTCAGATGCGTTTTCTTTTTTCTTTAAATACAATTTACCTTTTTTAAGAACAGAATTGGATTTTTGTGTCCTAAGAGGTTTGTGCACATGTTTAATTAGCTGGTGGCAACAGCTTATTTCCTTTCTTTCTCAGCTCTTCCCCAGAAGGGGGTGAAAGGGCTCAAGGGTACCCACAGGAAGGAATTCCCAAGTGCGCCTTCCTGGGTTCTCAAAGGGGTTTTGCACTTGGGTGGTGGCAACATCTACCCATCCAAGGTCAGAGAAAAGCTGTAATCTTAGGAGTTTAATACAAGAGTGCAGTGGCCAGTATTAATTTTTAGAATCCTTGTGGGCCCCCACCTTCTGCACTCCAAGTACCAGAGTGGGGAATTAGCCTTGACAGAGGCCAAGGAGACCATGGGGAACTTCAACTTCTTGAGGTACTTGTTGAGGCGCCGCAGGTCAGGGATGGGTCGTGGACCCCCCCATCCGGCTTTTGGGATAAAAAAAAAATAGGACAAGTAAAACCCTTTCCCCCTCAAGTGCAGAGGGACTTCCTCCACAGCTTCCACCTGCAGTAGGCCTTGCACCTCCTGAGTGAGCAGATGCTTGTAAGAAGGGTCCCTGAAGAGGGACAGGGGGTGAACAGAAAAAACCTGGAGGGTATATCCCCCCTGCTACTGTGCTGAGGACCCACTGGTCTGGTGTTATAGAGACCCAGACAAGGAGAAAGGGGGACAAACAGAAAGTAACAGGGGAGCAGGATCCAGCACACAGGCTGGAAGGGTGTCTTCAGGCGCATCCTCAAAATGCCTGCTTGTTACCTGGTTGGTTACGGGTGGAGCTCAGGTGAGCTGAGGGTGCCGGCTGATGGCCTTGCCAGCGCTTACAGCCCTTGCGGAAGGGCACTGATCGAGGTTTGCTTCCGAACCTCAGGAGCTGTTGCGGCTTAAACCGCTTCCTCGCCGGCCCCAGCATGTAAAGACACAGGAAGTGCAAGGTAGTCCTAGAGTCTTTCAGGCCATGTAATTTACTGTCTGTTTGCTCCGAAAACAATGCCAAGACATCGAATGGGAGAACCTGGATGGATTGCTGAACCTCCATCAATAGGCCCGACAACTGCAACCAGGACGACCGCCTCATAGAGATGACCAAAGCCATGGTCTGGGTCGTAGAGTCTACTGCACCTGAGGCCGCTTGGAGGGCTTCCCTGGCCACAGCTCTGCCCTCATTGAGACTAGCCAGAAATTTTTTCCTGGGGTCCTCTGGCAACAAATCCATAAATTTGGCCATGGACTGCCAAATATTAAAACCATAACGGCCAAGTAAAGCCTGATGGTTGGCTCCTCTCAGTTAGAAAAATGTATTCTACATCCAGCCTCTAACAAAGAGATCGAGCCTCTTTGCCTCCTTGTTCTTAGGCGTCCAAACTGTTGGTCCTGCCTGTCATGCTCATTGGCTGCCAACACAACCAATGAGCTTGGGGCAGGGTGGGTATAAAGATACTCATACCCTTTAGTGGGGACATAGTAAGAACGGTTACTTACCTTCTGTAACTGTTGTTCTTCGAGATGTGTTGTTCACGTCCATTACACATTAGGTGTACGCGCGCCGCGTGCACGGACGTCGGAAACTTTTTCCCTTAGCGGCTCCCGTCGGGCCGGCAGGGCCCCCTCCTTCCCGCCAGAGCGGCGCCCCGCTCCAGGGTATATATATCCCTGCCGACCCGACCCCTCCGGTTCCTTCTTGCCGGAGACTCCGACAGAGGGGAAGGAGGGTGGGAAGTGTAATGGACGTGAACAACACATCTCGAAGAACAACAGTTACAGAAGGTAAGTAACCGTTCTTTCTTCTTCGAGTGATTGTTCACGTCCATTACACATTAGGTGATTCCCAAGCTTACCATTGGAGGTGGGTAGGAGTCAAGGTACAACTGACTGTAGCACAGCCCGTCCAACCATCGCGTCCTCTCTGGTCTGATGATGGATCGCGTAGTGGGCTGTGAACGTATGCATGGACGACCAGGTGGCCGCCTTACAGATCTCCTGGATAGGGACCTGCGCCAAGAAGGCCGTTGAGGACGCTTGGGCCCTAGTCGAGTGGGCCCAGATCTCTGGGGCCGGAACATTTGCGAGCTCATAACACGTGCGTATACAATGCACAATCCATGCCGACAAGCGCTGTGTCGAGATAGGCAAGCCTTTCATACGTTCCACAATGGCAATGAACAGCTGAGGTGTTCTGCGGAACGACCTGGTCCGTTCCAGGTAGAATGCCAATGCCCTTTGAACATCAAGGGTATGTAGGCTGCGGTGGTGAGGGTCCATATGGGGTTTAGGGAAGAACACCGGTAGACAAATGTCCTGTCCCATGTGAAACTGCGATACCACTTTCGGAAGGAATTTGGGGTGCGGCCTCAGTTGCACCTTATCCTTATGAAAAACTGTATAAGGGGGTTCTGAAGTGAGGGCCCTCAATTCCGATACCCTCCTGGCCGATGTGATGGCCACGAGAAACGCCACCTTCCACGAGAGGTGCATGAGGGAGCAAGTGGCTAGGGGTTCAAAGGGGGGGTCCCATGAGCTTTGTTAGGACTAGGTTCAGACTCCACGCAGGGACAGGCGGGCGCAAGTAGGGAAACACCCTCTCCAGCCCCTTGAGGAATCGGGCCACTGTGGGGTTGGAGAACACTGACACTCCCAACTCTCCCGGATAAAGCCGAAATGACGGCTAAATGCATTCTAATCGAGGCGGGCGCAAGCCCTTGATGCTTGAGGTGCAGTAAGTAGTCCAGGATCGACGGAACTGAGGCCTGTAAAGGCTGTATGTGCTGAGGCTCGCACTAGTGGGAGAACCTTTTCCATTTGGCCAGGTAGGTCGCTCTTGTAGAGGGCTTCCTACTACTAAGGAGGATTTGTTGAACCTGGTGAGAGCACCTGTGTTCTGCATCGTTCAGCCAGAGATACCACGCCGTGAGATGTAGCGAAGACAGGTTCGGGTGGAGCAGGCGACCCTTGTCTTGTGTGACTAGGTCGCGATGGAGGGGGAGGGTGATCGGGTCGGCTATGGACAATTCCAGCAGGGTCGTGAACCAATGCTGGCGTGGCCAGGCCGGGGCGATGAGTATAACTGTCGCCCTGTCCCTGCGGGTCTTGAGGAGGACCTTGTGTATGAGCGGAAACGGAGGGAAGGCATACCTCAGGCTTCCTCCCCATGGGATCGTGAAGGCATCTGCTAATGATCCCGGGCTGAGGTTCTGGAATGAGCAGAACTGAGGGCATTGACTGTTGTCCTTGGTGGCGAACAGATCCACCCGGGGAAAGCCCCACCTCCGGAAGATTGAATGCAGGACGTCTCGCCTCAACGTCCATTCGTGCATTCGGTAGGATCGGCTGAGGCGATCTGCTAAACCATTTTGGATCCCCGGAAGATACGTTGCGATGAGGTGGATCGCATGGGCTATACAAAAGTCCCATAATTGGAGTGCCTCGCGACAGAGGGGAGAAGACCGGGACCCGCCCTGCTTGTTTATATAGAACATGGCGGTAGTGTTGTCCATCAGGACTGCCACGCTGTGACCTTCTATGGTGGCGTGGAAGGTCTGACAGGCGAGGCGAACCGCTCTTAGCTCCTTTAGATTGATGTGAAGCAGTTTGTCTTCTCTGGACCACAGCCCTTGGGTCCGTAGTTCCCCCAGATGCGCCCCCCAACCCAGGTCCGATGCATCCGTTACTAACGTCAGAGTGGGCTGTGGGGCAGCGAAGGGGATCCCTTCGCAGACCTGCTGTTGATCGAGCCACCAGCGGAGCGAGCCCAACACCTGATCTGGGATCGTCACCACTCGATCCAATGGGTCTCTGTTGGGGCGGTACGTTTGGGCAAACCACAACTGCAAAGGCCGGAGCCTTAGGCGGGCATGTCTGACCACATGTGTGCAAGCTGCCATATGCCCCAGGAGCTGCATGCAACACCTTGCCGTTGTCGTGGGGAATTTTTGGACTGAGCTTACGGCCCTCTGAATTGTCAGGAACCGTGACTCTGGGAGGCTTGCCCGCGCGGTCACCGAGTCCAGGGTCGCACCTATGAAGTCCAGTCTCTGTGTGGGGACTAATGTGGACTTGGGCACATTGACCCGGAGGCCGAGTCTGTCGAACGTCTGCAAGGCCAGCGTCACGTGAGATTGGACCTCGGCCTCCGACCTGCCTGCGAGAAGCCAGTCGTCCAAGTACGGGAACACACGCATCCTTCTCTTCCGAAGGAAGGCTGCTACCACGGACATGCATTTCGTGAATACTCGTGGTGCTGATGGCAGGCCGAAAGGCAGGACTGTAAATTGGAAATGGCGCTGGTTGATAATGAAGCGCAGGAACCGCCTGTGGGCCGGATTGATAGCGATGTGAAAGTAGGCATCTTTCATATCGAGGGCAGCGTACCAATCCCCCGGATCCAGGGATGGGATAATAGTTCCAAGGGAGACCATACAGAAGCGCGCTCTGATCAGAAACTTGTTTAGGTCGCGCAGGTCCAAGATAGGACGGAGGCCCCCTTTTTCCTTGGGAATCAGGAAGTATCTGGAGTAGAATCCTTTTCCCCTTAGGTCTGGTGGGACCTCTTCCACTGCTCCTGCTGCGAGAAGGGTCTGTACCTCCTGCATGAGAAGTTGCTTGTGAGAGGGGTCCCTGAAGAGGGATGGGGAAGGGGGATGGCAGGGAGGGGGCGAGGAAAACTAGAGGGTATAGCCCGCCTTCACTGTGCGCAGGACCCAGCGGTCCGATGTTATGCGCAACCATGCCCGGTAGAAATGGGACAGGCGGTCCTTGAAACTCGGAGGAGGATCCGGTATGGAATGTGGTACGCTGTCCTCGGGCGTAGCTTCAAAAGCCTGGTTTGTTCCCTGGCTGCGGCTTGCCCTGGCCGTGACCTTGGCCCTGGTTAGGCGTATTGTTACGTCTCCGCCTGTTATCCCTGCCACGACGGCGGTATGGTTCGTGCCGAGGGCGGTACTGCCTCTGTGGTGGCTGAGGTTTAAAGGGCTTGCGCTGTGTCACCGGGGTATGCATACCCAACGACTTAAGGGTTGCTCGCGAGTCCTTAAGGCTATGTAACCTGGCGTCCGTTTGGTCGGAGAACAAGCCCGAACCTTCAAACGGGAGGTCCTGCAGTGTGGTCTGCACCTCTGGCGGAAGGCCTGAAGCCTGTAACCATTCCGAACGCCTCATCACTACCCCTGACGCGATTGTTCTAGCCGCTGCGTCGGCTGAGTCGAGGGAGGCCTGCAATGAGGTCTTGGCCACCGCCATCCCCTCGTCCACCAGGGCCGTGAACTCAGGATGCGCGTCAGGTGGTAGGGAGTCCTTAAACTTGGAGACTGATGCCCAAGAGTTAAAATTGTGTCTGTTTAGAATCGCCTGCTGATTAGCGATCCTCAGCTGAAGGCCCCCAGATGAATAGACTTCCCTCCCGAACAAGTCTAATCGCTTAGCTTCCTTGCCCTTGGGCGCAGGAGCTTGCTGGCCATGACGCTCTCGCTCGTTGACCGCCGAGACCACCTGCGAACAAGGAGACGGGTGTAAAAAGAGGAAGTCAAACCCTCTAGATGGGGCGAAGTATTTCCTCTCCACGCCTCTTGCAGTCGGTGCACTGGAGGCCGGCGTTTGCCACACCGTCTTATAGTTGGACTGGACTGTCCGTATAATCGGGAGAGCGACTCTGGAGGGCCCCTCCGGGCTCAGGATATCGACCATGGGGTCCTCCTGTTCTACAGTCTCCTCCGCTTGCAAGCCCAGATTGAGGGCTACCCGACGAAGCAGGTCTTGGTGCGCCCGATGGTCAATCGGGGGAGGGCCGGACACCGTCGTGCCCGCTACTGCCTCGTCCGGCGAGGAGGAAGAGGTCGGGGCCTTCGGCCCATCCTCATCTTCCTGCAACCCGGCATCGACCGGTTGCTCCTCTGGGGCCTGACCCACAGTGTGGGACTGGGACGGTACCGTGCTCGGTGCCGAGTCCACTCCCTCCCGCTCCGGCGGTCTAGAGACCGTTGCCTCCTTATGCGATGGCGGGTGGTACCGCGGGGAGCGGGATCGGTACCCTGATGGCCCGGATCTCGAGGTCCTAGATGGGGGCCCTTACTGGTGGTAGGCCCAGGGTGTCCAGAAGGGCCATTGGCTCGGTTGGCCCCACTGGGAATGGCCATAGGCTTCGTAGTCCCTGCTAGCCTGCGCCCTATGAGCATACCCGCCGTACCGGCCCGAGTCAGTCTCCGAGACCACGGACGGTGACCTGGAAGGCCACGGCGGAGCCATAGGATGGTGCCGGTCCGGGTTTGGGGAGTAGCGCCTCTGCGACCAGGACCTGGAGCAGCGTCTCGCCGACCTGGATCGGTACCGGTGATCGCGGGACCGGGAACGACTACGGCTGGTCGGCCTCGGGTAACGTACCGCTGACGCCTCGCGGTGCCGACTCGTGCTTGGTTGCTGAGTCGGTGCCGACCGCTTGTTGAAGCCCGACTGCTGCGGTGCTTTCTGCGCCGAGGGCAACCGGGAGTCCACCGAGGCGGAGCTCGACCGGGACCGGTGCCCTGAACGGTGCCGAGACGGCGACCGTGATGGGCGCACCATCGCCGGCTTGCCTCTGTGTGGCAGCTTCGGCGGAGCGTCCTCAGTACCTGTAGGGGCCTCAACGGACAATGCAATGAGGTCCTTAGCTGCCTCAAATGTGTCCGGAGTGGAGGGCTGTTCCAAGAGCTCCTCCAGGCCTTCATCCTCACTCGACGCGCCTATCCCGGGGCTCGACGGGCCTTTCGGCGCCGGAGCCACTACCGGGGTCTGTGCCGGGGCCGTACCGGCCTTAGGCGCACTCGAGGTCTTCACCGGCGCCGCCCTCTTATGCGGGGAGCGTCCTCGGGCTTTGGGTTGGCCCTTCGATTTTGCCGGCGAAGACGACCGGTGTCGTACATGCTCCCGTTGGGTCGGTGCTGTGGGCTTCGGGTGACCCGCCGGCGCCGGTTCCCGCACCGATGCCGGGGCGCTCCGCACGGAGGCAGACGGTGCCGCCGAAGTGGAGGGCTGCAACGCCGTCTCCATGAGCAGCTGCTTAAGGCGAAAGTCTCTTTCTTTCTTAGTTCTGGGCTTAAAGGCCTTGCAGATCTTGCAGCGCTCTTTCTGGTGAGCTTCCCCCAGGCAGCAGAGACACGAGTCGTGGGGGTCGCTCAATGGCATAGGCTTGCGGCACGTGGCACAAGCCTTGAAGCCTTGGGCGTGCGGCATGCCCCGCCGCCCAGGGCCGGTGCCGGGGTTGACCAAGCAACCACAGCAGGAACTTTAAGTACCTAATGAGCTGTTAACTACTAAGCTCAACACTACTACTAAATAACTGATAACTGTTTGCTAAATAACACTAATGACTATGCTAAGGGATACTCTCCGACGAGAGACAGAGTTGTTCCAACGCCGCCACGGATGGTAAGAAGGAACTGGAGGCAGGGCCGGCTTTAGGAAGTGCGGGGCCCGATTCGAACAGTTTCGATGGGGCCCCGACAGGGATGACTAAAAAAAAAAAACACGTAAAAAAAACACGTGGGGCTTGTACTCACCAGGCCGCGCTCCTACTCTTTGGCGGCGGGTCCTTCACTCGCTCCGGGTCTTCGGCAGCACTGAAGGACCCACCGCCAAAGTGCCGCCAAAGACCCGGAGTGAGTGAAGGACCCGCTGCAAAACACCTGGAGCACCGCCGGGTGAGTAAAAAATTTAAAAGGTGCCTCTAACCAGGGAAGGGATTTTCTGCCACTTGCCCCCCACTCTGGGCGGCCCTGCCACTGGGAGCGGGGCCCTCTTAAGCGCGGGGCCCGATTCGGGGGAATTGGTGGAATTGGCCTAAAGCCGGCCCTGACTGGAGGGGTCGGGTCGGCAGGGATATATATACCCTGGAGCGGGGCGCCGCTCTGGCGGGAAGGAGGGGGCCCTGCCGGCCCGACGGGAGCCGCTAAGGGAAAAAGTTTCCGACGTCCGTGCACGCGGCGCGCGTACACCTAATGTGTAATGGACGTGAACAATCACTCGAAGAAGAATTTTCTTTCTGCCCGCTTGGAGATGGGGGGCAGAAAGGAGGGTGTCTGCCACAGGGCCTTAGTAATTTTTACCACTCCCTCGTGCACTGGCAATGCCACCTTGGAAGTGGCTGCTGCACTTAGCACATCGAACAGGGAGTCTGAGGGCTCTGCCAGTTCCTCAGCTTCCAGCCCCAGGTTTGAGGCGACCCTCTTCAAAATTTCCTGGTGGGCCCTTGCATCATCCTGGGAAACCAAGTGAGAGGGCCTTGCTACCGCCTCATCAGGCAAAGATGAAGAGGAGGCAGGTACAGATGTGTCGGTCAGCTCCGCCACTTCTGCTAAGGGAGCTTGGCCGAGGCTGGACGGCCTTGGGGAGCCTGCTCCGACTCCGCGTCCGAATCAGGGGGTGGGCGAGAGACTGTCACTGACCATCTTTCAGATGCCCCTGAGACTGACCTATGCCTTGTGATGGGTGGGGAAAATCCCCAGGGGTTCCATGCTGCCCCTGGTGGCCCACAGGGGAATGCTAATGGTGGGTGGCCTTGGCCTGCGAGCACGGTCTCCTCCTTGCTTTCCGAGCCCGAGGAGAGAGAAACTTGTCTGGGGGACTGGGATGGTACCGAGGCCACCTGTCTACCCCGATTCTGTCAGCTCTGGCTGTGGACTTCCATTGAGGACCTGTACAGAGACGATGGCTCTTGGTGCCAAGACCCCAATGACTGGTGTCAGCGTTCGGTGGATCGGTGATGGTAACCTGGCGATCGATGCATCAGTTAGAGAGTGGTGCGGCTCTGTAGATTGGGAAAGGGAGCAAGAAGACCGACGTGTCAGAGACTGTCAATGTGCTCACGGTGAACTGTACTGGTGGATCTGGCGACCAGGCTCCGGCGTCTCGACCCTCCAGAATGGTGCCGTGAGCTGTGAGAGCAGCTCGGGTACTCCCGGCACCGGTGTTCTGGGCTTTGATCTGCACCAGATCACTGGCAATGGACGCCTAAAACCCAAGGAACAGTGCCTAGAGTCCAGGGACCGATGCCGGGGACTCTGGCAGGCCAGCTGACCCGCATCCGGGGACTGGTGGCACTGTTCAGGCAAGTGCTGACAGGGCACCCACTGTGATGAGGATCAGTGCCACACTGATGGAGACCACTGGAAGGGTCCCAAGGCAGGTTGGTACCTCTTGAATGGGGAGCCTCACCGGCTGGTGTGGGCGGTACCGGAAGGGACAGTATGTCCTGAGGATACAGCAGCACCAGGTGCTGAGTGCCTCTGCCACTTCCTGGGATGGGGTTGGGTCTTGACAGCTCAGAGCCTGGCCACCATCCAGAGGGGAAGAGCTGCCCCATGCAGGTTTTTGCTCTCCTCTGGCTCTCTCCTTCCTTTTACGGGACATAGGAGAATGCCCCCTCCCGGCCTTAGTTTGCTTTTTAGCTGGTACAGGGATGAGGAATGGCGCCAGTTGGAGGTTGGTGCCGGCGGTGCGTTCCGCACTGAGGCTGCAGTACTTGGAGCAGAGTCTGATCTTGTTGGCTCTGAGGCCGGTGCAAGGGCCGACTCCATAAGGAGCGTTCGGAGATGAACATCCAGCTCCTTTTTAGTCTGTGGGCTGAAGCTCTTGCAAATGCAACACTTGTCGCTCATGTGGGTTTTTCCTAAACACTTCAGGCAGATTTTATGGGGATCACTGACTGGCATGGTTTTTTTGCCACAGTCATAAGGTTTGAAGCCCAGGGACCAGGACATGCCCCCGTCCCTAGGCTGAATCCCACATGGGACTAACTATTTCTAACTTAACACTAAAGGAACTATTAAACTATGCAACTTTGAACAACTATATACAACAAATTCACTACTAGATATAGTACAGATGGGAAAGCTTGTGAAGCAAGGAGACGGTCCAGCACAGTCACTGGCAGCAAAAAGGAACTGAGGGGGGTGGAGACGGTGGTGCCCCTTATACCGGCGCATACGCGGGCCACTCCAGAGGGAACCAGAGCCAGTCTCCTATGGATACCACTGAGGGAAAAACTTCCAGCACCAGTGCATGTGGTGAGCACACATACCTATAATGGAATGGATATGAGCAAGCACTCAAAGAAGAACGAGAAAGATAAAAAATTAACATGGAACACATTCAATGGATTAAAAGCTGGCTAATTGCTAGGGCTCAAATGTAACCGTAAATGGGGAATCATGATTGCACAGGTGTGTTTCTAGTGGAGTCCTATGGGGATTGGTTCTTGGCCCTATGCTATTTAGTATTTTTAAGTAACGACCTGGAAGAAAACATAAAATCATCACTGAAAGTTTGCAGATGATACAAAAATTGGGAGAATGGTAAATAATGAAGAGGTCAGGTCACTAGTACAGAGAGCTCTGGATTGCCTGGTGAGCTGGACTCAAGCAAATATGTATTTGACCAAATGTAAATGTATACATATATGTCAATGTACATATTTAGGAACAAAGAACGTAGGCCATACTCATAGGATACGGGACTCTATCCTGTAAAGCAGTGACTCTGAAAAAGATTTTGGGATGGAGATGGATAATCAGCTGAACATGAGCTCCCAATGCAATGCTATGGAATAAAGGGCTAATGCAATCTTTGGATGCATAAATGGGGGAATCTTGAGTAGGAAGGTTATTTTACCTCTATACTTGGTATTGGTGCAACCAGTTCTGGCATATTGTGTTTAGTTCTGATGTCCACAATTCAAGAAGAATTATAAACAGGAGAGCATTCACAGAAGAGCGAGACGAATGATTAAAGGATTAGAAAACATGCCTTATAGCAATAGAATCAAGGAGCTCAATCTATTTATCTTAACAAAGAGAAGGTTAAGGGTTGACTTGATTACACTTTAAGTATCTACATGGGAATATTTAATAATGGGACTCTTCAATCTAGAGGAGAAAGATATAACATGAGTCAATGACTAGAAGCTGAAGCTAGACAAATTCAGATTGGAAATAAGGCATAAATGTTTTATAGTGAGTAATTAACTCTCAGTACAATTTTCCAAGGGTAATGTTGGATTCTCCAATGAAAATTTTTAAATCAAGATTGGATGTTTTTCTAAAAGATGTGCTGTAGGAATTATTGTGACGAAGTTCAATGGCCTGTGTTATACAGGAGGTGAGATTAGATGATCACAATGATTCCTTCTGGCTTTGGAATCTATGGATCCATGCTCCGGCACAAAAAAAAAAAAAAAAAAAAAAAAAGGGTAAAAAACCCCTAAATGCTGGTTTTAACGTGCACATTTCTGAGCGCTAAATTGTCAAAGAAAGGTACCTAAGTTGTATCTACAAAATTTGCATATATTCAGCCATGTAACAGAAGTATGCAAAACATCTATTTGTGTATGTATTAGCATAGTTTGCAGGCATATCTTAGAGTAAGTCTACATTGCAGTTGGAAGTACACCTCTACCCCGATAGAATGCTATTCTCGGGAGCCAAAAAAATCTTACCGCATTATAGGTGAAACCGCATTATATTGAACTTGCTTTGATCTGCCGGCGTGCACAGCCCCCCCCCCCCCCCCGGAGCACTGTTTTACCGCGTTATATCTGAATTCGTGTTATATCGGGTCGCGTTATATCGGGGTAGAGGTGTATAAAATTTCCTGCTCGGGTAAAATGTACACATGCTAGCTTTGAGCTAAAGTGCTAAAAAATAGTGACATACAAACAGTTGCTATAGTATGTTTTGTGTGGAGTTCCTTCCTATCATCTGTCCATATTTACTTGAGCCCAGCTTACCAGGCGATACAGATCTTTCTGAATTAGTGACCTGACCTCTTCATTATTTACCCACTCTCCCCAATTCAGGGCAGGGTGGAGATGAGAAGAAAGAAATGTACTAAAAATTCATAAGGTAATAACTGAGGAAGGAAAACTGTAGAAAGGTTGACATTTTGCCTAATGACACGGACAGTGTCCTTTTAATTATCTTCACAGTTTTTTTCCTATTCAAAATATCAGAAATGATTAGATTTAAACAAAGCCGCTTACTTTATATGGGTGCAAAATAGTTAAATGAACCAATAAACTTTTTTAGTGAACTCATAATTCAGAAATATCCAAAGCAATTTTATTAAATTTGAAAAAAGCTTTACTTTGGACAGAGGATATATATGCCAAATTTTAGTCCAATGTGAATTTTTATGGCAGAATTATGAACATTTAAGAAACAGCATTTATAATGGAAATGCTGACTCAACTTGAAGAAGAAGTCCTAGAAACAAACTCCAGTTATACTGAAAAAATTCTTTAAATAAGAACCAAGCATGTAAAATCTTCCTTAAGAACGAAATTTGTTACATTAAATATAATAAATATATATATTACACAAACACACATGCACACATCCTCCTCTTCTACTGTCCACAGCAATTACACACCGCCCACATTCAGTATCCTTTTACCAGTCTGCAAAGTTCAGCACAAGCATAGGTTATAGTCAGTATTATCTGTAAAGTAATCTACGCCAGTTTTTAATGCACAACGGAAATCTGGTTTGCTCCCAGCTGCTGGTATAATAATTACTGTCCTATGGTTGCTACGAGATACTAACATTTTTTTTCCCAAGACTACTAAAACATTTCTGTGCTCACAGGCAAAAGGATGCTGGGAAAAGCAATAAAATGAATCCAGCTGTAGCTCTCCAGCGGAATTCAAAGCCAGATGACAGCTGTAGAGAAAATGAAAACCAGAAGAGCTTCTCTCTTCTTCAAAGCTTCTCTCCTCACTTTTCCCTTCTCCCAGTTTGCCAGAGCTAAGCCTTGGAGAGAATTCAGCATTGTTTTGCAAACATTGTTAAAGATGTTCTGTTTTCAGTATTTTGAATGATTATTCAGAAGGAAGGATAAAAACCACATTTCCCTTACTTGTACTTTGCTTCCATGAGGCCTGAAATTTTGCTGCTTGATTCTAACCAACAGGTGAAGGTTTTAAGTAATTTTTTTTTTTTTGAGTAAGTGAAACAGATCTCAATAAATTTAAAGTAACCACCTTCTGTTTTGGTTTATCTTAAAGTGATGGAGCAATTTTCAGATTTCGCAGTAAAGCCTTCACTACAAACAATCACATGCATTTTTTGGCCTAGATTCTGAAAGTGTTGAAATGTTGTCCAGATTAGTTTGAATATTTTTAAACAGTTCAAGAAAAATAAATAAGACATATGACATATATTGCTTCTCCTAAGTCTGCTTTGCCTAATCACAATGGAACACGATTTTTGGTGTCAAATCTGGTATACAAATTCATAAACCATAACAGGAAGTGGTCTACCTTTGAAAAAGTAAATAGGGAGAGATTAAATAGCTAATAATTTGAATTAATCAGAAAAAAATAGTAATTCCGCTTCCTTGTTTAGTATGCACTATCCCGCACACAGAATTGCTATATTAAATTTAAATAAGGAATACAGATGACTGTCACATTTACTGCTTGGAGTTAAACCTAATTAATATGCTATTTGCACCGCATACAAATAATTAGTGTAGGAATTTCTTGACCCCGTAATACATGAAACAAATGAAATTACAAACATCACAGTATCTCTGCTAAATTAGATTGCAGTTACTTGCATGAGGCCATAATGCTATAAATTATTTTGGTAAGATGAAGCCTAAACTTACTTCATTTGAACACAAAAACCTGGACACTCATTAAACATTACCTTTACAAAAAGGAACATGACCAACTCACATCCTATCTGCTGCAGTAAGACCATTTTAGACAATGTATGTGAATCACAGGCCTTTTTGCCACTTTGGCTGAAAACCTGAAGCACTTAATCCTGATAACAACAATCAAGCACTTCCTTGGAGTCAAAGAATATGACAACTTTTCTTTTTTTAGCCATCAAGTTTAAATTTTCCTCTGTCTTTGCCTGCAGCAGGAAACTCAAGGAAGAACTTCCTGTCTTAGTACATCAAAACTGTAGTGAAACAGTGCTAGTGGCCTGTCAATCACACCAATATACCTGAACAACAAAATCTGTCAGGCATTGTAACATATTTGATGCATCTTGCAAGTCTCAAAATCAAAATTTACAATAAGCATATCAATTTGAAAGAAATAGGCAAGTATTCCAACAATACAGTATGCTTAGACTTCACTATCAGATGAAAACAGATTAAAAGATATTGATTAGTTCTTCACTTTTGGTTTATGATTCTTAACTTCTTCATTTAAAAATAAAAAAAAATCACCTCTGTATCTATAAGTTTATATTTAGTCGAGGAAAACAACTATGGCCAGCCACTTAAAACTGCAGGTACACCAAATGCAAAAACATGCACTTCAGCTGAGCCCACATGTCCTATATTTAAACAAGAAAATCCGATAAATGCATGCCTCATTGCTTAGCTTCCCACTCATGAGCAATAAATGGGTCTCTGTGCACCCACTGTACTCAGTTAAAAATTTGTCCTTTAAGTCTCTATACATGTGTATGCGGAGATTTTATAAATATACACACACACACAAAGTCATTTATGATTGCACCAACCTTTTTATATAAATTTATATTTGGAATTAATGTAGTAACTAGTTAATAAATTGTACTTAAAATGTTAAGTTGAACCTACTGTAAGAAAATTGTTTTTGAAAAATAAATAATGTCAGCTAACCACTTATGGTGGTGAACTGGTATTTTATGGTGCTAAACAACAAAAATATGTACACTGAGTGCTAGCAGTGAAAGTCTTCAGATATAACACACAAGTGATTTAATAAATGGTAGTTTTAGTCTCACTAATCAATAAATATACCTGTACCATTCTTTCACTTAATAGCAGTTTGGGAAAAACTGAAGTGCCGATTTTTTCTTTAAAGTATGTTTAGGATTTCAATAATATTTTCTGCAGTTGAAAAGTAAATATTAAATTATATAGTTTGAAGGTCAAATGAAAATGATATCAATTGAAAAAACTTGTTAGATTTGGTTGTCAGCTGGGAATTTTCTTAAGTTTCTTCAGGATTCTTCATTTACACAATCTACCTTCTCCCTCAATAATTCTAGATAGAAAGAATTATCTAGAATTATCTATCTATCCTTCAGCTTTTGTATTGGAAGGTATGAACTCATTTTCATTTTTTAAACTATTTAATTATTCATGTTCTGTAACCTGCCTTGCCTTTATTAAAATGTTGTGTGGCCAAACTTGCAGTCTTTATACTAATAATATTCCTATGGATTTCAGTAGCAGCAGAACTTATGCTCTAACATACATTTCTTTCATTTAAACCAAAAAGCCATCTGAACATAAAGTTACAGACCCTTAAAAAAAAAAAAAAGTTATAAAGCAAGAAGTTCAGTTATCACCAAACTTAGCTCCCACACATTAAAGGGATTTTATAACAGTGTAATATTATTATATACATATCTTTTAATAGGTCTACACTAGTAGAAGCACAAATGAGTCCAGAGATGTTATGTAGATTTTGAATTTCTAGGGTTTTGATAGTTTTAAATAACTAGTTGTTTTATAATAAAATGTATTATATGCTAAATATTGTATTGTAAATATTGTACAGTAACTCCTCACTTAAAGTCGTCCGGGTTAATGTTGTTTCGTTGCTGATCAATTAGAGAACATGCTTGTTTAAAATTGTGCAATGCTCCCTTATAACATCATTTGGCAGCCACCTGCTCTGTCCACTGCTAGCAGGAAGAGCAGCCTGTTGGAGCTAGCTGGTAGGGGTTTGAAACCAGGGTGGACCGACAGCCCTCCATCAGCTCCCCGCTCCCCTAAGTTCCCTGTGTGGCAGCCACCCAGCAGGCTGTCAGTTGCCGGCAGTTCAGCTGTCCCTCCCCCCACTGCCATGTGCTGCTCCTGCCCTCTGCTTTGGAGCAGGGCAGGGAGAGAGGGAGGCTAATGTCAGGGTGTCTCCCTCCCCCCACTCCTGCACCCCACTTTCCCCATCTCCATGGGGGGAAGGGGGAGAACGACACGACAGGGCTCAGGAAGGAGGGAGCTTCCTGGGAGCAGCTGCTGTCAACTTGTTGATCTACTTAAAAAGGCAGTATACTTAGAGTGGGGTCAGCATACTTAAAGGGGCAATGTGCATCTCTCTCACACAGGGTGTGTGTCTCTGTCTGCCATGCTGTCTCCTCTCCCTCCATTCGTGCTGCCTTGTAGAGTGTGAGGCTACATTAACAACAATGGGTTAACCCCTAAGGGCTCAGCCAAAAGCTAGTTCATCATTTAGCAGTAAGGCATTCCCTCTGACTTCACCACCTCAACCAAGCTTCACAATCATCATCGCTGTGTACAGTATTAAATTGTTTAAAACGTACAGTGTGTGTGTGTGTGTGTGTGTGTGTGTGTGTGTGTGTGTGTGTAAAAAAAATAAAAATAAAATATAGTCTTTTGTCCGGTGAAAAAAATTTCCCTGGAATCTAATTCCATCCGTCCCCCAATTTACATTAATTCTTATGGGGAAATTGGATTCACTTAACATCGTTTAGCTTAAAGTTTAATTTTTCAGGAACATAACTACAATTTTAAGCAAGGAGATACTGTATTGTAAATACTGTAAAATGTATTACATGCTAAATATTACAATATTCTTACTGCACATGTACACAATCTTTTTGTGGGATCTGTGTAGTATGATGATTTGAGAAAACTGCAAAACCGTGTTAAAAAGGTGGATTAACAGTTAAGAACCTACTACAAACATCAGCAAAATATCTTTGAAATTTCAGTGAATTTGTCTAGCATCCCAACTAACAAACAATAATATGAACTGCAGAATTCTGCTATATAGCGGGGCTACTTTGCTGATGTGAATTTCAGGACACTACTTTTTGTAGCAATATCTTTATAAGTTTGAATACAAGTCCGCCCCCTTGTATTTTAACTACAGATTGCGAGGATGAGCTCTATTGGACATATAAAATTCTGGCTTAAAACAAGTGGATTATGCCTCAAAGATTAAAATAAATATTTTAGCATTTTCATCTCTGAGCAAAGAACAGTTCAGATTAGGTCAAATTTGGGGCTTATCTTTTAGATGTATCTGCCAATATTTTAAACACTCTCCTGCTCCTCTCTCTCCCCTCCACCCTCATTTTTTTTTTTTTAAACTAAAGGCTTATTGTGCACATATACTGAGTCATTAAAATTTAAGCATATATCAAAGAAAGTACTACCTAATAATTGGAAGAGATGTCTGGATTAGAACAGTGGAATGGGGATGAAGCCTTTTAAGATTTAGTGCAATAAAACTGGATGAGCCCTGTCTCTCCAGATATTTAGCACAGGAACTTTTGTCAAGGAAGTGATTATAGACCTCTTCATATAGCAAACCCCCTAGAGTCCAGAGCTGGAGTACTTACCTTGATGGAAGAGAGGTTAGGCTCTCAAACAAGGGGGGGAGGGGGAAAATGTACTCTAGAAGGTTAGGGTTGAAGAGTAAGCAAGTTATGTGGTACAATCAATGAAATAATCTAGCGATGCTGCTGTTATGCTAATCCTGCAATGAAGTAACATAAAAGAGCACCAAGCCCTACAGAAGCATCGCTGTACTGAATCTGGTTGAAATGTGATATTTAACTATAGTCAGACTAGTAGATCTTAGCGTGTGACAGATTCCGCAACCCTTCCAGTCCATAGAACACATATGGCTAAACAGAAAGTTCAAAATTCAGTCAGAATTTGCCCTGTGCTGCAGCTTCAGCAAGGAACTCCTCATACTTCAAAGGGCAGAGCTACCTGTTAGCAGTCAAGAAGCAATAGGGCACAGCTGATGCATTTTGTTCTGCTCCATGTGTGACATTAGTGCCAATTATTTAATCTAATTTGCCCTTAACCATAAACACACTTCTGATCAACCCAATCTGCTCTGAGTAGTGGTGGTGGTAGAACACAGAGCTGAACAAAACTTGGCAGTTGTGGCTTGGGTAGGTGGGTCATCAAGGGTATCTAGAAGCATAGCTGGGTGGGGTGCTGACTGGATTTCTACAAATAATGGTACTGGAAGTCAGGGAGCTCATAAGCGAGCTTGGTGCAGCTGACTGTGGGAAGAAGGAGAGCACGCAGGCGCCTGAGACTAGTATCGGGCCCCTCACCTTGTGGTAGTGTGCTTCCTCCTCAAGTGCTCCTTCCTTACTGGGATGCAGCAAGGGGAACTGCAATAGAGGGGGTGCCTGGCTGCCTGTTCAGAGACAGAGTGGCCAAAACAGAACCTACAAATAAATGCTTGCAGCCTTCCCATAGCATAACCAAACATACGAGATTCAGCCTGACCTGCAGGAATGTGAGACAGGGTGCCAAATGCAATACTGCATGGAACTTGGCAGTTCTGAAAGGGACTGCTAGTGAAATACCCAGAATGGGGATTATTTTTAAGATGACCAACTTCATACTTCCTTAACCTCACCAATAAATGATATCTAACTCCACCACTACCGCACACACTTCAACAACAGTGAACCACAGACCCGGTCTACCCCATGTGAGGCTGTAAGTGTGCTCTGATTATGCCCCTTCCTACCATCAATGCACTCTCTACTCTAAGGAAGTAGGAAAGGATGGTGTACAACTGCCTATGCCAGCCTAGGATTCCTCCATACTGAGGGAATCCTGAGCTACCCAGTTAATACATCTTTTCAGAACCTTATCCCTGGTGGCTAGAGCAGTTGCTCCAAATATTTGAATATTAGAGGGGAAAATTAAGGCTTATTAATTGATTGTAGAAGTTTTGCTTTCACTAGCAGTGTAAAATCCTTGTCTGAAAATATAAGTAAAGGTACGCAATAAACACATGTCTTTTTCTGTCTCATCTACTGCGTGAATTTCTTCATTACCAAAATATCCCTTACTTTACTATGCCATGCAGATAGAATGGGAGAACTTATTTTGATATTTGTTTTGCCACCAAGAGACAGATAAGAAATATGACTACAATAGGGATTGCTAATCATGATGGCACTTCACACTGTGTATTCTGGACTGTCTGGGATACTGTACTCAGATGAATTTTATCTATAAATTCAGACTAATTGTAAACTCAGACTAATTGCTATGAATAGGGGTAACAACCATCTTTTGTGAAGGAAAACTGAGTCCCCACTCTCCCTATAATACAAGTAATTCTATCATTATAAACTTGTCTAAATTATGTTCATTTAAAATATATAAAATATTAATGTGATTTCCCCCCAACAATATTATTGTTCCTTCTATCTATAATTAATAACAGTGTCCCCAGACTGTGAGGTGTGCCCCCTCAGGGGTGTGGGGGTGTGCAGAGGAACATTTTGGGGTGGGGACATGTGTCAGGGACAAGGCCAGCCACCATGGGGGGCAGGAAGGGAGCACCACACAGCCCCACTCCACCCTCAGCCCCACTCCACCCCCAACTGCAGTTCTCTTCTACCCCCAGCTGCAGCTCCACTCTCTGTCCTCAGGCCAGCTCCTCCTCCTTCCCAGTTCTGTCCCCAGCTCCATCTTCAGCCCAAGCTCCTCTGCTGAGCCAACTCTGCTGTAACAGACTGTAGTTGGGACTTACATGCTTATAAATGAAGAAAAGCACCTATGCTTTATACAGAGGTGACGTGGGTTTTTAATTGTATAACTTGGTAGTTATTACTACATATCAATTTCAGAGTACTCAATGGTGTCTGAATAAGGGAGCTTGTTAAACTCTAATCTCATCGTTGTCTATAGAAATTGCTCAAGAACAGTTCAAATAAAAATTAATCCTGTAATGTTGCTATGGTCAATAAAAGCTTTAAAAGATGTGTAGGGACAGCTTTAACTATGGCACCAGCTTTATTTAAAATTATCTGAAGTTTTCCAATATGACTAACCTGTTTGGACTGGACTTTTCCCACTGCTTCCTCTAAGACTCTCTCAGGTTGTGTTGCAGACCCTCCAAAAAAAAAAAAAAAAAACACACCCCACGAACCAAACAAAAAACCCACAACCCTAATCATGCCCAGTGCCAGCAGAATATACAATACCACAATGACATCCAGGTCAGCAAATAAAACTGTATATTTTTGAAAGACCCTGGCTCCTCTGCTTTTCTTTAAATGTTACCAGAGGATCAGACTTTGTTTCAACAGGACATATGTTCCCCTGGAACAGACAACAAACTTAAAAATTGGACTTTTAAAATGGCAAACCATCTCCTTGTTTAATATGTATTACAAAGATATGAGATGGGCTGGATTATAAATTACTTTCCAAAATAATGAATCTAGGAAACTCACTTTAATTAAACTTTAACTACTATAAGTACTAGGAAGAAGCAGCAAAATAAAATTACAAAAGTCAATCAACTGTCATTTGCTCTAAATTATGTGATTGGTATAAAGCTAAAACACTTACTTGAAAGCCATCTTCAGCCACTTCAGCATCACTGTGCAATGGTGGACAACCTGTGGAAAAATGAAAAGGGAAAAAATAAACAACATTCGTTTTACTTCCTTCACTATATATGGCTTCAATCATTCCATCTGAACTTCCAATAACCACCTAGGATACAAAAACTGAACTAAATACATAGACCTTTAAATAAGTAGATACACTGCTTCATCATTTATGGTTACAAGCCTATCATACAGGTTCCTAATACTTCTGCTGCTCCTGTCAGCATGGTCTTCTAACTAGCTTGCAGTTCTGCTTTGCTATGTTCTTACCATGGACTATTTCTAGTCACCTACTTATTTGCTTTTCTCTCCTTGTCTTGTAAAAGCTCCCCCCGCCCCCAGAAATCTCTACCATGAATCAGAATTAAGAAAGCACTCTTTTTTGGATTAAATATTTTACAGATTTTTCAAGCATTAATATATTTTGTTCTACTCCCTCATACTAGAATCTTGCAACTCCCAGAATTATGCCTTAAGCTGCATCAATTGGTAAAAAGGCAATATGTTGCACATATCTAAAGACAAAAATATTTCCTTCAAAAAGTTACTTTGGAATACCATCAATAAGTGCACACACACAATACACAAGGATAAACATTAAAGGGAAAAAACAGTGTGTGCTCAAATGTTCACTGATTAGTCTTGCATTTTTTCCCTCAGAGCTCAACTCATGACAAGTCTTTTTAATAGAACAAAACAATTAGCATTCTGCCTTTTACTTGCATTGCTTCATGCACATAAAAAAAAAAACATCTCAGAAGGATATCTACATAGAATATTAAACTCTCCATTGTTTGACCTTCCCTTTTATACGTCTGAAAGGGACATTCCCTCCCTTTTCCATTGGCAATTTTTTTTTTGCCTCCTCCCCATTTATTGTGTTTCTACCTCAAAACAGTCTTTGTTTTACTGTCCTTATGCATCAGTTTCTATGATACAAGCACAGCTCTGGGCCTGTGTGTCAATTAGGCCACGTCTACATTACCCGCCGGATCAGCGCGTAGTAGTCGATCTAACGGGGATCGATTTATCGCGTCTTGTCTAGACGTGATAAATCGATCCCCGAATCGACACCCGTACTCCACCTCGGCAGGAGAGTAAGCGGAATTGATGGGGGAGCCGTGGTGGTTGACTTGCCGCCATGAGGACGGCCAGGTAAGTTGAACTAAGATACTTTGACTTCAGCTACGCGAATAGCGTAGTTGAAGTTGCGTACCTTAGATTGATACCCCCGTGCCCCCAGTGTAGATCAGCCCTTAGACCAGAGTTCAAGATTTTTCCATGAGACATTTTCCCACAGATCCTACTTAAAAATCATGCATGAAGTTACTTTGACAGCGTCATTTTAAAAAATTACTATGAACTAAGCATCTCAGCAAAGAAAGTAATCTTAAAGGTGTCTGACCATTCAGCTACATGGTTCACATGCTAAGAACATATAATTTGACATTTCCCTAGAGATACTAGTGTGGATCCATTGATATATACAAAACAGTATCAACAAATGGGAAAGATGGACTTGTAGTTAAAGCATAGGACTGGGAATTTATGGATATGGTCAAGTCAGTTCCATCGCAGGCCTCTGGCATGATCTGGGTAAGTCACTAAACCTCTTTATGCCTCTGTTTTCTCATTTGTAAAATGGAGATAATGCTTCTTCATTACACAGGCATGTTTTGAGAATTAGTTCATTAGCAAAATATTAGGACCTTAGATGGAAAGCGCTAGAGAAATTCAAAGCATTATTAAACTGTCCAACCATTACAACCATAGTATATTGTGGAACAACGCAAATTTTTAAGTACTTAACAGCATTACATCAAAATACATTTTATGGTGTCATTTCACAAGGTTAATACGGATTCGTTTAAAAAACAAAAACAAAAAACAAAAAACAACAAAAAAAAAAACCCCAAACCAAGACATACCTTGAGAGATATCTTCTACAGCTCTACGGATGCCTCTGTCAAATGCTCGTGCATCAGCAGGACTCTGAAATGTAAGGCCAAACTTCTTGTCATCAATCTTCCAGTGGTGAAAAGTTGGGGTAACTTTGTTGTAAATGAGGTCCTTCTTTAACGTACATTCCAAAACCACCTTCCAGAAATTAAGAGGAAAAAAAATTGTAATTCTCTGAAAATATCACAAATTTGTAAAGAAAGGGTATTCAGTATACATCTTTGGAATTTTACTTGAAAAATGACTTCTTAAATACAGTTAACAAGTCCTTGTTTAATTTCTTCCCAGTACAAGCAAGCAGTTTCAATTAAGGCCAGGTCTACATTAGAAACTTTTGCCAATATAGAAATGTCATTGAGGAATGAGATTTTTCTTTAGTGACATTTTTATACCAGCAAGAGCCCTGGTGTTGGCATTATTTTCCATCATGAAAATGCTTTTGCCAGTATAGCTTATTTTGCTTGCCAAACCAGTATAAGCTATACCAGCAAAAGAACTTTTTTTTTATTATTAAACAAAATCTTCCTATCACTCTGCCATTTTTCTGTTTAAAAAAGTTATCACACAGTAAGCTTCAGTTATATTACATTTGTTGCTAAAAAATGTCAATAGTGAACAACCTGTAACAAGGGGCCTTATTATCTCATGTTTTCGCAGCACTGTTTAAATTTAAAGCACTTCATGATAAGTTGTTACATACTATTTTTTTCCTTTAACCTTGTCATATAGTCTTTTCAGAATGCTAACTTCAGCATTTGTTTTGTACAACATAGTTACAAACACACATAATATAAAATCTCTTATAGTAAATGAAAAATAATTATTTTGAACACAGTATTTGATTAAAGAGAAGACTCGATCAATGTTTTCTGCATATCATTTTTACCCACTAATTATAAGTACCTCTTGAAAGCAAAATTCTGTTTCCTTATACCACTAAGGTTCCCTCACCACAAAAGCATATTTGCCACTGGATTGCACTATTTATATTTTTTTAAATATAGGTCATTTGCAATTTCTGAGGAAACCAACATAGAAAATAATTTGCAAAGATTACAGTTAAGAAAAAGAGGGTCATTCTGGGCCATCAACATGCTGTGTAAGAAATATTAGGTTCTTAAGCCAATCACTGGCATTTTTCTGATGACAAAGTCCTATATTTAGAACAGCTCTGAAGGAGATAACATTAGTTGTTAGATTACCTATATTAGCCTTCCTTCTCCTCCCAATCCAGGATTGTTCCCCAGATTTTTTTTTTTTAAATGCTTTGTCTAGTCCATTTTGAAGCATGTGATGTGATGGAACTTCCTTTGCTTCTCTTGGAAAACCATTACACAGTTAAGGTGAATTTAGGACTATTTATCTTCCTATTTGGCTTTTGTATTCTTTATTCATCCCACTTTTCAGACTTCAATTGTCTTCTATTGTCAATAATTACTCCTCTCTATGCAACATTAATTTTAATTTAGATCTTTTACTCTTTCCTTACATATGAATCTCTTCAGATTCATAATTATTTTTGTTGCTCATCTCAACTCCCTCCAAATGGTTGATACTGAGGTACTCTATTCTAGGTATAACTGCCTGCAAAGAGAGAAATTATGGCTTCTGGCTACCTGCCTTTACATGTGCATCAAAAAACCCCAAACCAGAGTGTGATATGGTAGCAAAAAAAACATTGTCTATTTTTAATTTGCAGTCCACTATCACCCTATGTCTCTTTTGGTACTAGTGCTTTGTAAGTTTCTTCCTCCAGCTCAATGTTTTCATTTTGGATTGTTCCTCTTCTTCCCCAACATTAATATTTCTTCTTCATTTTTAATAATATATCACCAGGTCCATTTGTATTTTTGTATCTTATGGTGTTCAAAATGCCTCCTTATCTGGAACCAAAATTATGTTATTTACACTCGAATCCACAACAAAAGATGTGAAGTACAGGAACACTGATTCCGGCAGTTACCTGACTGGACATCTGCTCCCAGCTGTGTTAATCTAAACACCAGGAGATAAAATTAAATGAAGGATGGGAGAAAAATCAGTGCTTTAATTTTGTTGCTAACATGTGAGGGAAGTCTATTTTGAGACAAACATCCTTTACAGTAGCATTAACCACCTTGTGCTGAAAACTAGCATTTCTGGATGGCAAGAATGCTTATACAAGATACATTAGCACTGAGTCAACCTCCAGGCTGGCTATAAATTATAATGCTATTCACAAATCCAGACTGTCACTTGATCAAAAGAAAGGGGTTTTGGTGGTCCCCCACCCCTTTTGTTAAACTGTTTTATGGAATATCTGTTTTCTATATTACTCAATATATTTCTCTATGTGAAATACATACAGATCCCTAACCCAGTTTAGACACTAGGATAAAGTTTAAGTTGCAAACCCATAGCCAAATATCCAAATTACTCCTGATACCCTATGTAAACCCAAACGCCGTTTTCCCCTCTGCAGCATAGAACAGAAGAATCTCTCACTTGCTCTTAATGTTCCCCCAAAGAAGCAGAATTTCAAGAATGCCTCCCTCATTTTCTTAAGCCCACAGATAACTCTCTCTGCTAAAGACAAGTCGTTGGGGATTTTCAGGAATTCCACCTCCATGAAGAGCTTAGAGATCTTTAGATGAACAGAGTTATACAAACTTGTTAGGAATTATGTTTATATGGACCCATGGAGAATCTGCTTTTTTCAGCACGTGTCCCTGAAGCACCAGCAGATTTCTGGTTCGAATGAAGCAACATTACTCCATTTCTATAGTGTCTGGTCTTGCCCATCCAGAGTTTGAGTTGTCTTTCAGCATTAAGTTATGCTAGTTTTGCCAACACTCTGCAATTTCCCTCATCCCTCTTGTTGGGTGGTATGAAGGCCAATGGCAATACATGCAGGTGGTACAGGTAGATAACCTTGATGTCTGGCAGATTTCGTGGCTGGAATAAATGAAGTAGATATAATCTGGTCCCACATCTAAAACAGTACTTAAGACTGTCACCCAAGATTTGAAATTTTCTTTAAAAGGCCCCAATTTAATATAATGGCATGATATAATTTTCCAAAATAGGTAGAATAAAAGATTTCATCCTGGAGAAGGGAATTGTAGAGAAAAGCTCTTTCAGTAATGGTTGGCATGCTATTTCTCTGCATTCAAGAGCCAAGCTTCCTTCTACTTCCTTACAAATATCTTGGATTCTTCCATTCTTAAAAAGTGCTTACTAACTGCTCATCTGTCTTAATGCAACAACCATCCTGGAGAGACGTACGATACTGTGCCACATCCAACAGGATATCTATTTAGGTCCCTGCATATTCTGTGGTTGAAGAATTTTCCCTGATCCACACAATGCTGCTAAATCATGCTGTAGAATCTAAAAATTTTCCTTAAAATAGCTATTACCCATGTTTCTGAAGATAACTCGGGAAACATGAACCAAGTTTATATCAATGCAATTTTGTCTTCCGAAGCCTGCAGATATCCTGAAACATAGTGCTGAGCTGTGAACTGGCCTGCTCATAGTAAATGATTAATTCAAACCTAAATAAGACAATCTAAATATCAATACTTATTTCTCTACTGTGCTTTCCCCACAATCCTGAATTGCCATTCTGATGCTTTCCAGGGGCACTCAGGGTTATGAGGCAGTTCACTATCACCCATCCATAGTGTAAGAACTGTGTCTGCAGTGGGTCAGCTCCCTGACTCCATCAAGAAGCCCCTGGGTCACACTTCCAGATGTCATGCAGCTAACAAAGGTTCCAGCTTCCCTACTGCCTACTCCTAACCCTGTGTTATGCATGTCAATTTAAAAAAACAAAAAACAAAAATCTGCGGTATACTAAAATATGAAGATGTGGGCATAGTCCAAAAACTGGGTTTAACAGGGTCTACTGTTCTTATTATTCATTTTGATACTGAATAAAAACCCTCCACTTGAATACTCAGTTGAAGTTGATGTAGAATTCTCAGTTTTATATACCATAATCCAAGGACCTCACTCACAGAAGTTAGGTCCCATTTGCCATATCAAACACATAATTTTGCATCTATTTGGTATAATGAATTTTTTTTAAAAGATTATTAATTTGAATTTTCTGTGCAACTTTTTTGTTTTAGAAGGATGATTTATTAACCTACCATCCCAAAAACTAAATATTTATACTTTCAGATAAGATATACATAATTGTTTCCATGATTCTGGCCAGAAAAATGTCATTTTACTACCATCAGCTATTGTTACCAGCCTCTAACTCTGCATCACATAATACTTATTATTTTTCCCTAGTGGAATATGTGTATATATATTCAAGAGACAACATGCAAGTGTACACGTGTAAGTGTGCTGTGAACAGAAATTATTGCTTGCTAAATTATCATGCATCCCAACTAGCTTAGATTTTCAACCTGAATTAACATTTCATTGGTTTGAATGCCATAATCTCATAACAGTTACAGCAGAGAACCTATAGACTTCATGAGAACGCTCAACGGACAAAACACTAAAAGGTTACCGAAATAAAGCTATTATACTTTATAAAATGTACAAACAGAATATTACTTCTGTGTAGTGCAAGTCAGAACCATTTTATATCAGGAGCATATACAGTCTCAAAGTAACAAGGTTTAGACCCTAGAAGCAGAATATTAGCAGAGATCAATAAATTCTTAAGTACAGTAACAAAGTGATGTGGTTTTCCTTTCTATCATTATAAAAAGCAACATTCATTTTGTGTGTCTTTGTTAACTGCCATTCTCAAAACTTTGCTTAAATTGGCAAAGGTGTTTAAAGCAATTTTTGACCTGGGTAAACAAGTCCACACTGAAATACAAGTTACAAATTCACACTTTCAAACAGTTAAAATTTATTTTACACAAGATTAACACAAGATACCTGTACCACTACACAGAAATTTTTTTCAGTAAGCATAAGATGACATTTTATTTGGTGTACACCTCCTTTTTGATAATATGCCTCAGAACTGGAAGCTTACTTATACAGAGATATACCTATCTCCTAGAACTGGAAGGGACCCTGAAATGTTATTGAGTCCAGCCCCCTGCCTTCACTAGCAGGACCAAGTACTGATTTAGCGCCATATCCCTAAGTGGCTCCCTCAGGGATTGAACTCACAACCCTGGATTTAGCCTCCCAATGGTCAAACCACTGGGCTATCCCTCCCCCCTGATTTTGCTTTGAACACCTTTGCCAATTTAAGCAAAGTTTTGAAAATGGTAATTAACAAAGACACAATTAGCTTATATCGGGAAGCTAATTAAGCAAGTTACACAATCTAATTGGCTTCCAGTTGTGCTTCTAACAAATTATATCATTATATGTAAGTAGATACTGTTCCATAATATATCACAAAGGGCTCAACCCTGCAAACACATATGCATGTAATTTTACTTGTATGGAGTAGACCCACTGAAATCAACAGGATAAATGAAGCCCTCTATTTTCAAAAATCACTAAAATGTGGGAAAGAAAGAAAGAAAAGCAGAGAGGTTTTACTTTTTTGGGAAACTGTGTAGGCACATGTAAGAGAATAAATGGTGACCCACTATGCTATTACAGCAATCGACCTACAATCATGGGGTATAATTATATGCAACAGAAAAATACTTAGGTTTGCAGGAGTGAGGTCACCTTGGTCAAATGTGGCTATAACCAATGCCAGGACACCTTCTGCTGTGTTGCACCAGTAACTTCCGCAATTGGCAGGGCATACTTCATAGGATCATGCAACTACAGTCTTGTTTAAAATGTGCATTAGACCTTGCTACAACCAGTTAATAATTTCTAAGGACTAGAGAGTCAGACACACTTATTCATGCTGAGCACCTTAGTTCTTGAGTAGACCAACTGATTTCAAGATGCTTCCAATTCATGGGGACTTCTTTGGGTGGGGTGTATAAAATGTATTGTCTATAATGCATTTTATACAACCCCATGTAAGAAAGGTTTATGGTTTGAAGACTGAAGCCACCTATGGGAGTCTCCCAGAGAGGATATGGGAAGGAGAAATCCTGTCCCTGTCTCTGTCCTTCTGTTTAGAGGACTACGGTCTTCTGCAGATTGAGATTATAAGGAGGAAGATGACAGGGCACTAAATCCTCTTCTTGGGGCACATGAAATGGGAGGACCCCTTTTGGAATCCATACTTTGTTTCAACCTCCTTCAACTCTGCAGAAAATGCAAAAAAGTTGCTCTAGAAGAAAGTCCAGATAGAAGGAAAGTGTTTCCATTTGCTTCTCACATAGATTGTGTTGGAGGAGGAGAGAGATGTTTTTGTGGAGGAGTGGAGGGAAACAGCAACTTCTGAAGCAAGCCTCCTTCTCTGGGCTCACGAGAAGGAGAGCTAAGGTTTGAAAATTTTCTAGATAGAACAGAAAAATTAAACCCTTGAGGGAAGGCACCCCCTCATGACTCCGCATTTTGGGCATAGCCTTCTCTTGTCCTGTGGAGACAAACATTCCTATGGTGCCACTCTGTTTTGCTTCCCCTTTGGAACAGCCTTCCAGACAGGGTTAAGAAAGGGCTGACTCCTTGCCTGCAGATTTTTATTTGTGAGAAAAGTCCCACTGGGGGGTAAGGTCACAAAGGAAGATTCTATTGTTCCACACAAGAAAAAAATATAGCCTAAGAGTTTAGGCAGACTGTGGAGGGGCTCAAAGCAAGGCACACAGACTGTGCCCAAAGTGGGAGATTTAAGCCATTTGGTCCCCTATCATAAGGTACTGACGCCTACTCTGGGTGCTCAGAGTAGCGCTCCCCCTACGGTCATTTTGGAAGTCAGAAATCTACTCTGTGTTTGGTGGTGAAGCTATGAACATCAGTTCAGGCATCTTAGAGCAAGACTTGCTCTGGTTCTTCATAGGCAAATTAGCCACAACCACTCAAGGGGCAGAAGGGCTTGCTGAAGGCAACATCTTGTCTGAGACAATGTATGCTTTATTTTGCAATGGGGAGGGGACTGAGACAAACCCCAGGGGGAAACCTGGAGAGGGGACCCAGTTCCTGACCACACAAGACACAAACCTCTGAGTCCATCCAGATCCTGAGGGGTGAAGACAAGTTACCACAGGCTTGTGACTTGCTCTTAAGAGTTTACCTGCCACGTGATAGTGAGCAGAGTATACTAGGGACTGAATTTATGGAGACAGAATAGGGGGCACCCTGGTTCCTGGGAAGGACTCCTCTAGAAGCACAGCTACCATTAGTTTAGAAATTCATTTTGTTGCTTTAGCTGATTTGGCTCTGCAGCTGGTGCACCTTATCTGCCTTCTGACAGCTGCAGAAGCAGAATAAAAATTGGCTGGGCCTTCAGGGGTTGGGCTACTTCCCTTCTTATCAGTCAGGCTAGATAAATATCCATGATTTCTATGTTTATGGTTCTAGTTCTTCACTTTCTTCCCATTTTATTCTCTTAAATTGGGATTTTTTTTTTTTTTTTTTTTTTTTTTTTTTTTTACACACACACACACACACACACACACACACACAGGTTTATTTAGTTTCTTAATTGGTACCAGATTTTTAGAATTTAGATAGTTTTTTTACCTTCACATTTAAAGAGCCCATGTGTTTCCGGAGCCGTCGGTACTGAGGTGGCCGCACTGGGGAACTCCTCCAGCTAACCAATGACTCACAGCCCTTTTTATGAGCCTTTACAGGGAGAGTCTGCTCTATCCCCTTTCAAGTTAAAGACTCCGGGGATGATCCAGGGTCAGCACCAGAGTCTCCTGGAGACGTAAGTACCTTCTCCATAAGGAGGAGTTTTAACTTCAGCTCCCAGTTCCTGAGAGATGGCTGTTTTGGCTGTGGAAGGTGAAGCACTTCTGTGAGGCTCTCCCAGGCACCAGACACAGTGTGAGTGTCTGGTCATTACAGGAATCGACTCCTTGCAGGAGAGCTGCCTCTGGAGCAGGGAGAGCCAGGAGTGCCCCTGGGCAGGGGGCCATCATCCTCTAGCAGTGGGGAATGCAGAAAAAGGTCTACTTTACTCTTCTTCTTTCCCCCCTTTTTTTTCTTCTTTAAACCAAAAAAAAAAAACCCGTAAGAGTCCACTAAACACCTGGGGGGAGGGGGGGGGGGGATGCTCTCAGACAGTGCAGGAAACTAAGGTTCTTTTTCTCTCTCTCTTTCTTCTTAATTTTTTCCTTTAATCCCAAAGGAGTATATAAAAAAAGGAAACACTTAAGGAAAACAAAAGAAACAAAAACTACTTATTTATGTTAATGGCTCAGATAAGGAAGGGATGACTGCTCGCTCTGTTGGAGGCCAAAGGCGGTTGAGTGCTAGATAGCTTAGAGGCAGACCAGAAGGGAGGGAGAGCACATGCGCGGGCTCAACGCAGGGCTACCCAGAGGATTCAGGGGGCCCAGGGCAAAGCAATTTTGGGGGCCCCTTCCATAAAAAAAAATTGCAATACTATAGACTACTATATTCTCGTAGGGGGGCCCTAGGACTGGGGCAAATTGCCCCACTTGCCCCCCCCTCTGGGCGGCCCTGGCTCAACGGGACACTGCTAGTAAAAACCTCCGATTAGAGGCGCAGGGGCGTACATCCAACTAGCGTGGAGCACCCATAGGGACACTACTCAAAGAAGACGAAACAGTTCTATGTATTTTAGCATGCAAACTTATGGTTTAGCTGCTTTTGAATTTAATTAGCATTCTGGCACAAGTATGCCTGTTAATATCTTTCCAACTTCTAGTCAGAAGAGACTGAAAAACAGGATGGAGTCTCCTAGACTGCAGGATTTATATACTTAGGTATAGTGCGCCTCCTTTATACAAATGCATCCCTGCATCTCTCAAATTAATCAAAAATTGTTTTTTCCCCAGAAAATGTGTAACCTATTCCATCTGTCACTTCTGATGGGTGAACCAAATTAAGCCAGCCTCCTCTTTTCGTTTTATACTGGGTTCCACTACAAGGAAGAACTGGAGAAATGTGCAAGCCATAACAGAAAAGCACCGTAATTAAACAAAAAGCCAAACTACTTATTACGCATTCTCATTTAACAAGTAAGATTTACAGAATTCTAAAACCTTGAAGCTTTATGCTAATATAGATTTAATTACATTAATATCGAGATAGCCTGTGCAAAGATAGACATGTGTCTAACAGAGAAGCAGTCCTGACTATGTTAAATGGAGCGTAATTGTTCCAAATAGACTGGCTGGAGCCAGATCTAGGAAGGTGATTATACAGGGAGTCCTCAGACTTATGATGCCAGACTTACAGGGGACACCACTTACCACGCATTTCAATTCACTGCCCGCATTTCAATTCACTGCCCGTTTCACCCTCACTTGATTTACATACAGTTCGCTTGAAATCACTTCCTGGTTGCATTATACTGGTATAGAGCTGGAAGGGGTCGCTTCTGATTGGCTTCGAGGCAGCAGGGTAGCTTGTTACCGGGTAGGGTTGCTGCTTGTTTTTGATTGGCTGAGCCTGGGGCTGGGAGCCAATCAGAAAGCTTGAACAGTGATTGGCTGAGGCTCAGCATGTGTTCTCAAAAAGAAGAACAGAAGTACTTGTGGCACCTTAGAGACTAACAAATTTATTAGAGCATAAGCTTTCGTGGACTACAGCCCACTTCTTCGGATGCATATAGAAGTGGGCTGTAGTCCACGAAAGCTTATGCCCTTAGTCTCTAAGGTGCCACAAGTACTCCTGTTCTTCTTTTTGCGGATACAGACTAACAGGGCTGTTACTCTGAAGCATGTGTTCTGTTCTCCCTGGTTTTCTGCGCCTGTGTTGCGGGCATTCGGAGCAGCATATATGAGTTTATAGGTTTATTTGAATGCTGTTTACAAAATACAGTGTTCAGTAAATACATTAATGTTGCAACATTAGTCATCTATAATTCATTCAGTACAAAAATCTGGGTTATTGTGGTGAAAAGCCTTGGTTCAGGAACCAATCCCCCCTCATACCATTGATTCCTATGGGAAAATTCTGAGGAATGAATTGTGTCATAAGTCCGAGGACTCCCTGTAATAAAGGAGGAAGTGTGTAATTATGTCAAGGGTATTTTGTGAGACAACTTTACATTCCAACAGAGATCTACACAAGCTGGGTAAAGTTGTCCAATAGCGAGCCTCCTTTTCCTCTCCTAAATTAAATCAATATCTTTGTTACCACCACTTTGACTTCCTTCTTAAACTACTATCATGGCGTTTGTCAATAACATGCAACATTTTAAACATTTTATTTAGAGAGACTGCACCAAGTTTCTTAAATTGACCCATCACATGTAATTCTGAAGGCTCTACATAGGATCCAGCTAAAGTTTGTTCATCACTAATCTTTAACTTCTAGAGTAACTAAAGAATCTTCAAAGTTAAGAATTCAGTGTCAAAATAATCAATAATTGCTTGCTAAATGCTCTCAATTTAGTGAGGTTATTTTAAGAGAAGCTTTTATGTATACAATTTAATTGGTTAATCCACACTCACATATAATTCTAATAACATTTATTTAGATTGTTAGGGTTTAACAAAAAAAAAAAAAAAAAAAATATCCAGGCTGTGCCTGGTAAAAATACTTGCAATTCAGACTGATCAGATATTTATGCTGTTAAGAAATGAGTTTCTTTTCAAATTAATAGCAAGACTTCCTACAGACAAGGCAAACACTCTTGAGCCTGCTTTAAATCAGAAGATAAAACATGAAAATATAAAGACAATTTTATGGGAGTAAAACAGAAAAAAATTGTAATTTAGGAAGACTATATACTCATGAAGGTAAAAAAAAAAAAACCCCACACATTTCTGAAAATTCTACTTTCCACAGACCAAGAATTCATATGGGTGGGATGGGAATGATATTGGAAAGGAAGCCATAGTTACTTGTGTCCCAATCCTGAAAAGACTTACACAAATGTTTAAAAACTTTAAGCACAAATAGTCCCACTGAATCTTATATGACTACTCATATGCTTAAGTCTTTGCAGAGTTATAGCCTTAATAACCAAAACATTACAGGACATACTATGCAAAGCTAAAATAGTCTTTCCCAGAAATCAGAGACAGACTAAATACATAATATTATTTATTTATTTATTTGCTGTATCCAAAGATTATTTAAAAACAAATCAAAATTTAATTAAGAGGCCCACTTTAAAATTAAAGACTAAATATCATATTTAAGAGATTCAGGTTTGAAGACCTCAACTGCAAGAACACAAAGTGAAACTTTCTTGGAGACACTAATATCATTCAGTGACCATATAAAGTAAATTTTGAACTGTATAAAACAATGCTTCTGGAAATTTAAAATTAATTTGCTTTGTGATAAAAACTGCCATCTTGTGTCCTATGCAGCCATTATCATAATTATAGTTACATGTAACTATTTCTCAAAATCAGAAGTTGATAAGGATATTCTAAGCTATATTTAAAAAAAGATTTTGTGAAGGATCCCACAATCCCATGTCACTTGTTCCACTTTGTGTCACAGGGGTCTCTACAGGCTCTATTGTGGAGGAAGATGGAGACTTTCTCCATTCCTTTGACTTTAACTGTTGTGGTATCCAACTTTCTTGCCTTAAGGACATAGTTCTGTTTCCTTCCAGAGCACTAGCAAACAACTTGATAGGGATAACACAAATCTCAACTTTGTTCAGATTTAAAAAACAAACAAACAAACAAAAAAAACCCACACACTTGTCCATTTGCAGAAAAGAGAAGAGAATGGGCCAAGACTTACATGCTTGAACACAGAATCTACAATAAGATCCTTCAAACTAGCAACTACACAAATGTTACCAGTGTAGGAAGGATGTTAATCTAACAGCTCTTAGCATCATCCATTTGTTCCTTGACTCTAAGGGTATGTCCACACTGCAAGTAAGCCTGTCCTTGAGCCCAGGCTGAAGCCTACCCCCCGCATCTACACTGTGATTACACTAACCCAGGACCCTGTAGGGTTGGAGAGTCCAAGCTCAACTTAAGCCACTACCCAGGGTCTGAGCCATGTTCCTTTGCAGTATTGAGGCAGCCCCGCCTGACTTGGATACTGGGAGTCAGCTGGAAGTATCCCACAATTCTATGGGGATACTTCCTTAGTCCTTTCTATCCCAACAATCTAAAATCCAACCTATTGAAAACAGAAGCCCCTACCACCACCACCGCCCCTTTGCAAAGAGCAGCAGCTCAAGTCAGCATTAACTCATTCTCTTCTGATCACTGATCTGCAAGAACACTATCAAAGAGCCTCATGGGTTTGCAAAGGAGAGTGAACTGATCAAGACTTTTGCTAAACGAGCTGCTTCCTGGTAATGTGTAGGGAGGGCAGTCAAGTTTCCCAGTCCCAGGGCTAGAGTGGTCACATTTCCAGGGGCACTAGGGACTCTGGGATATGATTATTTTGACTTGGGTCTGTGCATTGCAACATGGACACCAGAGCACTAGGTTCAAGCACGCATTAGAAAAAAGTTTTAACATAGGGTTAAAATACAACTGAGATGCTCAAGCCCAGAGTCACCTAACAAGGGTCAGCTGACTTAAGCCCCACTAACCCTGGGCTTACATTGCAGTGTAGACATGCCTTAAAAGGCTGTCTTACAGCTTGCTATAGTCCGTCTGATGAAATATCATTGTCTGAGGATCTCCCCACCTACCCTAGCTACTAGATGGATATGGGGTCATTTCTTTTATCCTAACAGTTATCCTAAATCACCTGAGGTATCAGATCTTTCCTGTTGAGTCACTACATTAGCTTTTGATTACAGCAGCTTTCCTTTGAAGTCAGAGACAATACAAATGTACAGCTTCCTTTTAGTCTCTTACCAAACATCTATCCCCATAATTAGCTACACAGCAACTCCTTTTCCAAGCTGTATTGGTATCTGTATTTTACAGGAGTTTCTCACATTGTTTGCTCAGACTGCACTGGAAACAAACTTCTTGCCTGCATTCTAGTTATCTTCCTCACTCTGCTGGTATTCATTTAAAGAGGCACCTTCCCTAGAACTTAAGTAACATCTAAGTACAGGTGTACGTCAGTGGTACAGAAAAAAAGTAGTATTAAAATTGGGGATGGGGCACACACACATACACACAAGTTGATTGTTTTGAACGTGTATGAGATTCCAGAAAACTAGATAATAGGTTTGCCCTCCAGGACCAGAGCGTGCTCATGCCAAATGCAAAACCTCACTATCTTCTCAGTGAACTAGATACCAAATAGATCACAGGAGGCAGGAACCAAAAAATTTGGTCCAAAACCCCCCAAACAACAACAACAAAAAAACAACTAATTTAATTTCCAATCCCCTCACCTCACATCAGCTTAGTAAGTCTGCCCATTTGCTACTTTTGCAATGGGCTTAACAAGTTCTAAAGGTAGTTTGATGTTTGAGTAAATAATACATTTGCACTTTATTTTCAGTTTGGATACAGGAGTAATTAGCCACTGAAACAGATTTCCAAGGGATGTGGTGAATTCTCTGTAATTTGGTGTACTGAACTCAGTATTAGATGGCTTTCTAAAACACATGCTTTGGTCCAACCACATGATGTTGGGTATGTTACAGGAAATGACCTGTGTTATGCAGGAAGTTCAATTATATGATCATAATGATACCATCTAGTCTAAAAATCTGTGATCATACAACATGAAACTCCAGAAAACAAAACAAAAACAACAACAACAAAATCCAAAGCAGTACTAGGTGAATATTTTCTTTTTATATCCTTCCCCCCTAAATTCCCAAACAGGAACTAAAAGACCTCTTTGTGCTCTAGAACCAGAATAATGAGAAAGAAGGTCAGAGAGGATGTGTCTTGGGATTCCATGAGGAATCGCCCCATCTTAGAAAGCATAGCTGCTGGTCATAGTACCAGCAAAGGAAGAGAAAAGTTTCAGACCTCCTATGCGAGGAACAAGTTTTGAGATGTCAGGACTTTGGAGGAGAAGCGGTCTCAAATGGTAGCCTCTCTGGCTCTTGAAACTGGGAGCAGGTGATAGAAAGGACTGTTCAAACAGAGACTATGAAGGCTATGGCTGCTTGCAAAGCAGGAGAAAAGGATTCAAAGATCATTTTAACAAGCTCTTCATTATCTGGTCTGCAAACAACTCTTCGGGGATGCTCCCTGCTCCAGTCACTTCAATGGAAATTTTTTGTGTTGAGAGAAGTACTGATTGAGATAAGGAAAAGAGTAGTCATTCCTGCAGTCTGAAGATAATTTAACTGACTTGTCCACATGAATATAGTATGGCTGGATTAACTTTGAAAATGGATTTTCCCTTCTGAGTGGATCATTGATTTCACAATCTTTATCAGAGAATCTAAGATTTGGAACAACTGCTCAGATCTTCCGACACATTCTTAAGAGCTTCTTTAGATGAGAGAGGCAATGGGTTGAAGGCTCTTTATTTGTTCCTAGTGAGTGAATAAGATTCACCAAGTTTGTCAACTTCAATACTGGTACCTTTTCCTTTATGCTGAACTAGTCCAAGGATGATGGAGAAAGTTTGCCCTCTTCCACTGATGACGTGGGTGATCTATCAGCTCTTCCGAAGTCAAAACTCACCAAGAAACTCCTTTTAATGGCTTTTCCCTTTCTGGTCACACATCACCCCCTTTTATCCAATCAAAAGAGCGTGTTGCAGAGAGTGACCTGGCTGACAGCCTAAGCATGTCAGAGGTTGCACTGTGCAGGGGGAAAAAGAGACAGTGCTACTATGATGGAATTTAGCACCTTATTAGAATCTTAGAGTTTATGGAGGTCTGGTGAGAGGCTGGTTAGGGCTAGAAAAAAGGTTTGTGAGAAAAATCTAAACAACATGGGATCACTAATACCCTCAGTTTCTGAGCCTGCCAAGTGCTGGACAATGGGAGGAGGAAGAGGGTCCAAGGCTTTCAACAGGGTTTGGGAACCAACCACCACTTGCCATGGAGATTGTGACAGCATCATAGGACCTCCTTTCTAACTGCTGAGATAAAGGCAGAAAATTCATCAGTACTGATGGAGGAGTAGGTACTCACATGTGAGAATTAGCAACACAGACCTAAAAAGCAATTCTATCTTTTATCCTAAAAGGAAACTGCACACTTCATACATGTAAGAGATGAAACTCTTGTGAAATGCAATGTTCACTAGCATACTGCGCTGTAACTCCCCTGTGTGGTTTTCAAGCAATGCAATGTTTTCTAGTATTTATTTTATCAGAGTCCAGACAGATTATTTTCAAGCAACAACTACAGAAACTGCCTTACTCTAGGTGGAAAATTTGACCCAGAATAAAATGTTTATAGTTCAAGATGGAATTCCTTCTGGACTTTTTTTTTTTTCCCCCCTTTTTTCTTTTTTTAAACAAACTTCAAGAATGTTGCATGCTTGTACTTTTCTGCTTTTCTGCACTTTGCTGACTTCACTGATTTTGCCAATGCACAAACAGAAAAGAGAGGTTAGTTTGAAGCTCTCTTAGAAAGACAAAGGGGAGAAAAACTAATTGTTTGCCAAAAAGTGTATTTTTGAACTTTTGAAAGGGCAACACTTAATTTTAGAGACACAGGAAGAAAATTTAAAGAGTCAAAAAATAAAATACGGTACTTGCTCTTATAGGCATATGAATATTTAGACAGTGTAAAATCACGCAACAAAGAGTGGAAACAACTATGGCTAAGAAGTTTAATTATTCTGTAGACCGGGGTCGCCTACGCGGTGCCCGCAGGGGCCATGGCGCCCGTCGGGGCATCCATGTGCGCCCGCCTACTGGCCGCTGGAAAAGCAGCTGATGAAATGCTGCCAAGAAGCGGCAACATCAAGAAGCACTACCGCCAAAATTCGGCGGCATTTCGGCGGTGATGCCACTTGATGACGCTGCTTCATAGTGGCATTTCGGTGGCGACGCCTTTTGACCATTGCAGCTTCACGGCGGCTGCTTGTCCGGCGGCCACGGTCCTTGGTGGGTAGTCGTCCGGTGCCTGCCCCACGGAAAAGGTGTAGACCAACAACATGTAGGTGTTACTTTTAGGTTCTATCAAGTTATACATATGTTGTATTCATAATGTAATTTGTTACCGTTTTATCCCTGAGTCGTTCTCCGTGGATAAGAAAATCAGCACAGCTGTTCTCTTCTTGATGAATGACTTTGAAGACCGTAACGCAGCTTAGTCCACCCCCTCCAAGTGGTAACCATCCACCACTTGAGTCATCCCGGGTCATCACCACAGCTCGCACTCTTGCATAACTATTACTGAAAGAGATGCAACATGAACAAATTAGTTTTTCCATAGACACAAAATGGCTGAGCACCCAATCTTATTTGAAATACCACGACCACATTAATAAAAATAAATGTCTGTTAAGTGCTTTCTGTTTTCCTAACAGTCAACCGAAAAGAGAGCAGACGCTATAACCTGGAAATCTGCCCAATATTAAACTAACTTTTAACATGCTTTTATTTTAAATCTAACTTAAAAAAATTGTTTTGTAAGCCTCTCCTTTTCCTTGGGCGCTTTTGATATAATTTCTTGTTGTGGTAAATATCTGGTGATCAGAGAAATCTTACCAACCAACATTAGCCTTCAGTAAAGATACAAATGGATTTAGAAACCATATATTTAATGGTCTAACTATATCTAGGAAGCATCGGCTTCTGACTGAAGACTAATTATGAAGTGAGTCAGGTTTCCAATATCAGTTGTACAGAAAAGTAAACAAATGAGAAGGGCTTGATCCTGCTCCCACTGAAATCATATTAGGAGCAGGCCCTAAGCTAAGAAACCTGTTTTTTCCCACCGTTTGCTTTACAACTATGTTTTCACCAGTTCCAAAAGTTATATTCTTTAAGCAATAAATAAATAAATAAATAAATACATAAATAAAATAAATAATAAAAGAAGCATATATACTACAGGGTCCTATGAATAAAGAAAATCTTAACTGACAATAGATATTTCTGCTGATTGAACTATGTAATTTTTACGAACACCTAAAATTACTTCTTGTACCGAAGTGGCATTTTTAAGAGAGTACTAGACTTATTTTAGGACCATTTGCTCCCAACATCATCTTTTCTGTTTGATACATGATGGAATTTACTTGCATTTTACATAGCTCTTTTGAAATACTGTAAAGCAGAGAAATCTAAAAATTGGTTTATTTAAAAAAAAGTGTGCTATATTATTTCTTCAAAAGTCTCTGCCAACTCGTTTTGTTTTTTTGTTTTTAAAAAATGGAAATGCTAGTTTGTGACTTCCAAACAGGAACTTGTGTGATCGTGCCCTCTGCACAATCATTTATGCACTTTAGAAAAAGCAATCCACTATTTTACAAGAAATGAGGACCATATGTTTGGCTTACACTGGGTTTCAGAAACCAAGTTTGCAAAGTTACGCCACCTGAGTGATGTTATATGAACTATAAGAATTGAACTAGAAATTTACAAAAAGATATCTATACAAGAGTACTATTTATAATCAAATGCATCTTTTTGGGATGTGGGAGAATGTTTTATTTCACAAATGGTTAAATTTTAACACATTAGGAATTTCTGATATTCCATGCTGATCTTTTCAAAACCTTTTAACACACCAGAAGTCATTGTTGGGCTTTCTTGGTTTAACTTGTAATTCAAATATATAAAATAAGCATTATGATGTAAACATCTAATGATCAAATACATAAAGTTGTGCAAATGCGGCTGTACAAACTGGAAAATGAAACAAAAGTACACAAGAACATTTTAGCCTATGGGTGACAAATGAAATATAAGTTGTTCACTGAACCTATGTCTTTCGTCGCTAAAAACTGTAGCTAAAGTAAACATTTGCTGTGGTCTGTGTAATGACACCAATGGGAGCCATTTTAGTACCATTATCAATTAGCAGCCTCTCCTTCACCAGGGACATCCCAAAACGCATGAAGGAAGCACTGCCATGCACTCACTCATTCTTATATTCCCAGAAGCAGCCAGATAACCAAGTATGAGTCTCAAACTTAATTTTTCACAGTGTAGTATTACTGCAAGTCTAATTGGTCTCAGATCTATATTAAGAGAATTTCAGTTGTAAAGACAAGATCTTAAAAAGTGTCTGCTTATACATTTAAAATCCATTTGCTTCAGACTTTTCTTGGTCACTGCTCCCTTGACAGCATATAAGCTGCTCCTTCTGAAGGAAATCAAGGATATTAGGGCTTCCCTGTGAATAAGGGAAAAAACAGTGTGCAATGCCACAATCTTGTCTGACAAAATATTACATTTCTGCTCTCTTCCACCAGGCCAACTTCAAATTTAATGTAAGGAAACTGAAGTTCACAAACCAGCAGAATACAGTACCTAGAGAGGTTTCAGAACTAAAGTTCAGTACTTCTCTTTGTATGTTAACAGAAGTATTGCCACTTCCACAGGCTTCTGTACTTTTACTATATCCCCAAATATAATTTACAGAAATATAGAACTTCCTTTTGTCCAAGAGCTCTCCAAGTTACAGTAACACCATCTTCACATTTAACCTTATGCTTAATTGTACCATCTAATCAAGTATATTGAATTATGACAACATTCAAACCGTAAACATTTTGATCAACTACTGTGAAATCCATTTATACAACTGATAAAGGCCAATTAGTGTAAGATTCCAAAATAAAAAGTCCCAACACAAATAAAGATGGTACAGTACATTAACAACCCCTTCATACTAAAATGATGAAAACTTCTCATCCAAACATCAAAGGATGAAAAACTAGGGCTATCAAATGATTAAAAAAAATTGTGATAAAAAAAAAAAATCGCACTGTTAAACAATAATTTAAATTCATTATAAATATTTTTGGATATTTTTCTACATTTTCAAATATATTTATTTCAATTACAACACAGACTACAAAGTGTAAAGTATTCACTTTATTTTTATTACAAATATTTGCACTGTAATAAAGATAAACAAAAGAAATAGTAATTTTTTTTCAGTTTACCTCATACAAGTACTGTAATGCAATCTCTTTATTGTGAAAGTGCATTATGTGGGGAAAGAGAGGGGACGGAAATTAGAGGTAGGACCCCGTAAATGGAAACAAACTTGTCTGTCTTAGCGATTGGCTGAACAAGAAGTAGGACTGAGTGGACTTGTAGGCACTAAAGTTTTACGTGTTTTATTTTTGAGTACAGTTAAGTAACAAAAACAAATCTATATTTTTAAGTTGCACTGCAACAACCAAAAGGTTAATTTTTCAGTATCTTTTGCGAATACAGCAGAGATCGCTCTAACTTTTATGCCATTGGAGCTATTAGTCCCTAAAATCTCTAACACTTCACATGTTGATGTGCCCTAGAACTCAATCTACACTTGGGAATTTTAGGAACAAATTCCTACTGGGTGCTACCACTGGCTTCTGTAGACAAGATTCCAAGATCTTTCAGAATTACCACCACTGAGTCAATTAAACCTGTGACATGACATTTTTAAACAACTGTCAAAGGTTTAATTGGCATAGTGGCAAACAGAACTGGCGTCGACAGCGAGCACTTCCAGGATCGATCCGGGATCGATTTATCGAGTCTAAGCCAGACGTGATAAATCGATCCCAGAACATCGATTGCCTGCCACCGGACCCTCCGGTAAGTGTAGACGTACCCTTTGAGCTCAGACATTCTTCTGGCTGACATTATAGCCACAAAAACCACCACTTTACAAGAGAGATAAAGCAGAGAACATATTGCTAGAGGTTCGAAAGGAGAACTCATGAGCCTTAAGAGGACCAGGTTAAGGTCCCAGGGGGCACCAGTTGCCACACCTAGGGGTACAGTCTGTCTAGCCCCTTAAGGAAGCATCCAAACATAGCAAATACCAACTGCCCCGCTGCATGTGGGTGGAAAGCGGAAATAGCTGCCAGGTGCACCTGGATTGATGAGACTGCCAGCTCATGCTGCTTTAAGTAGAGTAAGTAGTCCAGTGTAAAAGGGATTGAGGACTGCAGCGGAGGGGTGCCCTTCTGTGCAGACCAAATAGAGAACCTTTTCCACTTGACTACACAAGTGGCTTTCAACTGCCAAGGAGAACTTCCCCAATCAAATCAGAGCACTGGTGCTCTAGTGGGTTTAGCCATGGATTTTTCACGCGGTGAGGTGGCGAGACTGCAGGTTGGGTTGCTGAAGGTGGCCGTGGGTCCTATGTGATGAAATCTGGAATCAGGGGCAATGTCATGGGCATGTCCACCGAGAGGTTCAACAGCATGGAGAACCAATGTTGGCGGTGCCATGCTGGCACTATGCGAATCAGCAAAGCCTTGTCCTGCCGGACCTTGAGGAGGACCTTGTGGATAAGAGGGAATGGCAGGCATGCACGCACGCATACAGCAGGCGCCCCATCCATGAAAGGATAAAGGCATACGTGATTGAGCCGGGGCTATGATTCAGGAAAGAGCAGACCTGCTGGCACTTCCTATTGCTTCGTGTCGTGAGATCCTTACTTCAGGAAGATACTGCTGACGACGCCCGGTCAGAGAGGTTTGGAAAAAGGTACACCCACACAGACTGACTGTGAATCGAGCCACCACCGGAGGGACTCGAGAGCCCGAGGAGAAAGCATGAGCACCAGACTGTCCTGATGGTCCAGGTTTGGGCTGTAGGCTTGGACCAGCCACACCTGGAGGGGATGGAGGCTGCAGCCTTGAGTGTTGCGTAAGTGCACACTGCCATATGCTCGAGTAATTTTAGGCAGTTTCTAGCAATCGTGGTGGGGATCCAGTGGAGACCTTTTATGATGGTCTCCATGGCTAGAAAACGAGACTCTGACAGGAATGCCCTGGCCGGAGTCCAGGAGAGCCCCAATGAATTCTATTGTTTGAGTGGGACCCAGAGTCGACTTTGCCACATTGAGGATGAGACAGATTGAGGAACGTTGTCCGTACCAGGCTCACAAGTTCCTCCACCTGGGTTTGGGACCAGCCCTTGATGAGCTAGTCGTCTAGATATGGGAAGACTTGCACCCGACACTTTTGAAGGAAGGCCGCCACGACCGCCATGCACTTGGTGAACACCCAAGGCACCGCCGATAAGCCCAAGGAGAGGACCATGAATTGATAACGTGTGCCGCTGACCACAAACAGTAGAAATTGTCTGTGGGAAGGGATTATGGAGATGTGGAAGTATGTGGAAGCCCTTCAAGTCGAGGGTGCGTACCAGTACCTGGATTCAGAGAGGTAATGGAGGAGGCCAGGGAGACCATGAGGAACTTCAGTTTTTTCGTGAATTTGTTGAGGTTTCACGGGTCTAAAATGGGTCTGAGCCCGTGTTTGGCCTTGGGGATTAAGAAGTAGCAGGAGTAGAATCCCCTGCCCCTAAACTCCAGAGGAACCTCCTTTACACCCCCAGCTGTAGGAGCGTTTGCACCTCCTGCATTAGCAGTTGCTTGGAAGAAGTGTCCCTGAAGAGGTACAGGGAGGGTGAGTGGGAGGGCAGGAGGGAACAGAATTGGAGAGAATACTGCAGTTCTTCAGTGCTCAGGACCCAAATGATTTGAGGTTATTTGAGCCCAGGCATGGGACAGACAGTTCACAAGGGAGGGGAAAGATCCGGGTATTGAACTGGTGCTCCGTCTTGGGGCACACCTTCAAAAGTTTGGCTCTGAGTCCAAGGTCTGCTTAGCCGAGCCCTTCCCTTGGCCAGAGGAGGACTGAGATAAGCACCTCCTTCTGCCCCACTTCCTACTGTAGTCCTGTTTAGGAGGGGCAGGGTAGAATTGTTGGGCAGTCTGGGGCTCAAATGCCTTTCTTTGTGGGGCTGGTGTGTGCAGTCCCAAAGACTTGAGCGTCACCTGCGAGTCCTTAAGGTTATGCAGCCTTGAGTCTGTCTGTTCAGCAAAGAAGCTGGAGCAGTCGAAGTGCAGGTCCAGAATTGTGTTCTGGACCTCATGCAGGAGCCCTGAGGCCAAGAGCTGCATCTCATAGCTATGGCCGTGCCCATAGTGTGGGTGGCCGAGTCAGCTCAGTCCAGGGCGGCCTGAAGAGAGATCCTGGCAACCACCTTTCCCTCCTCCAGAACCGCTCCAAACTCCGAGCGGCAGTCAGCTGGGAGTAATTCCTGGAATTCGGCCAGAGAGCTCCAGGAATTATAAGCATAGCGGCTCAGGACCACTTGCTGATTCGCTATGTGAAGCTGGACCCCCTGGTGGAGTAGACTTTCCGACTGAAGAGGTCCAGCTTCTTAGTGTCTTTGGATTTGGGGGTAGGCCTCGGTTGCCCCGGCGCTCTTTGTGGTTTGCTGCCTCCACCACCAGGGTCCCCAGAGGTGCTCATACCCCTTAGAAGGCACAAAGTATTCACATTCTGCACCCTTGGCTATCAGTGGAACAGAGGTGGGTGTGTGCCACAGAGCCTTGGTGGTATTCTGTATGGTTCTGATGAGGGGCAGAGCCACCCTCGAGGGCCCTTCAGGGGCCAGTATATCCACCATGGGATCCGTATCCTCAGAGACCTACTCTGCATGCAAGTTCAGGTTCTGGGCCACCCTCCTGAGCAGGTCTTGATGGGCCCTGATGTCCATAGCGGGAAGAGTGGTGGAGGTGCCCGCTACCACTTCATCTAGGGAGTACGAGGATGATGTCCTCGGAGGCACGGTGTCCTCTTGCCCCTCCGGCCATTGGGGATCCCCTTGAGAGGTGCAGGAAATGACACTAGCACCCAGTGCCGCAGCTGCTTCAGTGCGGACGTCCTTATCAGCCTGGGCTTGTGCATCCCTACCCCAGGCAGGCTCCTGGGCTACAGACATGGCCGATGGAGGGATTAGTGCCTCCGACACGGACCTGGAACCCAGACCCTGGACTTGGCCAAAGGCCGATGGTGTCCAGAAGGGCCACTGTGTCGGTCCCTGCCACTGCGGTGGCCAGGACATTACAAGCACTGGCTGCCCTTCATCTTGCCTAGGGCAGTGACGAGAGCGGTGCCGGCTCTGCCTCGAAGCATAGGAGTCCGCCTCCGACGAGAAGTCTGAATCTGACCAGGGCGGTGCAGATCTTTTTTTCTTGTGAAGCACCAGCGACTGTGAGCAGTGCCTCGCACTACAATTGGTCCTCGGTGCCAGGGAATGGCAGTGTCATGGCCCTTTAGAGGAGTCCTTTCTCGGTGCTGAGTCCAGCGCGCTGCACACTGAAGCACCTGGCACTGGTTTGGAAGCTGCCTGGGGTGGTTGGGGTTGAAGAGCTGACTCCATTAGAAGACGCTTTAAGCAAAAGTCCCACTCCTTAGTTCTGGGCTTAAAATCCTTGCAGATTTTACACCTGTCAGACTGGTGTCCCTCTCCGAGACACTTTAGATAGGAATCGGGTGGGTCTCCCTTTGGTGTGGGCTTCAGGCAGGACCTGCATGGCTTGAAGTCCTGAGACCGAGGCATGCCCCAGTCCCCAGGACGGGAACAAAGCAGTGTGTCTGTGTGGGGTAACCCCCAACTAAAACTTAACTATAACTTTCAAACTATTTACAGAAAGAAAGGGAGAGTCCACTAGGGAATCTCTTGCTAATGCAAGAGAAAGCTGCTCCAACCATCACCACTGGTGGTAAGAAAGAACTAAAAAGGCGGTGGGTTGGCAGGGACCTATATACACGGCCATGAAGGCGCCACTCCAGGGGGCTCCACAGCTGACCTGATGGGTACCACTAGGAAAAAATCTTCCAACGATCGTGCATGCGGCGCGCACAAACCTACTTGGAATTGTCATGAGCAATCACTCGAAGAAGAATTTCAGTTAACATATACAGCTAGAACTCTCACCCTAGATAATAGACATTTTAAAAAATGTTTGGTTTTGGATATTATGTAAATAGTTATATTATAGTAATGCCCCAAATCGGGGTTGTTGTCCTAATGTAATGGATGCTGTACAAAAACATAGAAAAGATGCATCCCTGCCCTGAAGAGCTGTTACGTTTTTTCGGTTTAGCAGCTGATAATTTTCAAATAGTTAAACTACTATTACACTTTTTCCTTGAATGCGTGAAACAGATATCTATACCATGTGAACTCTTTCAGATAATAGATGCATCCTTACAGAACTGTAAGGTCAGCACGTCTTTTTTTTTTTTTAATTATTACTTTGTACATTTGTTTACAATCACTAGATCTGCGGTCCTACATACTTGTGATACTAAGCCACTGGAATGCATTACTAAACATTAACGGAGTTCTCCCTTCTTCCATCAGCATTGCAAAAGTTTAAGAGCCTACTTCCATGCAATTTCACGGAAAGAAAAACACACCACCTTTCAGTTTCTACAGTATTCCACTTTTGAAACTACCAGTACCATTCTCACATTCAGCATCGCTATCCTTTTATTTAACCTCAAATTGGAAATATAACTCAAAGAAATAGTGATCACATCTGAAATTACACTGTGAACCTATGGGTAGAGCAACTACCCTCTGCATATTATTATAACTCATGAAAAATATTTTTCAGCATTTTAAAACTATAAAGTCACCTCCAAAAATTGGATCCACAACTGGAATTACTAACTTTAATGCATGTGACACTGGCTACCATCTAGGATTTTGTTTATTTTTTTTTAAATATGTAAATACTTCCCCCTAATTTGTTTCAATATTACTAAACTTTCTATTTGGAAGTATGTAACTAAAATGTCTTAACAAAATTAATTTTTTTATATTATATATAGCTAACATAGTACAAGATGAATTCCCATAAATCCATGGTCAATATATTATGGCAAAGATAGTTGTTACATTGGCTACGCAGTCAATTTGTCAGGGAAAAAATCAATTTGTGCAATGGAGTGTCTAACAGATTGATGCATTTTCACTATGTTGGAAGAGGAGAGAAAAGAGATTTTTATATTATAAAAGTCTATGTGCCAACTACAGGACACTATACCAAAAAAAAAAAAAAAAAAAACAACACTCTGCCATGCTCTAGGTTGGCAGGTCAGAGTGAGCTCTTCCTGGATCCACACTCCCTACCTCAGGTTGGTGCTTTGTAAGCCTGTTTTAAGTTTTTTGGGTTTTTTTTTGTTGGGGAGAGGGCAATATAAAATGCTTTTGTTTGCTCTTTGGGAGAGACCTCAAGAGCTATTCTTCTGACACTTAGAGTACCTGATATCAAAACAGGAGAGCACTTTATGATTGCAAACAGACAGGGCAGAGGAGACTTTATGTATATATAATTAGAAACAAGATAAAAATGTGTGGATTACATAAAGGGTATCGTACTAACACCAAAATAAAGTCAGACAAATCTACTGTTTAAGTTAGGTGAATATCTGTACTTGTAACAGGGTGCTAGTCCTTCGGGCACATGTGTGGAATGGGATGTTTGCTTTAGGTATGTAGCCCTTTGAAAATGGAGTTTTGGGAGTGGCAGCCTCCAGGTGGAGGACATGACTAAGTCCTAATGGAGATGCCACTTTTATCAGCAAATAGACTTTGTCAGGGTAGCTGCATCTTCCCAAAGCCTTTTGCTGGCCTAGTTATGTTGGTTACTGATGTGATTCCTATTTTCCCCCTTCCCCAAGACACATTCCTAACTGACAAAGCTATGCTGGCAAAATTTTTAAGTGTAAACACAGCCTGAGAAGAGTCCTGTGACCACAGGATGAAAGCAAGACCGCTGCTATAGAAGAGGCAGCCTACTCTCAAGTAAGGGAGAAACCAGAGTCTTGGCAAGACCTGGGGAAGTGGGGCTCCGGACAGCAACCAGGCCTGGGAAATGGAGTCCACGAGCCAGACCAGATCCAAGAATTCTTAGAAGGGAGTACAGAAAGAAACCCGAGAAAGGGTTAGGATAAAGGGCCTAAGAGGAAGGCCAGGTGATAAGAACAGGAAATACCTCCAAATGTTGCAGATGGACAAGGCTGAAGTGGAGGACTGCTTCATTATTTAGGGTCTTGAGGCTGGAGAGCCCCACACCTTGGGGCAGAAAGGACTCAGCCTGAAGGGAAGGACTAATTGTGAAACTGCTGACCAGTGAAGGAACTGTTTTCATCTTGCAAAACCAGGAGAACTGTTTGTTGTGTTGTACCTTAATAAATCAGACACCAGGAAAGGAGATTTTACTCCAAAATGCATTGTGTGAGAGTTCTGAGGCATGAATGACTACTTATTCTATTCCCAGACGGTGTAACATACTTATCACGTTTTCTTGAATTTTATTAATAATGATTCCTTGAAAGCAAACTGAGCAAGATCACTAGACCTAGGTTTTCCTTATTTAAAAACTATGTAGATTTGATACTGTGAGTATAAAAATGCTTTAGTGCTCTTCAGCTCCCAACCTCCCACTTGACATATTAGAAGCCCTTACAGGATGCCCTACAACAAAACACCGTTAGGTGCATGATAAATGGAGAATTGGTAAGAAACTGATCTGAATTCAAGAGATGATTATAGACAGCAACTAGGCATTTAAAAAATATGAAAAATATTTTGACTGTGTCCTTTTAGTAAAAACTATTTCTTATTCAGAGTGTGTGTGTGTGTGTGTGTGTGTGTGTGTGAGTGAGAGAGAGACGGTTTTAGCAGTTATTACTTTTCCCCCCCACAAGGCGTGTTTAAAATGGTAACCATTTAGAAGCTTCAATCACTAGAACATACTCAGAAGCCACCTCCAGCAAGAGAGTAAAAAAACCAACCAAACAAATAAAATAAAAGCTAAAACTCATCGTTTAGGACACAGTAGTACACCTCTACCTCTATATAACGCTGTGTTATATTGAACTTGCTTTGTTCCACCGGAGTGCGCAGCCCCCCCCCCGCGAAGCACTGCTTTACTGCGTTATATCCGAATTTGTGTTATATCGGGTCATGTTATATCGAGGTAGAGGTGTAACTACAAGGGCAAATGTACTAAAAGCCAAGTATTTATGTTTGAAGCAGAGTCTTTTTCTGTTCATTGTACTTCTAATGTCCTCTGAGAATTTGTTCACCCTGCTGTGCCCAATTCAAAGCCTTCCTAAAACCCACTTCCTGTTATGAAGCCTAGAAGTAGAGGAGAATGTATTCCCAACTCTCACAATTTTATTGGCACTCTAGCATCTTTTGGGTGTTTTTTCTTTTAAACCTGTCTCATGAAAAGATGAAAGGCTGCCAACTCACAAGTTTTCCATTCTTCAAACTAGCCACCATCTCCAATTGGGGCTGAAGCCAGCACAATGGCTACCATTTCTCTACAGTCTATCTGCATGTGGAAGTGATGCTATCCTTAATAAAACTGACTACCACCTCCCACTGTTTTCAATGAGATTGAAGCCATGCCCACAGGCAAAATGGACTTCCACTCTGGTTCAAAGGGCTAGACAGGACACAGGGTCTTTGAGGAGCAGCAGAGATACTGTGAAGGTGGATATGGAGAGTGAGGGCGAGCAGGCAACTGTAGGGAACTGAAGGTGGATTTAGTGATTGCAGGGGGTGGCAGGAGAGAAGTGAGGGGAGTGCTGTCCAGTCTCAAGCAACGTGTGAGCAGAGAAGGGGTAGAGGGTGTCAGGGAAGTGTTTCTTTTTCAAAAAGACTAAACCAATCCCATATTGTTTTTATTGTGACATTATCACTTATATGAATGAATAAGTTCTTTATATGTATATGGAATTCATCAACCCTAAAAAGGTAATGAGTTTTATTTGAGTGTAAACCAGGGGTTCTCAACTGGGGGTTGGCACCTCTGAGGGGATCGCAAGGTTCTTACATGGGTGGTCACGAGCTGTCAGCCTCCATCCCAAACCCTATTTTGCCTCCAGCATTTATAATGGTGTTAAATATATAAAAAAGCATTTTTAATTGATGGGGGTGTTACATTCAGAGGCTTGCAATGTGAAAGGGGTCACCAGTAAACATGGGCGGCTCTAGCTTTTTTGCCGCCCCAAGCACGGCAGGCAGGCTGCCTTCGGCGGCATGCATGCGGGAGGTCCCCGGTCCTGCAGATTCGGCGGCATGCCTGCGGGAGGTCCAACGGTCCTGTGGCTTTGGCATACCCGCCGTTGAATTGCCGCCGAATCCACAGGACCAGCGGACCTCCCGCAGGCAAGCCACTGAAGGCTACCTGACTGCTGCCCTCACAGGGACCGGCAGGGCGCCCCCCGCGGCTTGCAGCCCCAGGCAAGTGCTTGGAGTGCTGGTGCCTGGAGCAGCCGCTGCCAATAAAAAAGTTTGAGAATCACTAGTGTAAACCATCATGCATTAATTAGGTTGGAAGTTCTCAAACTATTTACCATCCAGCCCTTTTTTTAAGGAAAGGAAATAAACTAGACGGGGAGAAAGTCAAGACAATGTTAGGAAATGGATAACAGTTCTCCTATCTGAGGTGTGAGGAGAGGGTAAGAAGTTTTCATCTGAGTAGCCAGGGAGAGGCATGCATTTGTGTGTGCGTTAAAGGTTGACTTTTCAACCTAAAATTATCACACACATTGCCAGAGGACCATAGAGGAAAGTCAAAAGACGCTTAAAAACTATGATTTTATGGTTTTTTAAATCGCATTATTTTGGGGTCCAATCTCATCAGTTTTGAGGGGTCCGTCCACCTCATGATGTCTGATGTCCTAAGGTTGGTAATACTGTCTACCAAGAAATAAGAACCTGTAACAAGAAAACTGAACCATCAGGATGTATATTACAACTAAAAAACTATACTAAAAGGAATATTAAGGTTGCAAAATTAAACACTCAAAGTTAGAAAATGCCAGAATTAAGGTTGGTCACACAACCTTATTTCAGCTCCCCTGTTTGGATATAGTTTTAATCACATATTATTTCCCCCCACAGAACCCTTGTCTCATTCAGTTACTGAATATTTATTTTTATCCTCCACATTCAATGTGTTGCTCCAGTCCTGATTTAACACTCAACACCCAAACCTAACACTGAATACAAAGTTATTCATTTTTTTCTGGAATGTTTCTATGGTACTCTCACTAGCAGTTAACTTATCCTTACAACACCCCTGTGAGATTAGGTGGTACTATCATCCCCATTTAAAACAGTTGGAGAATTGAGGCTCAAAGATTAAGGCCACAATTCTCAAAACTCTCCACTAATTTTGGATGTGTAACTTGGAATCTAGGGCCTGATTTTTCAGAGTACTTAGCATATTTTATATGTTCAAAACAGAGCTCCCATTTACTTAGTTGCAGGCTTTGGGTGTAATTTACTAATTAAAAAAACAAAAGTGAGAAACAGAAATTCTATCATGTTGAACATGGGCACACAAGATTTTTTTCCCTAACCTCATTCTTGAAAAACAGTTGAGCTGTTGTAGCTGAAACTTAAAAAGAGTAAAATAAAATAAAAAAGCCTGAGGCAGACACTCTGTATGGGACAATTCAGCTCAAACAAGTAAAGTTTGCCAAAGCTATAAGCAACCGAGAGAACAGGATCTTATAATGAAAAGTGTTGGAAAACCATAAATATAGCAGGTGATACCAGTTGTGTCTGTAATACTATTGGTTACTGAAAAAAAAAAAAAAAAAAAAACAAAGTGCCAAAAACCTTATTGCCATCTTTGCCCCTTACACCATTTACCTGTCTGCCTGATCCTTACTTGCTGTGCCACATCAAGTCAAAACTGTACACTTTTAGGAGCAGAGACCATATTGCCACTGGTGAGGTGCCTCCACCAGAATGCTTGGAAAAAGACAAGAAAACCAACAGAAAGTTTTACAAGACCTTTTAAATAAAAACAGCACTAGAACAGTTTGATATTTTGTCTAGCAGCAGGATGAAGTCTGAAAACACCAACATTTACAAGGAAGACAGGCTTTGTAACTTTTTCAGCCAATTCACCAACCTGAGGACAAGTACAGGTATGTATCCTAAGGCAGACTTAACTGAATCTTAGATGACCTGACACTTTAGTAAGTTGGCACCTCCAGGGTATGTGAGTACAGTAAGACCACACACAGAGTAAGGTACTAGTCATCTTGGTTAAGGATGGCAGAAAAATCACCCTCAGTGTGCACACTGAGGTGTGGACATGTTTGGAACAAAATGACTTGTTGATTAATTCTTGACAAATCAAATAAGACTGGGCTACCTAAAATAACTAAGTAGACTATAGTAATATTTTATGTGGAAGTATGGCTGCTAAGAATTCATGCCACCCTCCACTCATTAAAGTTTTCAAACAAAGTACCTTTGTGCCATCTCCTATGCTGCCCCTCACGCTTGAAACTCTGTAAACATCCAGAAAGCTACTTCATTATCACCCTTCACATCCCTAACTTTGCTGTGATGCCTTAAAATCCATACCCCCACCACCACCGCACACTTGGCAATGGTGAGAGGTCTCTGATGTGCTTAGACCACTACCTATCTTGCCAACCAGTACTGTCTTACTGTTTCCTTGTACTCCTCTGTCTGTAGACGTGGTCTTTTACTTAGATGTAAGCTCTTTGGAGCAGGGAACTTCCTTTTGTTCTGTCTTTGTGCAGCAGCTAGCACAATGGGGTTCCCAGCACTATGGAAACACTACTAACAACAACATGCCAGATCCACTTCCTCACATGGGTTGTGAAGCTCTAAAGCCGGCAATACCACAGAGGCAGGTTGCAGCTAGGATGCACAAGTGGTCTCTGCATCCCAGTGCCTCCAACTCTGTGGCAGCTCCTTCCACAATAAGTGTCTGGCATATTTAGTTAGACCAACTGCAGAATCACCGACAAACTCCACCACACTTTCTCCCCAAGGAAAAATGGCAGTCCAGCCCTCAATCCTTCAATTTACACCTACATTCAATAAGCTTACTCTTAACTCAAACAGTTGCATATGAAGTAGAGAATCACACAATTAAGGTAGTTAGAGCCTACCTTTCGTTTAAACCTACCTTTCCACTTATATCTGTTTACAAAGTCCATATAATTCTTTGTTTCCCTTCCCACATGGGTTGGGTGGGAAATGTAGGCAGAAACACATCAAATCAAGTAGTCCTGAGCAAATACATAACTAAATAAAACAGAGAAAAGAATTTTCATTTAAAAAAAAAAATCAGTGTCAATCTCTAAATGGGCTATGAACTTTGTGTATAAGTTGTATTATGGATTATAAAAAGTATGCTGAACAAAAATGTACTATCAGGTGCCTTAAAACCCTGTATTATTACAGTGAAGTTTGTGTCAATATTTGCATTATAAAGATTGACTTCTAAAAAGAGTTAAGTTGGGTATATAAATTTGCTCCTAAAATGAAACACAGTAATTAAGAGTTTTAGCGAAAGCTATTTAAAACTCTCTCTCTCTCTCTCTCTATATATATATATATATCCCCATCATTTTAGATATTTGTATTAGTAACTAGTAAATTTTAGTTCTGTCAAATGATTAAAAATAATCACGATTAATCACAGTTTTAATCGCAGTGTTAAACAATAACAGAATACCATTTCTTTAAATATTTTGGGGTGTTTTCTACCTTTTCAAATATACTGATATCGGTTACTACACAGAATACCAAGTGTAGAGTGCTCATTTTACATTATTTTTATTACGAATATTTGCATTGTAAAGAAAGATAAAAGAAACAGTATTTTTCAATTCACTTCATATAGATACTGTAGTGCTATTTCTTTATCGTAAAAGTGCATTACAGGGTGGGGAATTACAGGTAGGACCCCATAAATGTAAACAAACTTGTTTGTCTTTGCGATTGGCTGAAGAAGTAGGACTGATGGGACTTGTAGGCTCTAAAGTTTTCCATTTTTTATTTTTGACTGCAGTTATGCAACAAACAGATCTACATTTGTAAGTTTCACTTTCATGATAAAGAGATTGCACTACGATACTTGCATGAGATTAATTGAAATTATTACAGTGCAAATATTTGTAATAAAAATAATATAATAAAGTGAGCACTGTACTTTGTATTCTGTGTTGTAATTAAAATCAATATATTTGAAAATGTAGAAAAGGATCCAAAAATATTTATAATAAATTTAAATTGGTATTCTATTATTGTTTAACAGTGCAATTAAAATGGCAATTAATCATGATTAATTTGTTTTGAGTTAATTGCAATTAATTGACAGCCCTAGTAAATTTATTAGTTTCAAAACAAAGAAATGACTTTGTCCCTTAAATGTGGGCTACTAGCTTGCAATCTTTCATTACATTTTCTTTTCAAACAAACAGCAAAAATATTTAAAGGGACAGTATGCAAGTTAGATTCAAATTTTGATCTAGCTTAAAAAACCCTATGAAATCTAAATACCAATTTTAAATCCACCACTCAGTGAATAAAGAGAAGCTACACAATAATTAGCATTCAAGGCCTCCTATACTGATTTGCATTAGCTGTTCAGCTATTTTCACAACTGCATACCTTTCAGTAGAGAGACTATAATGAGGCATACAGACTAACAAAAGGAAATTGCACAGGCTTCTATTTAAGCAGTCCTTAAAAGAAGAGAGGAACTGTACGATGCAGGGTTGTTTTAATGGTTTTGCAGTCGGTCACTGCTAAGAATCCAGATAAAATCAGTAGGGACCAGAAATGATTTTTAAGTAGCCTATGTGCAACTTCATGATTCATATTTCTACAATCCCAGTCATAATTAGCACTGTTCTTGGCAGTCTCAAATGCCAGTGATTGAAAGGAAATGGTGACAACTATGCTCTGAATACTCCCTCTAATTCAGAGAGTTGAGGAACACTGGCAGGATATTGTAAGGAGAGCCTTTGACAGCTACCACTTAATTTTAACTCCTGTGTGGCTAGGCAACTTTGTTTCCAACTACTGCCAAGCTATTATCTTTCACAAGGACCAAGTTATGGAAGTTAGGTAAGGGTTTCAAGTGGGTGTGCATAAATGAAGAAAACCTACAACAAAACAGTAAACATATCTTAATTCAAAAGAATTAACTGTAATGGAACATTATTTGCTGCTGGTCCATGTAGTCCAGCAGCAGCCAAACATCAGAAAAAGTTGAGAACTTCCTCATCAGTTGTGCAAAAGTGCAAAATTAATAGTGCAGTATTATTTTTGGGGAGATATTTTCTTCTTGAACAAAGATAACATCCATGAAGCTGAGTATATTATTCTGAACTTGCATGCCTACAACATTAGTTAGCATAATCATCCACCCGGTTTAAAAAAAAAAAAAAAAAAAAAAAAAAAAAAAGCAACTGCAAGGGGGATCCACCGTGTATACATTTTTACATATCCTTATTCTGACAACAGCAAAGTGTTACAAACAAACAGAGATCATGAGATGGTTTGTTATGCCTATATCTTTTTGCTTCCTCTTTGGACTTTAAAAAAAAAAAATGATTACACTTATTAAAAACAAAGGTTGGGTGAAATTAGCTGAAAGAAATTCTGAAGAGGGATTCAAAAGGAAGCAGGTTGAGGCTATATGGCATACAGGGTCAAACAGTCTGCTCCAGGAAGCAGGCTCAGCATGAGAGAATGCAAACTCCACATTAGGTAGCTGTTTTGCTTAGTTGGTGATGTATCCAAGTTAGCAAGTACCATCCAATAGAAGAGGTGAAATCTCACCTACAGTTTAAGAAGAATGGGACTTTTGCATTGTTAACAGAAGTAGGGAGATTCTTGCTGCAATTGGATTTAAGTTACACAGTTTTATAAGACAACATAAAAACTAGCAAATTCTAAGATATGTTTAACTAGTTTTCTATTAGTCAATTTACTTCTTAAACAGGATGGATAAAATCAATTATTTTTCAAAAAGTCTATTTGATCTAAAATGAAATTTTAGTTAAATAAAAACCACTTATTTTTTATTAAAAAAATCATTTGAAATTATGGCAACCTATTTTAAATCCAAAATTATAATCTATTAAAATAAAAAAAAATTAAATAGTACCTATTTGCTGCCAAGTTTTAAAGAAAAGTCAAATCACTGAGCTGGTGGAAGTCATTGGCTAAGTACCTGGAAACAAGTTTAGCACTTCAACAAACTAGCTTTTGACAGCAGCTTCTGCAGGGGCTGAGAGGATATTTTCTTCTTTTCTGTTTATTCAACCTGTTCCAGTTTATTCAACTAGTTCAATTTAGTGACTAGTTCACTGTTTTTGTTTGTTTGTTTTTTTCAAACACCACACACAATTGGAAGCTGAAAAGGCAGAAAAACTTGTCTTCATCTTCCAATCTAAGAATAAAAACTAGGGGTGACAGGATGAGAAAGACTAGTTCTAAAATTCTGAAGGACATGGTGACCAGAAACAAGCACTTCAGTTCACTACCTACAGAGAATACTTCCTTTGTTTAGTAAATCCAATCATATTTTTCATTTAAAACTATGTTTTGATCATTTCTTCTTATGTATCCATGCATTTAAGCTAGTTTAAAAAAAATAAATAAAAATAAAAGAAAAAATTAACTACCTGGTTTTGTGCATTAATTGAATGTGAATTTGCATCCAAATATAGCTTGACAAAAATCACAAGTAAAAAATTAATCTTCATCTTCTCAATAAGAAATGCATCCGTTCACCATCTTCTAACATAACAAAAAACATGCAAAAATTAAAAATCTGAATGTTAAGCTATAAATACATATATTGTTTAAATAAATATGTATAGTTATAAGGCATTCTCCTGGTTAGCAAAAATAAATGTAGTGTAAAGTGTATATTTATTAAGTGTAAAGGCTATATTTAGTTACAAATCAACATGTTTTAATGGTTACCAACCAATGAAAATGACGCTTGCTGTAGGAAAATAACTAAAAAGCACAAGCGCAAAACAAGATTGAAACTGTTTACTTAAATCATGGTTAAATCAATCCAAGCTATTACATTTCTACTTATCATACATAATATTTACAAAATAAGGGACCTTATTCAAGTAGTGGAAGTGGATATACATTAGTCTCCCTCTTCATGACCACATAATTCTGTCTTCCCACATCTATGTAGCTGCCATAATCTAGAGAAATTGCCTCTCAAGTGATTTTTGATAGTGTCTTTAAAAAAAAAAAATCTCCAACAGAGTTTTAGAAGCAGAGACCTTGCCTACAGAAAGATAGACACACCATCCAGTTTGTCATTCTGCATATTTAATTCCTAACTGCAGCTGTAGATGGTATAGACCAAGGAATAAGAATCCAAACAGGGCACAGCAGCAGCATATTTACTCTTGCCTCTTTTCCGCCTCCAGGATCAGAGATACTTTCTCTAACCACGAGCCACAGATTGCAAGTGTGGGACTAATATTAACCTCCTGTAGATCATCTTTGTTCACCTAATATCAATCACTCTTCTGTGTTTCTAAAAATGCCAAAGAAATCCTATCTGGATTCTGTTGATTGTAATGCCTGAATAATCCCACTCATTGAGGAAAGTGGAAGTTATAAAAAACTGGTGTACTATCAGAAGCAATGCTACCACCATCATCAGGATTTTATTAAGAGTGCTCGGAGCTGAGACCAGAACAAATGTCAAGTGTGTACTACTCCAAGTGGAGTGTTCTAAAGATGACCATTCAATACCTCTAGTAACATTCACATAAGCATCTTGTAAATTTACAGGCATAAAATTCCTCATACGGATTTAAGAAGCTAGGATAGATATTTACAACTTCATTTTTAAGTTCTGGCTGTGGACAAAGGGTCACCTATTTTGGGTCCAAGACAAGCCATCTTTCTCCGGTCTTTTTTCAACCATGAAAGTAACAATGTATTCGCCAAGTAAGAACGGCTGTACTAGAAATATAATTCTTATATCGAGGAGATAATACTGCTTTTGAGTACAGTGGAGGAAACATCAAAGTCACCATTCTTCAAAGGGAAGGAAGAAGAGCTATGAAATATTCCCTAGACACAAAACTCATCTATATAATTCAGGGAGCATGGGGTGAGGTCCCAGAGGATTGAAGAAGGGCAAACATAGTACCTACTTTTAAAAAGGGGAACAAATTGGACTCAGTGAATTATAGACCAATCAGCCTAACTCTGATACCTCGAAAGATACTGGAACAAATTATTAAACAATCAATTTGTAAGCATCTAGAGATCATTAGGTTATCAGGAACAGCCATCATGGATTTGTCAAGAGTAAGTCATACCAAACCAACCTAATTTCCTTGTTTGACAGAGTTACTGGTTTAGTGGATACGGGGGAAGTAACAAACCGAATCTTGATTTTAGTAAGCTTTGATACAGTCCCACATGATATTCTCATAAATAAATTAGGGAAATGTGGTTTCAATTAAGTTACTACAAGGTGGATGTACAACTTGTTGAAAGGCCATACTCAGATTATCATACTCAAAGAATATCAATGGTTCACTGTCAAATTGGAAGGCGTATCTAGTGGGGTCCTGCAGAGGTCTGACCTGGGTCTGGTACTATTCAATACTTTCATTAGTGATTTGAATAATGGAGTAGCAAGTATGCTTATAAAATTTGTGGATGACAAAAAGCCTGGGGCAGGGCGGGGGGATTGCAAGCACTTTGAAGGACAGGATTAGATTCCAAATGACTTGACAAATCGAAGAATTATCTGAAGTCAACAAGATGAAATTCAGTAAAAACAAATGCCAGGTACTTCACTTAGGAAGAAAAAAAATTCAGATGCACAACTACAAAATGAGGAATAAATGGTTAGGTGGCAGTACTGTTGAAAAACATCTGGGAATTACAGCAGATCATAAATTGAATGAGTCAGTAATGTGAATTGCAGTTGCAAAAAAGGCTAATATTCTGAGGTGTATTAATAGGAGTATAAGACAGGCATGGGAGGTATTTGTCCTGCTTTACTTGCACTGGTGAGGCCTCAGCTGGAGTAGTGTGTCCAATTCTGGGTGCCACATGTTAAGAAAGATGTGAATAAACCAGATACAGTCCATAAAAGGTTTAGAAAACCTGATCTCTGAGGAAAAGTTCAACTAATGGGACATGCTTAGTCTTGAGAAAAGAAAAGTGAGGGGGGACTTGATAATAGGCACCAAATATGTTAAGGGCTGTTACAAAGAGGACAAGGATCAATTGTTCTCCACATCCACTGAAGGTAGGATAAGAAGTAATGGTCTTAAACCACTCAGAGTTTTAGGCAAGAATTTTTTTCCCCTAAGAGGTAGTTGGTTAAGCACTGAAACAGGTTTCCAAGGGAGGTTGTGGAATCCACATCACTGGAGGTTTTTAAGAACAGGTTAGATAAATACCTGTCAGGGGTAGTCTAAGGCAGAGATCCCAACACTGTGGGGCACACGCCCCTCCGGGCGCACCGAGGAATGTTCAAGGGGAAACAGCAGGGCCTGGACCAGTCCACACAAGTGGTGGGGAGAGAGCACCACCCAGCCCCACTCTGCTCTGGCCACACCCCAAGCCTCGACCCCTGTCCACAGCTCCGTTCCTGGCCCTGCTTCCACCCCCAGCCCCGTCCATGTTTCCCCCTTACCCAGGAGCCGCAGCCCCGCTTCCGACCTTGGCTCTGGGTGGGGCATGACTCTGAAAAGTTTGGGGACCAATGGTCTAGGTTTACTTGGCCCTGCCACAGTGCAGGTGGCTGGACTCAACCTCTCAAAGTCCCTTTCTGCCCTACATTTCTATAAGAAGATTCCAAGATTGTCACGGCGTGTCAACCTGAAGCTTACAATGTCTGCTGAGTCAATGCAAAGTGATGGAAACAGCTACAACCATGGTTGAGAGATCTTTTTGTTTAGAGTATCAGCAGGTTCAACTTCACTGGGATTCACAGTCTGTTATCCATTTTTCAAGCTCTCAGCCATTTTGACATTATGAATTTCACACGAGTGGTGTACAGCTATAGCAGGGCATGTATTTATGCCATACCAAGAGTCTTAAACCATTGTGATACCAGGGGTAACTCAACCAATCACCACACTTACTTTACAGCTAATATGAGGAAGACTGCACAGATGGTTGATTATTTGGCCCAACAGCCACCACCCCTTTGGGATGGCATGGGCTTTCAGCTGATAATACAAACAATTCTCATCCATTCCTCCCAATACTATAAAAGCCTCCCTTTTCTGACAAAATGTTTGAAAAGACAGCAAGTGAACAGAGAAAAAACCCTTTCCTGACATTTTGGGATGTTGGAGTTATAATCCAGTTTATGGAAGAAGTCGTTAATCCTTATTTTGTCTGTATTTTAATGTACATATTCTGCGTACAAAGCTTGGTGGCCAACATGGCCTCCACTCTGGGACATTTAAACTAAGCATTGTGTGAAAAGTATTAATGAGTCCTCAGTATAAAAAGGCAACCTTTAAATAAATAGGGCTTAGGTCCTCCTTAGCTTCTTTATGATGAAAGGTTTTTATCAACAGAAGAAGTTCCCCACATCTCATCCTCAACTGTTTGTTACATTAGAAATTCAGATCTGGTCTATCCTGGGAGACTAACATGACTCAAGAATAAGTGGAATTAGGATTATCACAAAAGACTGAAAACTCAGTAATTGAGAGAGTAAGAGATTCTTATACCAAGGTGTAATGATTTAAATCAAAAGGATTTAAGTCACTCATTGTAATCCTGATTTAAATCAGCAAATAGGAAACCTTCATTTAAATAACCGGTTTTAATTTTGTTCTGCTTTTGTACTGTAATTATTTTTCCTAAATAAAAGATAATTCTCACTGGTTGTTAATCATTGAAATATGTTGATTTGCAACTAAATATAGCCTTTACATTAAATCTGGTACTTCTTTTTGCTAACCAGGAGGATACTGTGCATCTACCTACATTTATTTAACACATTTATTCAAATTATTTTTTACTTTATTGTTAGAACATGGACTGCTTCCTTCAGCACTGAAAACTAGCAGAACTCATCCTCACATATAATAATTTGATTAATAAATTATAAGAGGAAAATAAGCTTTCCTGCTTTCTCAATTCCTGGTTGGTTTCTTTGAACTTTGAAACAAACACTAGTCATTAAACTGAACTAGTTGAATAAGCTGACATGTAGAAATTCTCACTGCAACTGCAGAAGGGGCTACTACTGGTCAATGGCTGGTTTAGCACATCAACAAAACTGTGGTTTAAATGCTCAACCAGTGACTTCCACCAGTTCTGTGGTATGGCTTTGTTTAAAACTCTAGCAGCAAACATATTGTCTAAATATTTTTTATTAATTCAAATTTTAATAGATTATAGTAAATTTAGGCCTTAGAATATGTTGTCATAATTTTAAATAGATTTATTTAAAAAAAGAATCCTATTTTAATTTAAATAAAAACAATCCGTTTTTTAATTTATGTTCATCCACTTAGTTTAACACCTATACCTATGGCCTGGTCTTCACTAGTAAAAATAAGGTGTATTTAAAAAAAACAACAAGCAACAAAAAAACCTTGGGGCAGCTAACGTGCATGAGCTCTCCCAAGCAAGAAACAAATGAAGACAGGGCACTTTATAGTTTTACACAAGGTAAGCTCTATGAGGTCAGCCCCAGGCAGAAATATAATGCTGGCCTCGCCTAGTTTACCTTGCAGTAAAACTTAAGTGCCTTGTTTTCACTGTGTTTCTTGCTTGGGATAGGTCATGCATGATAGCTGCCCCGAGGTAAAATTATATATATATATATATATATATATATATATATATATATATATATACACACACATACACACAGGTTTTTTTTTTTATTACCAGTGATGACAAAGCGCAAGAGAGTCTGTACTCCATCCACTACAGGTAAGTTCATCATTCCTGCACAACAGCGCTCACAATAAACATCTTTCAGACCACCAACACTAAGCTGCCAACAAACCCAGGGAAGACCAAATTTCATTCCTGAATATTTTTAAGATTAAAATAAGCAGGAAAATAAAACGTAACTTTTCAGGACTTTTTTTAATATAACTACCACCACAAAAGGGCACAATACTAGTTTTAAAAAATCCTTTAAGAGCAGATTCCAGAATATTTCCAGGCAAGATCTTCTGAAGGACAGTGACATGCTTTGTCTGGAAAAATCCCCTATGCCAAAACAAAAGAAAACCAAAAGCCCAACTAAATGGACAGTATGCTAAGACTAGGTTTATACTGTACTGGTACTTTTGTTGGTAACAAACTTTTGTCAGTCACGGGTGTGAAAAAAAACACACCCTGACCAAGGTAAGTTTCACCGACAAAAGCACCGGTGTGGACAGTGCTATGTCAGCGGGAGATGCTCTCCCGTTGACATAGCTACTGCTGCTCAATGGGGGTGGTTTAATTATGGCAAATGGGAGAGAGCAGCTTCATGGGAGACTTTACAGTGATGCAGCTGCAGCGGTACAGTTGTGCCGCTGTAAAATCTGTAGTGTAGCCATAGTCTAATTCTCTCCCCTGAAAAGGCACAGGCAAAGTCCATCAGGCCAAGCGATAAGCGCTAGTGATATTGGTGATCAGTGATGTTCCTGAGGACCTTCAGCAAATTAAAGACATTAATCTGAAAGCCTCTGTCACCTAAAGAATCTGGGGTAGCCACGTGAAGGGAGATGAAAGAGAGAAAGAAAACAAAAACACTACCGCATCTTTACCTGCAGGAGCAGTAGCTTGAGAGTGAAGCATATCGGAAGGAGAACCTGGGTGCCCTTGCTTAATATACACACAAACTGGTGGGAAACGTATCTTATTTGTATGCGACAGAAAACAGATAGCAAACATCTAAGCTTTACTGTGTAGTTCTGTTATTTTTCATATATTAACAGTTTGTTTTCTTCAGTAGCTAATCTTTAGCTGCATTTGAAGATGTGCTGATGACATGAAACACATTTTGGGTTTAAACACCACAGAAGAAAAAACGTGGATAGTCTGGGACTATGGAGTGGGAAAAGAATGAGAACCACTAGTGTAAGAAATCTGTATTCAGACAAAAGAAGAGATGCAAAACAATCCGACCTATTAGGTATTTTCTGCAGAATGGAATCCAAGACTCCATCATCTTCTACAGTCCTTGAATTCAGAAGTTCTTCCTGTGCCAATGGAGAAATAAGGATCTGAAACATCAAGAGCCTCAAGTCTTCTCCATTTAGAAGCCTGGCTTCTTAGGGCTGGTCTATACTGGGGGGGGGGGGGGGGGGAAACCAATCTAAAAAACGCAACTTCAGCTACGCTATTCACGTAGCTGAAGTCGAAGTATCTGAGTTCGACTTACCTGGCCATCCTCACGGCGGCAAGTCGACTGCCGCGGCTCCCCCGTCGACTCCGCTTACTCCTCCTGCCGAGGTGGAGTACAGGTGTCGATTCGGGGATCGATTTATCGCGTCTAGATGAGAAGTGATAAATCTATCCCCAATAGCTCGATTACTATCCGCCGATCCGGCGGGTAGTATAGATGTGGCCTTAGATGTGAAATCAACTGCAGAATAGAGTGCTACCATAAATTGCACGTAGTTTCTTCATCCCAGGATTATATTAATTTTTTCCTAATATTCTTTGCTAGAGTTAATTAGATAAATTAGAGTCCAGTTGGTGAAGCATATATGACTGTTACACAAAAGAAGTTTCACTTTTGTGTGACTCTAAAATACACAAGGAGGAAGCAAAATTGGTTCTAGAAGAGGAAGATGAGAAGGGGAGAAAATCTGGTAGCAGAAAATACAGACATTCTGGCCATTGTGAGAAGGTAACTCTGGTAACAACTGCTTTGCAGGGAAACTGTTGATTCCAAACAAATCAACTGAAAAATGTATCTCAGACATTTAAATATTAGCAAATCTAGTCTGTATAGCTTTCATCTTCAGTGATAATCATTACTTTGACTGCTTGCAAATATTGTACAATATTTCTATTTACATTTTCAAAGTTAAATAATGAAGTTATGCAACACTGCACAGCATACTTAGACACTGATGAAGTACACTGGGTCAAAACTTTGGTCCAGTTATTTAATGTATGTGTTATGGTAACACTCAGATATTCTAATTAGTTTTGAAGCTCCATCGTACTAGGAACTGTACAAACGCATAACCACAAGTGTTTATAAACATGCATTTTGTAGATTAATCCTGTTAGTAGTTTATCTAGTGCAACAGATGCTCCCAAAGAGATGAGTCCCTAATGTTCCACTCTAAGCTAATGCTAAACTCCTTATGAATTCACCAGGAACAGGACTGGACCTGTGGTTATTTTAGTAATAAACAAATTACTACCATTATAAACACTACTAAGCTTCTGAAGTTTCATTTCTCATTCAATATGGAGATGTGGAAAAACAATACCACATGATATTCATGTTAATATGTCAGTGGCAACCAAAAATAGACAGATTATTAAAACCACATTTTTTTTTTACATGCTATATTTTTGTTGTTAAAATACTGACGTTTCAGAGTTTGCTATCCTGCAACTATTTAGGGGAGTGAAAACAGTAGCGAAGTTCTCTCTACACTATCGAGGCCTAAACACAATTTTATCCAGCTATAAGACTCAAAATCGATCACTTTACACTCATGGCTTTCTGCAACAGAGGTAAATATTCAATCTGGTTCTACCTGTTTTATATTCAGAACTTCCACCAGCCACTATTTTCAAACAAGTTAACACATACCAGGTGAATGTGCCTTGTCTAAGGAGACCCGCAGGTTGATGCATGTTGAAGCATTTTTCTGTCACTTACATTAAAAGAAATCAAGAACTAAAAAAAATAAAAATAAAATAGCAGGTTGGCTTTTCAAGAATAGCCTCAAAGAGGTGTAAGTGATGATAAAAACTTTCCAGCATAAAAAAGTATCCACTGTAAAGGATACTGAAACCAGTCATTCTTTAAACAGCCATCTTCATTAAACTATACTTCTATTCTATGTACTTACACTTACATTAAGCCTGTTAATTCATCTTGTAGTATAATATGAAAACTGTATACAATTTTAAATGCAACTACTATGGTCCTGAGGACCCTATATAGTCCTCTCTATACATTTTACTAATTTGTTAGTGATTGTGATTCTTTATATTTGCTCCAACTATGGTCTGTGTTTATCTGCATTTATTTGCTCTTTTTGGCAACCTTTTTTCTCCTTAAAAAAATCTATTTTAAATATAAAGACATATACAGGAACACTACAAGAGTTCCTGGAATTCCTCCCTTACAAGGATTCCATTATTTAAGTGGGGATCCCTGATTTATCTGGAACACAGAAAAATGCTGGGATCTGAAAGAAGAGCTCTGTAGAGTTCAAAAGCTTGTTTTTTCCACCAACAGAAGCTGGCCCAATAAAAGATATTACCTCATCCACCTGGTCTCTCTCAGGAATCTGAAATTGTAAGTTTTAATGTTGGGCTCTGATATACTATCTTTTGAGGATAAGTAGATTCTATATTCCTGAAATGCAGGCATTTCAATATGAACAATCTAAACATTTCACAGAGACATGTAGAGTGACACTATTAAGGAGTCATGTGGTAGAAATTCCTCTGCCTAGTGCAATCAATATCAACTTGGGCCGTACGCCAGCAAACACCGAAGTACCTGCATAGCTTTATTCACATATGAAGTCTGGTCATATATGTGAATTTCCAGACATGTATCAGTATCCTCTATGTTTGGCATACTGTCCTGTAACTTAGTAATACACATAATGATTTGCAGTTCATGTTTTACTGACTAAATTTTGTATTTCAGATACATTGATAAGCATTAAGTTGGATAAAACTCAAACTAGCAGGTCTATTTATTCTAATAGCAGCAAAAAACGCTCTACTTACACAATGGACAGATTTCAATATGGTATTACAATATTGATGTGCAAAGCTGGAGTAAGGGCTTTTCTACATGGTGCTACAATAGAAGCACACCAGAGAGGGGTGATTTCATGCTGTGCTCAAACTATCCCATCTAGACCCTGCTGGTGCACTCTAGAAGGTTCCTCCACAGAACTACATTAACGTGAACTAGGCATGTCTTAGAGCAGTGATCTCCAACCTTTTTAAGCACAAGATCACTTTTTGAATTTAAGTGCAACCCAGGATCTACCTTAAAGAAAATGTAGAAATAACTGTAATCACACAAACCCAAACACCTCTGCCCCGCCCCTTCTGAGGCTCCGCCACACTCACTCCATCCGCCTCCCTTCGTCACTCGCTCTCCTCCACACTCCCTCACTTTCACCAGGCTGGGACAGGAGGTTGGAATGTAGGAGTGGGTGCGGGCTCTGGGCTGGGGACAAGAGGTTCGGAGTGTGTGAGGGGCATGGGACATGGGTTGGCATGCCGGAAGGGGTTTAGAGTGTGGGCGCTGGGAGGAGGTGCAGGGGGGCTCAGGGCTGGGGCCAGGGTGCGGATGGGCTTCAGGCACTGCTTATCTCAGGCAGCTCCCGGGTGGCAGCTCAGCAGAGCCAAAGCAGACTCTCTGCCTGCCCTGGCCCCATGCTGCTCCCAGAAGTGGTCGACATGTCCGGCAGCTGCTCCTGGTAGCAGGGGTGGGGTGGTGTGCAGGCGGCTCCACGCGCTGCCCCCATCCACAGGCACCACCCCTGCAGCTCCTATTAACTGCAGTTCCCCATTCTCAGCCAATGAGAGCTGCAGGGGCAGTGCCTGCAGGCGAGGGCAGTGTGTGGAGACACACCCTTCCTCCCCCCCCAGGCAGTGCCTGCAGGCAAGGGCAGTGTGTGGAGAGACACCCTCCCTCCCCCCGGGAGCTGCTGCCAGACTTGCCAGCCGCTTCCGGGAGCAGCATGGGGTTAGGGCAGGTAGGGATCCTGCTTTAGCCCCACTGCCCTACTGGACTGTTAGAGGCCAGCTGCAGGAGGGTTGCCAACCCTAGATTGTGATGGACTGGTCGATCATGGAGTGACTGAGACCAACTGTCAGAGGCTCCATGATCAACCAGTCCATTGTGATCTCCTGGCTGGTGACCACCGTCTTCGAACATGCCAGCTGGGTCTCCATGGGGCAGTTAGAGCGCAACACATTACTGTGCTTTGCAAATCACACCCCTCTACCGAGATAAGCCCTAACTTACCTTTAAGAGGGCATAGTAACTTTTGAAGAAAAATTACCTTTAATGCTGGACTATTTAGATCAACATGGATAGATACAGTCTTCCACTAGTTAGAGTAGATAGTATTGAGTGCGTTTATGTTCATATGTATAATTTTTATTTTAAAAAAGTTTTAAATATGGGTAATGAATACAGATCAATAGCTTCACATTTAGTGACTACTCTCCGTTCATTATGAAACACTGCATTTTATAGTACAATCATTCCATTTCAAGCTAGACCAATACGCCTATTTACACTAGGGATGTAAACCATAAGTTAACCGTTTAATGTTAACAGTTTATGTAAATTTTATCGGTTAACCAATTAAATGGAGAGGGGCCCGGGGACCAGGGTCACAACGGCTGTGTCCGGGGGTTAACAGTTAGGGTTGGTTAACTGGTAAGACTAATGCTTAATGAGTTTCTATTAGAAACGTGAGCCAGAATTCGTCATATAGAGCACTGAACTTACATACAAAAATCTGGCAGTGAACAAAGCAGCAGCATATAGAACTACTCGATCAAATTTGCAGTATGGAATTACTGAACTCTACTTCTAAACCCAGCGAAGGGCTTTATAAGATGGAATCTGTTTTACACAAGTTGTCTATCCGAAAAGGGTAACTCTGACTTTAATTTGAGGGTTTTTTTTCCTTCCAATCTGTAGCTGGAACTACACTACACTACAACTGTGCTATTAAAGGTAAACAATACCCAAAAAAAGAAAGGCTGGAGGAGAAAGAGAGGGACAAAATAGTAAAGCACCCTCCAACCCCACACCTGCAGCAGACAGGAGACTGAGGTAGGTAGAGCAGTAAACACATACCCCTTCAGAGGAAGTGGGGTGTGGAGTACAGCATAGTAGACTCAGGGGGGGGGAAGGCGAGAGATTCTCCTCACTTCCAAAGCTCATGAGGGAGAAAGGTCTGAGTTTTAGACACCTTATAGCTAATAGCTGAGATGAAAGAATCCCCAAACAAGGCTCAGAGACAGTATCTGGGTAAGCATGCCCTCTTCCTTAGCAGAGAGGGTGGGAATAAATTTATCACAAGGGCATAGCCCCATGACTTATAAAGTCAAAGCAGTGTTTTGCGCTAGGATTTTGCTCTAGGATCAAATGCACTGGAATAGGATTATGTTAGTTTCCTTTCCTTGACAGTTTAACTAGAAACGTTAAGAGGAGCTTATTTCCAGTCTCTCTCAAACTAGATCATCTTGCTTTACAATTCTGTTGCAGAGACTATATTCAGTTTTTAATAGCAGGGCAAACTTGCAACATCACAGTTAAAACACTTATTGCTTAGATTTTAATTAAAATTGTTTAAGTGAATGTGAATTTAAGTGAATGTATTTCAAACAAAAAAACCCCCAAAACCATAAAAAGCAGGGGACCCTGTGCTCATAACCCCACATGATTATACTTTTTTTTTTTTTTTTTTTTAAAACAGGTTTCTTGCCCTAGCCCATTTTCTGTGAATAAGGGTAATCAAACCTCATTTTGTTATATGACAAAACAATAATTGAATTAATTACCTTGCCCTGTTTTCTGCACTCCATTACTTTCCCCTGTAATTATAAGCACATAATAATAATACTTTTATAATAGTAATCAATTATAGTAATAAGTGGGCCCGTTAAGAAGGAAAAGCTTGTGAACTCAATCTAGCTCCAGCACCTGCACATTCCCCTCTGGAAAAGCACACAGACATTGACTGATTCCATCATATTAAAAATTATGTATGTAACTACGCATAAACCATAAGTGCAACATAATTCACTCAGATTCATAAAAATCTATTAAATCATTATGCACTACCTTCTTATTACCAGTTGTATGCTATGTAAACTGACTTGCCATTTGTGACCCACATGTAATACTGTCCCATCACTTCATGAGTGTCTCAGTAGTCCAATAAACTGTATTCAGAGACCCACAAAAACGTCAATACATGAGCATGTGGCATCCATTTTAACTTCAGAAAAGCAAGTCGCTGTAGCTGCTTTTAAAGATTTTGTGTTGACAGTAAAGGCATATCAGAGCTTTAAATCTGGAAAGACATTTCAGAACAGGAAAGATTACTTACTGGAATTTAATTGGTTATAACTCTGATCTGCACATTCGGATTCATCATGGACCAAATCCTTATTCCCTCCCCACAATTAGGAAGTTAATGCAATTTTTACTGTTGACTCAGAGAAAAAAATTCTATGGAAAAGCAAAGGGAAAAACTTAACTCTAGTATTTTTAAATGATATTTATGAAGTCCTAGAGAATCTGATTGCTAAGTGATTAAAAATGAATTCAGCATTTTTCTAATGATGAAACCTCCAAACATATTCTTAAGATTTCACCACATACCAATGTTATAAGCAAGCTAGTAGCAGTGGTCAATTATATCTCTCTCCTTAATGAGTATTCACTGTCTCCCCCACCCCCTTGCAAGGTTTAAGCAAATTATTTACACGCACAATTGCTATGACTGAATAATTTTAATTGTTAAGTGACATCAGGGAAAGGGTTTTTTTTTTGCTCCTGAAAACACTGTACTTTAGCACAGATGAAAATGTCATCTGGGGGGTTTTGTTTTAATATTATGAGAACATTTGATTTTGCTTGATTTGATACCTAGCTACAACAACAAAAGCATAATTTTCTTTTACCTTTTTTGCATTGTTTTATGGAAAACAAAACGTTAAACACCCCCGCACCTCAAGCTTTACAGGTTCCAATGTAGCTGTGAGGGACTGGATGGTGGAAACTGTTCCTCATTTGGGCATCAAATTTAAGACAAAGTAATTCAAGGGTCCTACCAGTCTGCACATTTCCACACACACTTACACTTTAGTCTTGCTGATCAAGTTAGGATAACCTTTCTAACTTTGAAATTTCTGCTTAACAGTGGTTTAAACAAAAGTATAAAAATCTTCCATTAGGATATAAACTGCAATTCCTCCTTAAAACCAGGTTTTATAATCCTAATATTAACTAAACCTTATCATGCAAGCACCATTATTTGTTAAGGGCCTCTCTCATATGGGTTATGTGTCAAATAGATTTAACTCCAGAAATGTAACATGGTCTTATAATTATTATGACTAAATTACAAGTTTTAAAGTAGACAGACATCAGAGTAAGGAGACCAAGCAATCATGGATTCAGGTTATGTACATTCTCACATACTCAGTAAAAGGGAAATTAATAGATTTTTCTCTATCAGGAGAAAATAACTGACTTCATTTCTGTTTTAACAACTGACACCGGTTGACTAATCAAATTGTATCTTTGTTTCATATGATGACAGTTACTAACAGTTACTAACCCATCCTCTGTAACAGATGCAAAATAAAACACTTAGCAGCTGTGAGGTGAACAGAAAAGCTGCTCTATTTAGTAGCCAAGATCTGCACTACAGGCCTTCCTCTAACACTGAAACTCATTTTCTACTGCAGGATGATGAAAAGACACAGCACAGTACAAAACCACACATTTAGCATTTAAAGATGCCCAAGGAAATCCCTTACAGAAACAATAAATTCTTATGAGGAGGGGAAAAAAAAGAGGCGCTGTAGGAGTTAAAACAAGTCACAGGTAAATTAGAGACGAGAGCTGAAAAAGCTGACAATCCTTTTAACAGAAAGAAGCCCTTAAGACTTAGAATAAGCTTCCTTAAAAAAAAAAAATCTTCCCCGCATGTACCTGCATTTACCATTAAGTATTTTATTAAATGTAATAAACCCAGTAAGGCACACTTTGTACCACATTAATGCATAAAATAGAACCCTTAGTTCATAAAATAACTGGAGACTGAGTTCATAAAAATCAAAAAGTTAATAAAATTGACCTGAAAATTACAGTAGATATGGTGCACAAATTGCAGTGTGGACCTTACAATAATGAAGAAATTAAATTTTACTGTCTGGCCCATTTTTTGTTTTCCCAGGCTGACTGACAATAGGGTTTTTCCTAGCTTGTGATAATGCACTAGGATAACAGCTTTACAAGTTTCAGAGTGGTAGCCGTGTTAGTCTGTATCAGCAAAAAGAACGAGGAGTACTTGTGACACCTTAGACAGGGTTACCATACGTCCGGATTTCCCCAGACATGTCCGGCTTTTTGGTACTCAAATCCCCGTCCGGGGGGAATTTCCAAAAACCTGAACATGTCCGGGGAAATAGGGAGGCAGCATAAGCCAGGGTCCGCCTGGCCCCAGCACAACCCGCAGGGTCCGCAGCGCAGCCCAGCCACCCGGCTACATTGTAGCAAGCTCGGGCGGGGGAAGGGAGGGGTGCCGCCGCAGAAGGCAGTGAAGGGGCCGCTGCTGCCCTCAGATGCCAGGCAGACCGCGCGCCCCAGCAGAGCCCGCAGGACCACGGGAGGCCAGGCCCAGCCAGCGGCTCAGGCTTCCCTCACGGGCGGGGACTCCCCAGCCACTGGGAAACCTTTCCTGCGGCCCCGTCACCCCGCACAGCAGGAAGGAGCTTGTGGGACAGAGAGTGCGGCGTGTGCCGGGGCTGCAGGGACCCGCGCTGCCCCGGTCGCCACTGAGCGTCTGAAGCCCCTGCCAGGCAGAGGCTGCCGGGTGAGCGGGGGAGCAGGGCAGGCGGGGGGGTGCAGAGGCTGCAGAGCGAGGAGGAGCAGGGCAGGCAGGGGCATAGAGGCTGCAGGGGTACGGGGGCACAGGGGCAGGGCAGACGTGGGGCGCAGAGGCTGCAGGGGCGGGGGGGTGCAGGGGCTGCAGGACGAGGAGGAGCAGGGCAGGCAGGGGCATAGAGGCTGGAGGGGCAGGCGGCGCAGGGGCAGGGCAGGCAGGGGGTGCAGAGGAGCAGGGCAGGTGGGGCATAGAGGCTGCAGGGGGGTGCAGGGGCTGCAGGGCGAGTGGGGAGCAGGAAGCACAGAGGCTGCAGGGGCCGGGGGGGTGCAGGGCAAGTGGGGAGCAGGGAAGCACTTAGCAACTCCCAACCAAGATCAGAGTGGCAGGGAGGAGGGGGAACGCAGGGTGCTCAGGAGGAGGGGGCAGAGTTGGGGCAGGGACTTTGGGGAAGGGGTTGGACTGGGGGCGGGGAAGTGGTGGGGTTGGGGCAGGGCTGGGGGTGGGGCCCCGTGGAGTGTCCTCTTTTTTAAATGTTTGAATATGGTAATCCTACCTTAGAGACTAACAAATTTATTTGGGCATAAGCTTTAGTGGGCTAAAACCTACTTCGTCGGATGCATGAAGTGGAAAATACAGTAGGAAGAGATATATATATATATATATATATACACACACACACACACACACACACACACACACACACACACACAGAGAGAGAACATGAAAAAAATGGGTGTTGCCATACCAACTATAATGAGAGTAATCAATTAAGGTGGGCTACTACCAGCAGGAGGGAAAATACAAGAGATTTTTTTTTTTTTTTTGGTGATAATCAGGATGGCCCATTTCCAAAAGTTGACAAGAAAGTGTGAGTAACAGTAGGGGAAAAAATTAGCACGGGGAAATAGTTTTACTTTGTGTAATGACCCATCCACTCCCCGTCTTTATTCAAGCCTAATTTAATGGTGTCCAGTTTGCAAATTAATTCCAATTCAGCAGTTTCTCGTTTGAGTCCGTTTTTGAAGTTGTTTTGTTGGAGTATTGTGACTTTTAGATCTGTAATTGAGAGACCAGGAAGGATGAAGTGTTCTCCAACTGGTTTTTGAATGTTATAATTCTTGATGTCTGATTTGTGTCCATCTATTCTTTTGCGTAGAGACTATCTGGTTTGGCCAATGTACATGGCAGAGGGGCATTGCTGGCATATATCACGTTGGTAGATATGCAGGTGAACGAGCCTCTGATGGTGTGGCTGATGTGATTAGGTCCTATGATGGTGTCCCTTGAATAGATATGTGAACAGAGTTGGCAATGGGCTTTGTTGCAAGGATAGGTTCCTGGGTTAGTGTTTTTGTTGTGTGGTTGCTGGTGAGTATTTGCTTCAGGTTGGAGGGCTGTCTGTAAATGAGGACTGGCCTGTCTCCCAAGATCTGTGAGAGAGAGGGAACGTCCTTCAGGATAGGTTGTAGATTCTTGATGATGCGCTGGAGAGGTTTTAGTTGGGGGCTGAAGATGACGGCTAGTGGCGTTCTATTACTTTCTTTGTTGGGTCTGTCTTGGAGTAGGTGACTTCTGGATACTCTTCTGGCTCTGTCAAATCTGTTTCTTCATTTCAGCAGATGGGTATTGTAGTTTTAAGAATGCTTGATAGAGATCTTGTAGGTGTTTGTCTCTGTCTGAGGGATTGGAGCAAATGTGCTTGGCTGTAGACAATGGATCGTGTGATGTGGTCTGGATGAAAGCTGGAGGCATGCAGGTAAGTACAGCGGTCAGTAGGTTTCCGGTATAGGATGGTGTTTATGGGACAATCACTTATTAGCACTGTAGTGTCCAGGAAGTGGATCTCTTATGTGGACTGGTCCAGGCTGAGGTTGATGGTGGGATGGAAATTGTTGAAATCATGGTGGAATTCCTCAAGGGCTTCTTTTCCAGGGGTCCAGATGATGAAGGTGTCATCAATATAGTGCAAGTAGAGTAGGGGCATTAGGGGACGAGAGCTGAAGAAGCGTTGTTCTAAGTCAGCCATAAAAATGTTGGTATACTGTGGGGCCATGCTGGTACCCATAGCAATGCCGCTGACTTGAAGGTATACATTGTCTCCAAATGTGAAATAGTTGTGGGTGAGGACAAAGTCACAAAGTTCAGCCACCAGATTTGCAGTGACATTATCGGGGATACTGTTCCTGACGGCTTGTGTGGAATGTTGGTGTAGAGGGCTTCTACATCCATAGTGGCCAGGATGGTGTTTTCTGGGGAAAGTGACCAACGTACAGAGTGTCTAGAATAAGAGTGTCCGCACAGAGAGTTAATCTTGAATAGCTACAGCACTTGAAATAAGGTAGCACTTTACCTGATTCTGGAACAACTGCTCAATGTACACAAGCCCCTGTTCAAGATATTAATTAGCAAATGAAAATGTAATGATTTTCACCTTACTTCATAGCAACTAATGTGGGTGCAGTCTATCTTTGTTGCATTAGAAGGCAGACATATTAACATCAAAAACTAGAGACTGATAACTGTACACTTAAAACTCCAAGAACTTAGTAAGGGGCAAGGTACATTTTAAAACAAAGAGAGGTGTATTTTTTGCATTAAAGACAAACATACCCATAAAATACTTCCGCAAGCATCTCCCTTCACATCAATGCTCTGTGCTGCTTGCCTATAATACAAAATATACCTCTACCCCGATATAACGCTGTCCTCGGGAGCCACAATATCTTACCGCGTTATAGGTGAAACCGCGTTATATTGAACTTGCTTTGATCCGCCGGAGCGCGCAGCCCCCCCCCCCCCCCCCCCGGAGCGCTGCTTTACCGCGTTATATCCGAATTTGTGTTATATCGGGTCGCATTATATCGGGGTAGAGATGTATATATAGAGCAACACTGTTCCAACTTTTCTGTTTGAAAACCATATCCAAAAAATGACAGGTTTCAGAGTAACAGCCGTGTTAGTCTGTATCCGCAAAAAGAAGAACAGGAGTACTTGTGGCACCTTAGAGACTAACAAATTTATTAGAGCATAAGCTTTCGTGGACTACAGCCCACGTGGAACATACATGTATGTTCCATTCTATATGCATCCGAAGAAGTGGGCTGTAGTCCACGAAAGCTTATGCTCTAATAAATTTGTTAGTCTCTAAGGTGCCACAAGTACTCCTATATCCAAAAAAGTATCACTGCATAGAATACTGAAGTGTCTATATCAAATGGTAGAGCATGATTTCCCAATCTCTAAAATGTTTCTGCCACTTCTAGTTAGTAAGTGGCTTTTATTGTTTTGTAGTCTCAATTTTCAGTGCCCCAGGCAAGCACTTAACTGATTTGTGAAAAACCTCCAATACCTAACATGGGCTTGTTAACATGCAGAATTTTTTCCCTACTGCCATAGTAACACTGCATGAAATGTGTGCGTGTGTGTGTGTGGGGGGGGAGGGGGGGGAAACAGGCAGGCTCTACAAGAGTATGTTTAAAGTTTATGATAACATAGTATTGATCTCTTAGCTGTTTTAAACTAGAGACGTTCAGGATACATACAGAAAGGATGATAACATACTGGAAACCTTATCAGGATTAAGTTTCAACATTTGTTACTTGCCTACTAAAAAATTAAGTTTCCTGAAGAGTGGCACAGGTTAAGGGGAATTAAGTCGACAGGACTTATTTTCTAGTTATTTTGTATGCATTAAGGGCCTGATTTTTAGAAGCGTTGAGTATCTGCAGCTCCCACCAGCTTCTTCTGACCTCTTGGGTGCTCACCATCTCTTAAAAATCATTTCAATATGCTTTCACTGATATCAGCAAAAAACAGAGGAAGGCCAAAGGTTTCAAGTGTGTCCATTAGTGTTTAAGATCTCCTTTAAAACATCTATTTATTAGTTTTAGAGATGGTGAGCACCCAGAAATCTCATTTACTTCAGCTAAGGTGGTTTGTACGCCCAGAAAATAAAAAAAAGGGAGGCCTGGCACTGGTTTTGTAGAGAACCCAATAAATGAAGCACCAAATTAGTGGATAAAGTAAAAGATGCTGGCCCTAACCCTTACCTGTAAAGTGTGCTTCTGTCAGGTGTGCACTACCAATTAGGCAGAAAGACAAAGCTCAAATGTTTGTGTGATTCTCCTCATCACACTAATGTTTTAGGAAGACTAAAAAGAATATGACTAAAGCATATTTAAGAGTAAAAACTTTCCCACAATGAAAGAGAAAGGAATGGGTGAATAAGAGATCGGGGGGAAGAGGTGAGCTTCCAAACTGATATGTAATAACTCAGCTTCCTGGTAAGCATTAAAATATCCTTTTATGCACAGAAAAAGTACAGTCAAGCCGAAAAGTTTTAAGAAGCAGTTCACAACAATCCTAGCTAGAAATATTACAGGGTATTGTACAGACTTGCCCAAGAGTAACACCACCTATATCTGAAAACTGCAGTAAACAAAAGAGCCTTTTATTAGTATATGAGGAAAAGAATCAGAGTAAAATTCTGTCTAAATTACATACAAAAAACCATTAGGACAAGGTCAATGTTTCAAAGAACATTACTCAGAAGTTTGATAGTGTCAGAATTAAGGCTAGAAACCCTATTTCTGCCCTTTGACCATAAACATGATAGTCTAATTATATGATCACATGCTATTTGTTCTACTCTTGCCTCATTCTGTCTGCAGGATGAACAGTGAATGAGGCAGAGGGCTGCAAGAAGAGGAAGGATGTTTCTTTGTGTTTAAGGCATTGTACTTGAGGGTTCTATTCCAGACTCTGCAAACCTGTCAGAAGTCTTCCCACTTATGCGCTTGCCCTAAGGTTAAATAAGCAAATGCTGGCATTTTCAAACTTTTAAGTGCTTGAATATGCAATATTAATGTTATTTGGGCATATCTGTGTATGCCATTTGCAAGTGTTTTTAAAGACTCAACTGAAAATACAAAAATGCCATCATGAGGAATCACAGTAACTGCCCATATGGGCTGGAGCCCAGGACCTTTAATAAAAGCCACAGCACAGACCTAACACTTGAACTACATGAGTACCTTGTAACAGAAGTAGGCAGTTATCCTCTGGAGGCCAGAAGGGGATTTAAGACACACTTTGCCATTGCCTTAAAAGTATTTGATAGACAGAGGAATGAAGGGAATTGGGAATTTTGGATTCTATTTCTTCTGGAAAAGTGGGGAAAGACAGCATTGCCAAACAAATAGCTTCACCATATTCATTCTCAAAGGCAGTATAATTAAGAATCGAATAAATCCTACCGGAGACCTGGGACCAGATTCTAATCCCTGCTACTACCCCTTTATAACATTCCAGATGTATAAGGAGCTGTAAGGGGAGAAGAGAGGCCCACAGAAAGAGTCCCCCGGCATAGAGCTGGCAAACATACTGCTATGCTGCCCCTCCATCATGGCCCCAGCATAGTAATTTGCTGGGAGCAGGAGTGGAAGCACCAGAGCATGGAGCACTTCAGTAATTCTGGACTGCAGCCACACCCTCAGGCAGCCACATAAAGATGCCATAAATTAGAGCAATCTGAGTGCTCCCATTCCCCACTGCCCTTTTTATCCCCTACCTTCCTGAATGTCAATGGCATGGCAGAAGCCACTCCTGCTGCCATTCAGGACCTGCCCCTTTACCAAATCAGGGCTTTGCTGTTCCCTGTGTGGGAAATCACAGGCAGTATATCATGCTGTGAGCTACATCTTATTGATTCTCTTTTAGCCTTTTAAAAACAGGACACGTCCGTTTTAAAAAACTATTATTTTAACAAACTTATTTAGCTATGTTACTAACAATAATATAAATTAAGAAGATCATTTTACAAATCCAATTTACTCTTCACTGTGCTTCTTGTTTACTCTCTGCATTAGTCTCAGCTCCTGGGGGGAAAAAAATATCAAATCAATTTCATTTCTGTTCATAATCAATCTCAGCTTCAGTGATGGGATGTCACACATTACAGGTGAATGTTTATTTGTTTAAAATTGTTCTTTATGGAGTTATTTTAAAATGGGCAGGAAAGCATTTCTACAGGTTTTAGAGAAGCTTGTGCTTATAAAAATTAAATATGGGAACAAATGCAAGTTAACAATATTCCTTTCATTGTTTTAAATAGAGAAATATTTAGATTTTCAAAATACGCATATACTAATTAGGAATTTGGGGTGGAACCTTGTAAAGGGTGGGGAACACATCATCTGTTTTTACTTTTATGCATTTATTCTTATGCTTGAAAGCCTCCATCTCCTTTCTTTAACTACAATAAATTATATTTCAAATTCTGGTACTGTTCTTCTGTGACATACATTGGGATCATATTATTTGGTCATTTACATTGCTCACTCAACTAAAATCTGTGCTTGTCAGAGGGGAAGAACCTAACTACTTACATTTCTGTGGCATCATATCACTAATCACTTTATTCAAATGCTACGTTGTCAGAAGCAATACATTATTCCAGAAGAGGCACTAAAATTACAACACATGGACTTTTTCCATTTCAAGTTAACACAAAGATCATAAGATAAAACAATATAGTTGTAATGTCTACTTGTGTTAAACTCTAATGATATTTTAAAATAAATCTTCAAAAGCAAGTACATCCGAGATAATCATCTGTGGCACAAAAAGAGTTCTGTCAGTGCTAGGAAGCAGGATATAGTTAAGACATCTGTGGTTTTTGGTCTATCTGCCTGTAAAGGAATTAGGTCCCAAACTACTGAGTTTAAGTGCAGCTTTTTCAAGCTTGCTATACACTTATTTAATCTATTTTTAATGAATCTGTGGTGGCACTATGAACCAGTGGAATAGAAGCTTTTAATGTTCATGTGTTCTTTTCTATTTCCGCACGACTGACAGAATCTATAAATACAATTATCATGATTTATTACTTTGGGAATTACTTATTTTTTTTTCCTTCTCCCACGTTACTTGGACTGAGTTGGGATTTTATTCAGGATGACAATTATATGCAGGAAACCACTCACTACTAAAGGTGCTTTTCATAGTGAACTGCAGTATTTAGAACACTTAAGTGCATGTTCCCCCCTTCAAGAACATACTTGAAGAAACTGATATTAATTCTTGTCTACCTTAAGGGAGGCCAACAGTAGAAATAAAATAGTATCCAAGCCACCATTTTTTATAGCTTATAAACTGAAATAATGGACCAACAATATGGGATCTGCGGGTCATAGTGGATCACAAGCTAAATATGAGTTAACAGTGTAACACTGTTGCAAAAAAACCAAACACCATTTTGGGATATAGTAGCAGGAGTGTTTTAAGACAGACAAGAAGTAATTCTTCCGCTCCATTCTGCGCTGACGAGGACTCAGCTGGAGTATTATGCCCAATTCTGGGCACCACATTTCAGGAAAAATGTGGACAAATTGGAGAAAGCCCAAAGAAGAGCAACAAAAATGATTAAAGGTCTAGAAAACATGACCTATGAGGGAAGATTGAAAAAATTTGGTTTGTTTAGTCTGGAGAAGAGAAGATTCAGAGGGAACACAACAGTTTTCAAGTACATAAAAGGTTGTTACAAGAAGGAGGGAGAAATGTTTTTCTCCTTTAACCTTAGAACAAGAAGCAATGGGATTAAATTGCAGCAAGGGCTATTTAGGTTGGACATCAGGAAAACCTTCCTGTCAGGGTAGTTAAGCATTGGAATAAATTGACTAGGGAAGTTGTGGAATCACCATTATTAGAGATTTTTTAAGAGCAGGTTAGACAAACACCTGACAGGGATGACCTAGAATCTAGATAATACTTAGTCCCCTGCACTCAAGGTAGGACTGAGCTAGATGACCTCTTGAGGTACCTTACAGTCTTATGATTATGAGAATGGTAGGTAAGGATTAGATGAATTCAAGACCAAAAAATGTTGTCTTGGTCTTTACATTGATAAAATGTGTTTAAAGCCCTCCCTAGATCTAAAGGCTGGTCTTTATTACAGATCCTTCTTGATAAAGACATACAGCATATTCATGTTCCCAGTGGCATATATCAACAAAAGCCACTGGGAGATATGGACCAGCAATTTTTAATCACCAACTGCTTCTTCTTAAGCTAATGTCTTGAGTCAAAAACTTGTTCTCTTCTTATCCAATACTGGATAAATGAAAAGGAGAACCAAGGTGATCCATATTTTGCTATGCTACTCTTATGCAGCATAGCTCTTTTATAAATAAGCTATTCCACCTATTACTCTCAGTTGCTTGATAAGTAAGCTTTTCTAGTATGCTGTGCTAAAGATTTCTTTCTTTCCTCAGGAAAGAGATCTGGGCATCACTGTAAACATATCAATGAAGACTTCTGCTTCGTGTGAGACTGTGGTCAAAAAAGTGAACAAAATGTTAAGCAGCATGAAGAATGGGATTGTGATAAATACTAAAATTAAAATGCTTTTTCTACATCAGTGGTGGGGTCTCATCTGCAATACTGGGTATATTACTCATCATCCCATTTTAAATAGGATACAACAGAACTAGAGTGGGTTTCAATAAAGAGCAACATGAGTCAAGGATATGGAAACTCTTCATATGAAGCAAGGATGAAATGTTGGGACTGTTTACCTTAGAAAAGGAGATGATTAAGAGAGGACAAGATAAAAGTATGTAAAATAAAGAAAGGCATAAAGAAAGTGAATCAGGAACTTCTGTTCTCCCTGTCTCATAACACAAGAACAAGGGAACATTCAATGAAATTAATAGGTGGGAAATTCAAATGCAATTCAAGGAATTACCAAGGAATTCATTGCCATGGGAAGTTGAGGCCAAGAACTAACAAGATTCAAGAAGGGATGTTAATATCAATAATTTATCATAATTGAAGATAAAAATTGTGTGGAAGGGATATCGTGCTTCATGGCTTAAATCAATTTAGAATTATGATGAGATCTAATATAGGGGCAGAATAGTCCAGAAGTACCTAGTGTGGGATTCTTACACCTACCCCTAAAGCACCTGGTATTGGCCACTGTCCGAGAGACAGTAATAGAATAGATGGACCTTAGGTCCAATATAATATGGTAGTGCTTGTGTTCTGTCCAAATTCCCTGAAACATACTTAACCCAGGGGGAATCTGCAGAGTATATTTAGGCCAGCACAAAATTCCATACCACTTTATGTGATGTTTTTATGTCACTTACATTAAAACTCTATACATATTGTAATTTCTTTCTGATTTTTTTTGTATAAATTAAATACTGTCCCTTGTCTTTTAAATACAAGAACACTTCTCTGCAGGGCAGATTCATTTAAATCAAAGCAACACAATCACCAACGTAATCCTGATTTAAATCAGCAAGTAGGAAACCTATATTTAAATAAATAATTTCAATCTTGTTTTGCAATTGCACTTTTAGTTATTTCCCCAAAGAATGGTTGATTTTCATTGGTTGGGAACCATTAAAATATACTTATTTGTAACTAAACAACCTTTATGATAAATCTCCCCCCCCCTTTTTTTTTTTTTGCACTAACCAGGAGGATATAGGTGTACAAGTGTAATGTCAGTAATTATATATTTTAACTTAATTTATCCAGATTCTCAATTTTTACATTTTTATGTTAGAAAATGGTGAATGACGCATTTCTTATTTACTAGATGATTAATATTTTACTTCTGATTTGTGTTAAGTTCTCTTTGAATGGAAATACAGATTAAATTACAAATGCACAAAACCAGCATATTTTTATTAAATGAAACTACTTTAAATGTGCTGATACATAAGAAAAAAGGTTTATCAAACAATGTTATATATAATGCTGTTTTATTAAACAAAGGAAGGATTACTTGTAGTTAGTGAGTCACAATGCCCTTCAAGGCTGTAGAACTAGTAGACCTCATCCTATTAGAAATAGCTCCTACAAGTCAACCCAATCCTACTGCTTGTTCAGCCAATCACAAATACAAACAAGTTTGTTTACATTTACGGGAGATAATACTGCCCACTTCTTATTTACGTCACCTGAAAGTGAGACCAGGCATTGGCATGGCATTTTTGTGGCCGGCACTGTATTACATACTAGATATGCTACACATTTGTATGTCCCTTCATGCTTCAGCCACCATTCCAGAGGACATGTTTCCATGCTGATGCCACTCGTTAAAAAAATAATGCATTAAATTTGTGACTGAACTCCTTGGAGGAGAATTGTATGTCTCCTGCTCTGTGGTTTTACCCACATTCTGCCATATATTTCGTGTTATGGCAGTCTCGGATGACATCCCAGCACGTTATTCGATTTAAGAACACTTTCACTGCAGATCTGACAAAATGCAAAGAAAGTACCAATAAGAGATTGCTAAAGATAACTACAGCACTCAACTCAAGATTTAACAATCTGATGTGCCTTCCAAAATCTGAGAGGGACGAGGTGTGGAACATGCTGTCAGAATCTTAAAAGAGCAACACTCAGATGCAGAAATTAGAGAAATCAAACCACCAAAAAAGGAAATCAACCTTTTGTTGGTGGCATCTGACCCAGTTGATGAAAGTGAACGTGCGTCAGTCCCCACTGCTTTGGACTGTTATCAGGCAGAACTAGTTATCAGCATGGAAGTATGTCCTCTGGAACGGTGGCTGAAGCAGACAGTTACTGCTTACTATTATTTTTGGTACTTAGCTTAAAATAGATTATAATAAATTTAGGCCTTAACATAGGTTAAATATCCAATTTTAAAATAGATTTATTTTTAAAAATAGCCTGTTAAATTTTAAAAAATCATTTTAAAAAAATCTATTAATTTTTAATCCACCCTTATATTCTCTTCCCTTTTTGCCTTCCATTTCAACATTGTGATGTATTATGTTTTCATCATTTCCAGCATTAACTTTTCACACTCCTACCTCTGAATTCTGTTAATCCATTTACGCTGACACTGGCTCTCCCTAATAAATTCTCTCTCCATGTCCAATTCAAGATTATCACAATAAACTAGGCAGAGAAGCTCCCCATCCTGCCTTTATAAGCAGGAAAATTAGAACAGTATCATATGTTGATCCATAGTGAAATTAGGATTTTAAAATTTACTTGATATTCTTTCAGACTTAAAATTAAATTGTAAACCTTAAATGTTTAAACTCAGAGTTCACTTTGTTAATTAAACTGATGCATCTCCACGCACTTATACATATAAATTTCAGTAGTGCTACAGAGATGCATGGACACAGACAGTAATTATATGCAGAACAGACAAACAGCATATACACAAATATCTGTCATAATAAAGAACTAACCTGCATATACCTTTATAGATATGCAGAAAATGACTAAAGGACAAATTAAAGAAGACCTGCAAAATGAGGCTTCAGTCCTGCAGACATAAATCATACACCTAACCTTTACTCATTAATAGTCCCCTCTGCACTTGATCAGGGCCAACATTAATAAATGTCATTAATTTCCAAAATACATACTGAATGTCCCTACTATTCATTTCAACTGTTGGATGTAACACAATCACCTTTAAAAACAAAAAACAAACAAACAACTTTCTTTCTCCAAATAATGCCACTGACTCCAGTTCTACTTGTTTCAGAGTAGCAGCCGTGTTAGTCTGTATCCGCAAAAAGAACAGGAGTACTTGTGGCACCTTAGAGACTAACAAATTTATTAGAGCATAAGCATAAGCATAAACTTATGATCTAATAAATTTGTTAGTCTCTAAGGTGCCACAAGTACTCCTGTTCTTTTTCCAGTTCTACTGTGACATCCCAGAAAAAAATTTTCTGGGATACCACAACAATCAAGGAATGTTGGTAAAGCTGACCCATAAGTGTTTTTTCTTGACTTCTCAAATTATTATGTAACCTGAAAGTTCATTTGCCTTCAGAGTAATAGCTGGGACATAAGGCCAAGTAAAGAGTATGAGAATGCCAATAAAATTGGAATGGATTCTCCAGAACTCCAAAACAAAATTATGCCCCAGAAAGAAACAATTTATAAAATGGCAGTGAAAATCTAATTAGTGAATTCAGAAGGGACACTAGCAATTTACATTTTTAAAATCTCTCAGTTTATATACATCTTACTTGTACTACAAACAGATTATTAAAAGTGACAGAATTTTAGAAATCTATTTTTTTTCTATGTTTGCAAGTTGCAAAGATGCATTATACAGAAAGAAAGAAAGAAAGAAAGAAAGAAAGAAAGAAAGAAAGAAAACAGACCAGTTAGTTTCATTGCCAGGGTCAAGGTCTCATATTAACCTAATCATTCAATATTTTGACTGGAAATACAAGGAGATACTTAAAAATATTAATTCTATTGCAATTTTATTTTAAAGTTCTAGGAAACCATTTACATTTGTTTTAGATTTTGTATAACCTAATTTTATTTTTACACAGCTAGTCTAGTTTTGGGGGATGCATCTGACCCAACGTTTTTCCCTCCACACTGAGCCTTCCGTGTGTATGTCTTGCAATTGGATAGCTCAGATCTGCCATGACATGACAGATTGATATACCTCTCTGATAACACTGTCCGTTCATTGTCAAACTATGGACAGCAACATACCTCCATCATAAAAGAAAAAAAATTAAATATATTTAACCGGGGAAATCTATGACTTGATAGTTAAAGGAAATGAGAAGGTTATATGAACACAAGATCACCTTTCATCCATAAGAATCTCAGAAGAATTTACAAATCAGAGCCTAAATGTACAAGCCTACAATATGCACAAATGACCCCCAAAATTGAGTTCAGAAAGAACAGTAAAGAGGGCTTGCAGAATCAGGCACCACTTCTCTCACTAAAGGGCAACCTACAACTAACATACGCAACAATAGGATATAATGAGAAAAAACTGCTAGTAGGATGTCACTTACTTTTGGACTAATGGGTCCTAAAACAGCATTGTATTACAAAATGAGTTTGATAATTTCATCCAAGTTTAGTGATTTTTTAATGTGGACAAATAATGCCACTTAATTTTAACTCTCATATGCAGTGTTGTTGTAGACGTGTTGGTCTCAGTATATTACAGAGACATGGTGGGTGAAGTTGGCCCAATAAAAGATACCTCACCCACCTTCTCTCTCCATTTAGTAGTAAATTTATTCTGTTCAATGGAGGCCCGGTGATGGAATTATTGGGGTACTTCTGGTCAAGAATGGAGGTATATACAGGAGAGAGTAAAACTTTGCAAGGTGCCTGTTCACGTTATGCATAGCTCAAACCAGCATTATTATGTCCAAGAGCATCAAGAAAAGTCTTCACTCTTCCACTATATCAAAATGACAAAAACAATTCAACTTTCTTTTTATTGTCCATCAGCCAAGTCAAACTGCCATGAAAACAGTCCCAGCCAGGCCCAGCACACACAAAAATCTACTTGCTCACCCTTTACCACAAAGATGAAAATTAAAACAAAAACTACACAAAAAAACTAAAACTATTTGCCCAACTACAAAAATACCTATCCATAATAAGCAGAATTTTCTATGGCTGCCTTCTACATATTCATTTAAAAATACAAGAAGCAGTGACACCTGATATAGCTTTTAACTTTCACGCCCTTTTATTTCACGGACCCCATTTACAGTAAGATACAATATATTCTTAGATGAGATCAAGCTCTAAACAAAAACACATAGCTCAATCCTTTAGTCCTTCTGCATGAATGGGAGTTTTGCAAGCACAAAGACTATTGACCAAGCTCCAACCATAGTTCTCAGTTACTTAGGCCTGAGCTATACTAGCGGGGGGGTTCGAACTAAGATACGCAACTTGAAGTCGAAGTATCTTAGCTCGACTTACCTGGCCATCCCCACGGTGGCGAGTCGACTGCCACGGCTCCCCTGCTTATTCCTCTTATTCCTCCTGCGGACGTGGATTACAAGCGTTGATTCAGAGATCGATTTATTGTGTCCAGATGAGACGCGATAAATCGATCCCCGATACATCGAACACTACCCGCCGATCTGGCAGGTAGTACAGACATACCCTTACATTGCAACAAAATGTCTTTCCAAGTACCCGTATTTGCCTTTACTTGAAGAGAAATTTGTAGATGAATACATTAAGGTAATAATGTTGTTCTCTCCTCTGTTGCTATGTGAAAGACACACACAAACAGGTGAAATAGTAAAACTAAGTGCTGTCAAACCACAAATTAAACAAAATGAAAAAGTTAGAGGTTGTTTTAAATTTTTCAGTTATAGTAATCTTGAGTGTTACCTACAACCATAGTAGGTAAAAAAGCTGTTCACACAGAAAAATGATCTTTAAGTTGACAGTGCCTTGTAAGTTTTTACATTAACATATAGAAAAAATAAAAATGGACACAAACTGAAATACCCCTCATTTCTGATAAAGTGTTGAAGTCACTCAAACATCATTCTGCTGGTCTGTTAACAACAAAACTCCCCCAATCCCTCTAAAAAGCATTTGTCATGTATTTGTTAAATATATTGTTTGGATAATTTATCAACACTGTACATAAGCATTTTAACACAGCAACCCACTCAGTACTTCTAACAAGGGGTTCAGGTAACCAGATTCAACTTGTTTTGTGGCTGGGTAACTAGAATCCAACAACTAAGGCCAGGTCTACACTACACCCCTAATTCGAACTAAGGTACGCAACTTCAGCTACGTGAATAACGTAGCTGAAGTTCGAAGTACCTTAGTTCGAATTAGTTCGAACTTACCTTGGTCCACACGCGGCAGGCAGGCTCCCCCGTCGACTCCGCGGTACTCCTCTCGGCGAGCTGGAGTACCGCAGTCGACGGCGAGCACTTCCGGGTTCGACTTATCGCGTCCAGACTAGACGCGATAAGTCGAACCCAGAAGTTCGATTTCCAGCTGTCGAACTAGCGGGTAAGTGTAGCCAAGGCCTAAGTGCCCTTGAATATTGTTTTTAATTGGGATGCTCAAAATTTTTTAAACAGACTAATTAAAAATATAATTTCTCATACAGCATCCTCTACATTGGTTCAAATTTTTTTTTTTAAAAAGTGTTCTGCTCCTTTGATATTTAAAAAAGGTCTTTTCAGCGAGAGAGAGAGAGAAAAAAAGGCTGTCTAAATAGGAAAGTGACTATACAGAAGTGCTGTAAAATTCACAAAAATAGAAAAATATTTCCTTTTCATTGACTTTTCAATTTTAGCCATCTGAGGCATTTGTTAACAGAAGATACAGCACTATCTGAGATGTTATTTTCAAGCCAATATCATTTCATTAAGGTTAGACTTATTAGAAACACTAGCATCTGATATTCCTTGATATGGAAATAAATAGTAGTGTTATACCGATATCATAAAAAGTAATCTGAATTGTTTATTGCAATGGGAATTGGCAAAATGGTTAATATTTTGTCTTGAAAGCAATGCAACAAAATGCACTGGTGAATTTGTTTTTTCAGTATTTTATTTCTGATTCACTACTCCTAAAGATGAAATTACTCTATCTTCTTAACACTCCTTTCCTTAATACATTTTGAAATTTAATAAAAGAAAGTGATTTCTGGATTAATGTCTCTCTTTGAATGCAATCTTTATTTTAAAAACAAAAACAAAAACAAAAAAAGAAAACCAGCAACAAAATGTACAGGTTTCTCCAGGCTCGCTAACAATAAGCAGTCTCTCCCCCATTGCACTCTGACATAAACCTCTTAGTCTCTCCTCTGTCTATGCAGATCTAATCTGCAAGTCTGTTTAGCACAGACAGTGTACTGCACAGTGAATGGACAGCCAGGTATTTTATGAATGGAGTAGATCACGTGCTCCCAGCACCTCCCCGAGCTGATATTTCCCACATAACTCTGTCAACAAGCAACTTTTAAAAAAAATACAAGTAGACATGGAAATCCTAACGTTCAAACTTCCTACAATAACCAGTCCGTTGACGTGCAGGAAAAGGCCTATACAATTTGCATGGCAGGTCTTGTTGAATGTCAACGGTGACGGTGGTTTAATTTTTTTTTTTTATGAATGGAGATTGTGGTATGCAAATTAGAACGATTCACAAAAAAGAAAACATGGCGACTGCTTCTGCCTCGTTACTGAAGCAATTCACCTTCTAAACCATCTCAGTGTAATGCTTCGTGCTTTACAGACTGGAGCTCAGGATTTCTCAAAACTCTTGTTATCCAACTTTGAAAACGTAGTCAATGTTTTAAAAAGAAAACTGCTTTTCCTTAACGAGATATAGCTTAAGGAATGAAGGTTTTATTTAGAGGAATGCATGCAAATGACAATCTGCCTCCCGCTGCCAATGACATTTTTGTCATATATATTAACTCGCTATTTAAAACATTTTTTTTAAAAGCACAAGACGGTTATTTTCCATCACCAAGAGTTGTCTCTGCACTATGACGAGCCACATCACTCGTAAAACAAATTACAGCAAATGACTAAATTGCAAGTCATTATTCTGGAAAGGATTACACAGCCTGTAGCAGTCAGAGCCAACAGTAAGCCTTACGCAAAATGTTTCTGATAAAGACTGAGATCAACCTACCGCAAAACACTTTGCATTTCTGTTTTTGAACGCCATAAGACACATTTACTAGTAGAATATTATTTCTTCCCCTCCATCCAAAATGTAAGTATCACGGACTAAATTCAGAAGGACAAATATATAAAAACCACATGAGGCCGAATTATTTCATCCAAGCTAGGTACATTAAAAATTTAATAGACTTGCTTTCCCCTTAAAAAAGAAGTCCCAACAGATCATTTAAAAACAAAGAAAGCCTTAGGGAAAAGTTTAAACTTTATTTACATTAACTGACTCATCCAATTAAAATTCAGGAGCAGTTTCCTACAGGATGAAGCTCCCACACACTAGTTTCCATGTGGAACATCTAGGAGATAAGATCTGATCCCAGGCGGCATGTGGAGGAGTGGGGTGCACTGTTGATATCTGTTTGGACATTAAACCCCCACCGTTCCCCAACTTCAACACATGCCGCCGCCACTACCTGGCCACTTTTCTGTCATGCTGTAATTGCACGGCACTTTCATAGAGACTGGCTCCCCATCTTTATGAAATAAGCTCCTAAAACACAAGACGAGACCCTCAGGGTTTCTATGCATGTACGCGCAATATAAACAGACACACGGGGACAGATCCAAAAAGCTAGAGCAATGCAGCGTTGAAATGCCAAAATGTAAAGGCAGGGGAGCCAGGAAAGAGAGGAATCCGAAGAAGAGGAATAATATTTGCTTACTCGTTGTTAGAAGTCGCCGTCTCTTCGCTCATTTTTTCCTCACCGTGATCCGACAGCGAGATGGAGCAGCAGCAGCACCGACGCAGCCAGGGCGCAGCAGGAACTCACCAGAAACCTCACCATTGTTAACCCCCAGATCTGCCTCCCCAACGAGAATCACTATCAAGGCTGGAGGGGCAAGGGGCAAGTCTTTTATCCGAGAGCCGCAGGGACTTTGCTGTCCGGCGCTGGAGCGCAGCCCCCTGCCTCAGCGAGGGTGGTAGCCGCAGCCCCTCTGGTCTTTAATGGGAACAGGCTGGCGCTGGTGGAAGAGGAAGGCTCCCAGCTGCAGTGAACTCCGCGCCGCCGTCCTCCTGCTGCAGCTCATCTCCCGATGCAGCTACCTTCAGTGCCCTCCTCCTCCTCCTCGCCGAGCGGGCTCTCCCCTCGCAGCGCGCCCCTGGGCAGCCGCGGCACAAATTCCTCCGAACAGCAGCGGCTGCGATCCGAGAGGGGAGGAAGGGGCGGGGGGCAAATCACCCACCCCTCCCGCAGCGAGCAACAGCCCCGAGCAGGGAAGAAGCCGGGCGGGCTGGGGGTGGAGCGGGGAGGCGCTGTGAGGCAGCTGGGGGGGATGGGGCGGCGGGATGCGTCACGGCTGTTTGTGTGAGGAGAGGGGGAATGGGGGGAAGGAGCCAGCAGGCGTCCCGCGGAGGGGCGGAAGGCAGAAGCCCCCAGCCGGAGCCGGCGATAAGTTCAGCAGCCGCGCTCCGTCCCCAGCAGCAGCAACTCCATTAGCCGCAGCCCCGCGCTCTCCTCCCACCTCCTCCTCGCAGGAAAACTGGGCGGAAGCGTTGACTTCAGGCTCCTTCCGCCGCCACAGCTTGATTCCAAATAACCAGGGGAGAGAGGGGGGCGGCAGAGAAAATAATCCCCTCGGGCGCCCCCACGCCAGCAGCTGGAGAGGCCTGCAGCGCCTCCCTTCTCAGTGCCTCCAGGGCAAGCTAGTTTCCTGAAAGTAGTTCCTTCCCTTCCACTCACTTCCCAAGGAGTTGTCGGTGTCACACACACACTCGCAGAGACGCGGAGGGATCTATAAAGCACTGCAAGCGACCCCCTCTCCCTCCTCTGAGTGCGTGTGTGCGAGAGAGCGAGAGCCTGTGGCTGTATGTATGTGAGGGAGAACTGAAGAGAGTTAGCAAGAGAGCTGGAGCTGCTGCCTGCCTGCACGGCCTGGGAGGGTGAGGGCCCAGAGAGGCTGCAGGGCTGTAAGGCAACCCGTGCACAGTGCAGGCAACTCGCTTCCCGTCCTGCAAAGTTGGATCGGTCGGTGCTGTTCCCTTCCCATAAGGACTGGAGACGTTGGCAGGCAGGGAGGCTGCCCTGGTGCAGCACAAAGCGTGTACATGGCACACACTCATCTGTTACTCTGCTCATAAAGTGGGCTCTGCTGCCACACTGCAAGGGGGCGGACCGGGTTAATGCACGCAGCGCTAGTGCTGAGGTTGCATTGCTGCACCACAAAACATTGCACGGTATTCACCGAGTGCTGCTGGGCTAAACTGCAATTGCTTCTGTTCACGAAGGAGGGAATGGTTAATCTACAAGGAGCTTGCTCCCATGGAAGGCAATGGGATTTTTGCCATTGAGTTCAGTGGGAACAGGATGCTGCTCCGGTTACATGCCAATAGCTGCTGCGGAATATGCTCATTGCATGCATTAATCTTCTTGCCAATGCAAGGAATCAATATACTTTCTGTAAGCCTGAGCCAATACTTTTCTGTCCATTCAATCAATTTTTTAATGCATGGATTTGTTTCTGACATGCTTGAAAAGGGTTAGCTAATAAGCACGAGGTGTAAGATTGCAGACATGGAGGAATGCGAGAAGGGATAGTGTTTGCTGTCAGAGGTTGTTGAAGCGTGGCCTGACACACTTCAAACAAATGCCTCTCCTTCTACAGTACACGTAGGAGGCCTGTGACTACCATTTATCATTACTATCAGAGTTCGCATAGACATATGCAAAGTGTTTTTAGTTAATCGAATATTTCCTCTTTAAACTCTCCTATAGGGTTGGCAGGCTTCTTTACCAATGTGGATGCACCTCTGGGATATCAGCAACAACAGCACCAATGTCTCTTTGTTTTGTCCTTCTTGGGTCTGATGAAGTGGGCATTCACCCACGAAAGCTTATGCTCCAGTACTTTTGTTAATCTTAAAGGTGCCTCAGGACCCTCTGTTGCTTTTTAGTGGATTATGTTTTCAGTTTGTCCTCCTCTACGTAATTCTTTATTGATGCTGCTTTTAGGAACAACAATAGACTGGAAAATCTAGAAACATGGTTACATTTTTAAGGATGTGCTATGCTTGCCTTTAATCCATCCAGTTTAAATCCTTGTGGATGTACTATCCATAAAATGCACATTACTCACTGTACCGTTTCAGTTTTGAAAAGAGCCCCCTTTATAAATAGTTTCTTTATTGTGTAAATCTGGAATCAGTTTATCTGTGTAGTTTACATTATGACAGAAGAGAAACAATATTAAAAGGCATATGCAGTGATGTTGTAGCTGTGTTGGTTCCAGGATATTAGAGAGAGAAGGTGGGCGAGGTAATATCTTGTTGGTGTGAGAGAGAGAGAGAGACAAGCTTTTGCACTTATACGGAGCTGGGAAGAAGAGCTCTGTGTGAGCTTGAAAGCTTATCTCTCTGACCAACAGAAGTTAGTTCAGTAAAAGATATTACATCACCCACCTTGCCTCTCATGAAAAATATATGAAACACAGACTTGGCCTCCTCTCTAAAACAAACACACAATAAAATGGAAGTACTTGTAACTGTTCCAGGATAGGTATGCAGGAGGAAGAGGGTTTAAAAAACCCATCCCTAAGCCTTTTCAGCTTATATAGTAAACATGTTACTGTAGAAGAGCTTCTTTGCCAGATTTAATTGAAAATTAGAGATACAGTGAAACTTGCACTAAAGATTATCTCCCTCTTTTATGGGGCCACTTATAATTATACCACATGTTTCCAGTATAATTTTGTTTCACTTCTATTGGCCAAACAGTTTCTTACTGGCCACCTTGGGTAGTTGCTTAGGACAGGTTTCCCTTTCTCAGTAGACGTGGTGCCTTTTGCGTTCAAGTTTCAGCAATTGCTCCCAGAAATGTTTTTGGGAGGAACTGTCCTTTGTTCAATGGGTGAAGCAGTCCACGCAGATGCTACAATGAGAGGTATATTATATTTATTTGTATTACCATAGCACCTAAAAGCCCTAGTCATGGACCAGGACTCGATTGTGCTAGGAGCTGTACAAACATACAGCAACAATGATGATCTCTGCCCCAAGAGCTTACACTTTGTTTAGTTTGTTTTTCCTTCTGTCAATGAATTTCAATAGAACCATTTTTATCTAACACAGCATGATGTATTGATGCAAGAAGGTCCTTCTTTTATACATAATTTAAATTCCTTATAATATTCCTACTGATAGCAATTTGTGTGTGTATAAAAAGAGTTCTAACTTAAATATAATGGAACAATTACAGTAAACTACTATCACCCATTCGCTAATAATGGCCTTTAACACATATCTCAAACATGCAGCAATAATATTTTTCTCTTTGTATATACTGTAATGAATAATCTCTTTATAATGTTTTACTTTTATGTAGTGTTGTTTCGAACATTAAGGCAAAGTAGGGAACCTTTAGTGCACACCAGCAGAGCCTACACGGGCCAATTAATGTGCAACATGATAGCGTGCTTTGGAAATCACATTCCCATAGTCTGCATTACTGCTCTGTGCAGACAAACCCTTACATACTAGTAACCATTTCCAGTGTTTACTGGATAAACACTTAGTTTCTTTTCTTGGGGTTGTTATATCGGTGTTTATCAGTTAAAACCGAAAACCAGAAGCCCTAAATATAATCTAGAAGAATAAAATTGTTATTTGTATCACAGCATCTATGTGAAAGAAGGAAAATATTTTTACTCTGAGCCATAGACACAGGATTATTCTAGTTATCTAAGTGAGAGTGTTTTTCAGTTTACTTTCTGTTTTGAGACTGGCAGATAATGTGATTTCCTGTTAATTTAGTCCTTGTTTTATACTGGTTTCAAAGTTTAAATGGCTAAGATCCTGTAAGTTAATAGTTTACAAAGATAAGTTGATTAATATGTTCCAGTAGAAGAAATGCTCAGGAATCAGTTCACTTTGTAAGTTGATGATATAGCTCCGTTTAGATCCAAATGCAGCAGAGACAGAGGCTCATGAAGTAGAAGAGAATGTTTGGAGAGGTTTTTTTAAAAGGGTTTTCAAATATGTCGTTTCACTGTGGTAGTTCACGAGATGAAACATTTTGCAGAATATCATGAAGACACAAAGGATTTCAAATAATTGCAACATACTAATCTTCATATCCCGGAATAGTGGTGTGGAACCTGTAGCCTTTTAAACAGAGGCATTCAAGGGTGTGTCGTAAGAAGAAAATGTGAGCTGCACCTTGCATCTTTTTATCTAAGTGTTATAATCAGTACTGTCAGTACATGGAAGAGGTAGGGGATTCCAGGTCCTCCAATGCCTCCCACCATATCTTCAACCAGCTATACCAGCTCTACTCCCGGGAACATTCCTATGCTGGAGAATCTGTAGCAGGAGAAATGTGAGTGGTTTCTGCTCCCTTAGGCAGTGTCTGGGAGAGGCAAAGAGAGCAGAACAAGGCAGGGAATCTGCCTCTATGTGTTGATTGTGGCACCTTTACTTTTAAAAAATAATATTTTAGGCCCATGGGGTAAAAAGGTTGGACATCACTGTCCTAAAATATTTGCAAGGCCTAAATGATCTGGAAAAAGAGGTAAACAGTGAGGTGGCAAAATTTGCAGATGATATAAAATTACTCAAGATAGATAAGTCCAAAGCAGACTGCAAAGCATTACAAAGGGATCTCATAAAACTGGGTGTCCAGGCAACAAAATGGCAGAGGAAATTCAATGTTGATAAATGCAAAGTAATACACATTGGAAAACGTAATCCCAACGATGCATACAAAAAGATTGGAGACAGATTAGCTGATACCACTCAAAAAAGAGATTTTGGAGTCATTGTGGATACTCCTCTGAAAACATTCGCTCAGTGGGCGGCAGCAGTCAAAAAAGCTAACAGAATGTTAGGAACCACTAGGAAAGAGATAGATAATAGGACAAAAATATAATAATGCCACTATATAAATCCCTGGTATGTCCACACCTTGAATATTGCGTGCAGTTCTAGTTGCCTCATCTCAAGAAAGATATATTAGAAATGGGAAAGGTACAAAGAAGGGCAACAAAAATGATTAAGGGTGTGGAAAAGCTTCCATATGAGGAGAGATTAAAAAGACTGAGATGATTCAGCTTAGAAAAGAGACGACTAAAGGTGGATAAGATAGAGTTCTATAAAATCATTAATGGTGTGGAGAAAGTGAATAAAGAAGTGTTATTTACTCCTTCACATAACACAAGAACCAGGAGTCACCCAATGAAATTAATAGGCAGCAGGTTTAAAACAAACAAAAGGAAGTACTTCTTCACACAACACATAGTCAACTGTGGAACTCATTGCCAGGGGATGTTGTGAAGGCCAAAACTATAACTGGGTTCAAAAAAGAATTAGATAAGTTCATGGAGGATAGGTCCATCAGTGGGTATTAGCCAGGATGATCAGGGTGCAACCCCATGCTCTGGGTGTCCCTAGCCTCTGTGTGCTAGATACTGGGAGTGGATGACGGGATGGATCACTCGATGACTGCCTCTTCTGGTCATTCTCTCTGAAGCACCTGGCATTGGCCACTTTTGGAAGACAGGATAGTGGACTAGATAGACCATTGGTCAGACCCAGTATGGCCATTCTTACGTACTGTTTGGAGCATAAACTAGTGATGCTGAGTCAGGTATTCTCTTAGTGTGAGTTATTTATTTACAAAATGTACACAAGTCCTGTTTCCCTGAACAGCGGTGGTAACAGGCTGCACACAGGCAACCCCCTTTTGCAGATACATCAGATAAGGCACCACTGCTCTGTCACAAGAGGCTGCCTTGAGCCTCTACCATTCTCCAGGATTCACACAAAACATAAACAGATCCAACTGCTTAAATACACTCTGCACTTTACACCTGGGAAACCCCTCCATCTGCAGGGTCTGAAAAAGATGAATCCTAACTTGCAAACCATTAGAATCTTGTACCATAACAATATATATGTCTAATATATACCCCCACTTTATTACTGATGTAAGGATGGATCCTCAACTGTGGCCAAGATACATTTGGTGCAGCTGGGGGATATGGGGCAGGCCAAAGGCAGCTTCGTGGCTGGGCTCATGCTGGCCACAACTGCTGAAATATATGCCTGGCTGCCAATGGCTCAAGGTGCCATTTTGGCATCCAAGGACTGTCACAATGCAAGCGTGCTCTGGCCTCAGCTCTTTTCATGGGAATCCGACCTATGCCAAGGATTAATAATGGGGGTGGCATAGAGCCATTGATAGGGTTACCATACGTCCGGGTTTCCCTGGACATGTCCAGCTTTTGGGTCTTTAAATAGCCATCCGGGGGGAATTTGTAAAAAGCTAAAAATGTCTGGGATTTCCCTCCGGATGGCTATTTAAAGACCCAAAAGCAGCTGACAGGGCAGCCGCGCTAGATTGAGCCACTGACTTGGGGCCTCGCTGGCAGCAAAAGCTCCTCCCCAGCTCCCCCCACCCCCGCAGCTTCAGCACGCCGGCAGCACTGCACAGGGCCTAGGCATAGGCCCCGCTCCCAGCTCCGCCCCTTCCCCGCCCCCATTCCAACCCCTTCCCCAAATCCCAGGCTCCGCCTCCTCCCCCAGGCACGATGCTTTTCCCTTCCACCCCCCTCCCTCCCAGACTTTTGCACGGCAAGCCTGGGAGGGAGGGGGGAGAAGCGGAGCGCTCGGGGAAGTTGCAGAGCGGAGGTGAGCTGGGGCAGGGGGGGCGCGGGGAGAGCTGCCCACAGCAGGTAATGGGGGGGGGCGCAGGGGAACCGCTCCCCGCCCCAGCTCACTTCCACTTCGCCTCTGCCTGCAGCCTTGAGTGCACAGCCGCGCCGCTCCGCTTCTTGCCCCCTCCCTCCCAGGCTTGCCACGCGGAAAGCTGATTCGAGGCAAGCCTGGGGCGGGGGCGGAGAAGCGGGGCGGCTGCATGTTCAGGGGAGCAGGCGGAGCCGGAGCAGGGGGGTTGGATGGGGTGGGGGTTCTGGGGCGGCCTGTCAGGGTGCAGGGGTGTGGAGAGGGATTGGGGCAGTCAGGGGACAGGCAGCGGTTGGATAGGAATGGGAGTCCCAGGGATCTGGCGGGGGCGGGGGTGTGGATAGGAGTCAGAACAGTCAGGGGACAGGTAGGGAGTGGGGTCCTAGGGGGGCAGTTAGGGTGGGTGGGGTCTCAGGAGGGGGCAGTCGGGGACAAAGAGAAGGGAGGCTTAGATAGTGGGTGGGGTCCCGGGGGGTGGTTAGGGGCAGGGGTTCTGGGAGGGGGGCGATCAGGGGACAAGGAGCGGGGGGGTTGGATGGGTTGGGGGTTCTGTGGGGAGCAATCGGGGGGCGGGAGGTGGGAGTGGCTAGGGGGCGGGGCTACCCCCCCTCCAGAGTGTCCTCTTTTTTGAAAGTTCAATATGGTAACCCTAGCCATTGATAAAATAAAGAAAATGTATTTCATTAGGAAGTCATAGAACTTACAAGAATTAATATAATCATGCAAATTATCATCAAGTTTTCTGCAATTCTTTCCTTTTACATTCACAATTTTAATGTAAACTGACCTATCTAAAACTGGCCTGCCCTGACCTGAACCTGTCTTTGGCATTCTCAACTGCTCAAATATTTGAACTGAAAGTATTCAATTAACAATAAATTATTGTGGTGTGGCAGCAATCCGGTACATCTTGCAAAGGTTACTTACTTGGCAGGAGGGGAAAAACTTAAACCAGGAATAAATTTGATTCAATATACATATTTAGCACCTCTTAAAATGGCTTACACTTTTGCTTGCGAATATCTATAAAGAAATAGCTGAAGATAGGAATTTCTATTTATTCATATTGGTTGGTACACCTCTTACATTTATGATTGGGGAATTATATAAAGAGTGGGAATTAGGAGGGTTTGGGTGCATAACTACTTATCAGCATGGGATTCACATTAAAAATGCCATCCCAAGTATTCATTCCAGGATTGTTTAATTGTGGGAATTAAATCAACAACTCAGAGTTTAGGTTTTAACTCTAAAATAATAATTTGGAAGTGTTCCCCCACAAATCAAAATAAATTATGATCACATCCAGATATTAGTGGTAGATTAATTAACACAAAACTAAAGTAACATGGATGTTAAAATTTTCCTGAGTTATAGCATTTTGAGGGAAACTGTTAAAAGTAATTGTCTTTTTGGGGGAAAGGGGAGGTATTGTTTCCTATTTTCTACAGTCACAATTCTAGTGCTAGTTAAACACTGGGTGGTCATTACACATATCCTACTAATAAGGATTTAGCTGAATTGAGCTGATTAAATCTATATTAGTACTTCAGCAAAGTCAGATCTTGTTAACTGCTAAACAAGATTCCAGATACATACAGAAGATACAGAAAGCTGCCTTCCTCATCAGATACTTTTATATTGAAAATAGACTTTTTCTATCAAATTACAAGAACAGATTACAACCAAATTTCTGTAAATTCTTGCATGATCTAGGTGGATGTGACTCAAACAATCTGAATTTCAGAAGTTATTCCAGTGATTTGATGTGTATTTAAAATAATTTATACCACAGAGAAAAACAAATACTAGCACTAGCTTCTCTCTGTAGGCGATATGGAAGCCCAAGGTGGGGGATGGGTTGCCAGGTTTTAGTTTGCTTGGTCCTTGCAGTTGCGGTCAAAGGGAGGCAAGACAGGAAGACATTCTGTGTTAAGGCATAAACCTGAGTCGAGATGTTTAATCTCAATTTTGTTTGTTTTGCTGGTATTTATTCCTTAGAGGACATGGTAAACAAGGAAGTTTCTACCATTTGGAGAGAATTTCATATCAATTTGTGGATAAAGTTACATGGGTTTGGAATGAACTGTCTGTTTCTGAGCAGGCATCGGACAAACACTAATTCCCATCTTGAGCTCTGGCCTGTGGTCCTGAAGTACTGGAGTTGTTGGATATATTAGTTCTACAGTCTGTCCTGTCTGGAAAAGGCCAGTGAGGAAGAAATGGTAAAGTCTTGAAACACTTCGAGGGTGGTATGTTGCCAGTTTCACTTAAGAAAGTTATGTACAGTCTCTGCACAAGACAAAAGTATTTCTGGATTCTGACATTCTAACAAACTATTGCTGGTATGTAATGTTGCATTTTTGGTTAATATCACTGAAAACTCTATGATGAGCCAATTCTCACAGTAACTTGCTGCCTCAGATTTGCTTGACCCTTGTCAGTTGGGATTCTGAGCATGGTACAGCATGGACATTGAATTGGTTTGCTTAATAGACCATCAAATTGGTTTGCTTAGTAGACATTGAATAATGAGCACATCCATGACTGGATTTAGGGGCAGGCAACCGCCTGGGATGCTGGACTTGGGTTGCTGATTTTGTTGTTAGCAACAAAAGGGAAAAAAGAATGTTTTCGTATGTGGATTCATTCTTCACTAATCTCCTAGAATTTTCTGGACCTTTGTAGAATCTTGTGGAACTTTCCAGACTTTCTGTAAATACAGATTTATAGATCCTAGCATGCAAATTTATCGTTTTATATGATAAGGATAAATCATGCAAATTGTGTATTGAAGTAATGAAATGGGCTATAAATGCAATTTAAAAAAAGGTATTCTAACATTTAACAAATGGGGGTGGGGGCCCGAAGACGTGCCTCGCCTGGGGCACCATTTGGTCTAGGGCCAGCCCTGAGCACGTGTACATGTTGGTATTAATAGATCAATCAACTGCCTTTACTGCTGGTCATGTGGCACAATTGACTTGCCTATGAACCACAGTGGGAGCATCTGGAGGTTTACTCTAAAGTATCTCCATTCCTTTCTTGCTGAGAGTTTTCAGAGAAAGCTTTTGAGCTACTGTTCATTCTCTTTGAGGTGCTCTTGTGTGGGGTTCCACACTATTCAATCTGTCTCTCTTTTTTTCAGGGTGTAGATGAGGCTGACGGGAGAGTTAATGAGGAGACTTGTCTTCAGTATGCTGCTGAAACTCAATACTATCCTGCTGTTTCCTCCATCTAAACCACTGCAGCTGAGCATCTTATTCAGAGTCTGGGGCAGGAATGAGAGCTAGCTGAAAGGTTCAATTGGGATAAGCCAGAAGTGATGCTGTTTGTCTGAAAGAAGCAACAAGAAGATATGGTGAAGAGTATATTTGTCCCTTTGATTGAGGATGTGTATCTGCCATTTTCAGTCAAGTAGTAGTCTAGGGGGAAGGGATAGCTCAGTGGTTTGAGCATTGGCCTGCTAAACTCAGGGTTGTGAATTCAATCCTTAGGGATCTGGGGCAAAAATCAGTACTTGGTCCTGCTAGTGAAGGCAGGGGGCTGGACTCGATGACCTTTCAGGGTCCCTTCCAGCTCTATGAGATAGGTATAGTAGTTCCCTGGCTACTTTTAGATGATAAGGTAGCAGCAGTGGCTTTTGTTCATCTATGTTGTGACCATTATGTTCAGATGGAGACACCACCACACCTTTGTCATTTTGAGATAAGATTAATAGATTATAAAGCCATAAATCACTACTGTGATCATCCCCTCTGACCTCCTGCCTAACACAGGACTTTCCTGAATTAATTCCTGTTTGAACTAGACCATATCTTTTAGAAAAACATTCAGTCTTGGTTTAAAAATTGCCAGTCATGGAGAATTGCATTGTAAGTTGTTCCAATGATTAATTACCCTTACTGTTTAAAAATTGTGCCTTATTTCCCATCTGAATTTGTCTAGCTTCAATTTTCAGCCATTGGATCTCATTTTACCTTTGTCTGATTGATTAAAGAGCCTATTATCAAATTTTTTATTCCACATCTAAATACTTATAGACTATGATCAAGTCACCCTTAATCTTCCTGTAAGCATCTGACTCTCTCGCCGACTCTCCTCTTGTGGCTGGGAGTGGCATAATGACTCTCCTCCTGCTTTGGTTCTCCCTACCAACAGCCGCTCTGTTCTTGTGGTGGTCTATCTCTTCCTGTGACTTGGTCCTTTGGTGGGCCAGGTCATTTTTACTCTTGCTCCATCCCAAGAAACCAGAGTCTAACAATGCCACTGGTCTGACAGTTTCATATCACAGATTCAGCTTAATTTCAGACTTCTGGGTACATGAGCCCATGGTTCCAGGGTCTTCATACCCCCACCATCTATGGGCCCTCTAACCTAGGATGCAGCCCTGGGATACAGTATGAAGCAGATAAGGTCTGTTCATTCAGACCCTCTGCTGTATCCTTGGTCTGCTTCCTTCCATGGCCTGCAGCTAGGCTTTTCTCTCAATCACTGGTCCGACTGATGCTTTTGCAGCACCCAAAACCAAGGGAATCCAACCTAGCTGAGGAACCAAAAGAAACAAAAAGGTTCTGGCATCCGACCTACCTACCTCAAAGGGGATCAGACACTTGGGAGTCTATAGGTAGGCTCCAGCCCCAGTTGATCCTTCCAGGCAGCTTCAAACAGTCTCTAATTAGGATTTGACCCCAGCCAGACCTTCCTTCACAGGGCTAGCTCTAAAGGTCTACTCTCCCAGTCAACCATCACTGATCTGGGCTTTTCTTTTATCTCCTCTCTCCAGGCTCGACACCTACTGCAAGTGTAGCAGGGTGAGGCTGATTGTGCCACAGATTATTCTTAACCTCTTCAGGCCCAGTGGGGGGTTGGTACACCCCATCACACTTCTCTTTGACAAACTCAACATATTGAGTTCCATGAGTTTATCACTATAAAGTATGTTTTCTAATCCTTTAATTATTTATATGACACTTCCCTGAATCCTCTCTAATTTATCAAAATCCTTCCTGAATTGCAGACTCCAGAAATGGACAGAGTATTCTAGTAGCAGTGTCACTAGTGCCAAACAAAAAGGTATACCTTGCTACTCCTACTTGATATTCCCCTGTTTATTTATCCAATAATCACATTACCCCTTTTGGCCAGCGCATTACACTGAGAGCTCATGTTCAATTGATTATCCACCATGATTCCCTAGTCTTAATCAGAGTCACTGCTTCCCAAGATAGAGTCGTCTAGTATGGCCTACATTCTTTGTTCCTGTATGTATGACTTTACATTTGACAGTTTTGAAATCCATATTGTTTGCTTATGCCCAGTTTACAAAGTGATCCAGATCGCTTGATATCAGTGACCTGTCCCCATCATTATTTACCAAATCTCCAAGCTTTGTGTCATCTGCAACCTTCATCATCAGTGATTTTATGTTTTACTTCAAGTTAATTGATCCATTCAGGACCCCACACCAACTTGATGATGATTCCCTGTTTACAGTTACATTTTGAGATCTATCAATTAGCCATTTTTTAATGTTTAATTATGCCATGTTTATTTTGTATCATTTTATTTTTTAAATCAAAATATCATGCCATACCAAATCAAATGCCTTGCAGTAGTCTATTACATCAACACTGTTATCTTTATCAATCCTGTAATCTCATAAAAAGTTAATTTTACAGGATCTATTTTCCATAAACCCAAGGGATTAATTGTATTATCCTCTTTTAATTCTTTATTAATTGAGTCCTCTGACAGCTGTTCCAATATTTTTCCTGGGATCAGTGTTAAGTTGACAGGCCTATAATTATTCAGGTAATCTCAATTACCCTGTTTTAAACATTGGCACATCATTAGCTTTCTTCTAGTCTTCTGGAATTTCCTGAGTGTACCAATAGTTATTGAAAATCAACATTAATGGTTCAGCAAGTTCCTCAGACGGCTCTTTAAAAACTCTTGGATACAAGTTATTCAGACTTGCTGATTTTAAAAATGTCTGATTTATTAGGTGCTATTTAACAACCTCCTGAGTTTACTGTTAGAATGGAAAGTATTTCATCATCATCATCATGATATGACTACATCATCTGAAATACAGAACATAAATATTATTGATCACTTCTGCTTTTTCTGCATTATTATTGACAACTCTACTATTTCCAAAAGTCTCGGGATCCACCTATCTGAGACACTGCCTCTCTCCCTGGATGATACCGCTGCAACTAAAATCAGCACAGTACTCAAGCTGGAGCCCCTCAATTTAAAAATTGAAAGAGGGTCTGCTAATAGGATATTTTCCATGATGAACCCTTGACTTTAAACTTATTTCCCCATTATTTCAAAATAGGCCAAATCTTTTGATTCATAGATTCCAAGGTCAGAAAGGACCATTGAGAACATCTAGTCTGACCTCCTTTTCAACACAGGCCATAGAACTTCCTCAAAAATATTCCTAGAGCATATAATTTAGGAAAAAAATCCAATCAGGATTTAAAAATTACCGTCAATAGAGAATCTACCACAACCCTTAGTAAATTGTTCCAATGATTATTTTCCCTCATTGTAAAACATTTATGCCTTATTCCAGTCGGAAATTGTCTTTGATCTTTCAGATTAGCCCATCCTTTCTCCCAGGCTTCGCGGAAGGGGGAGTATAGTGAAGGATAGAATTTTCTGGGAAATAGGAATGTTTCTTTTAGTTCCTCCCCTCACCTCCTGCAATTGGGGGATTAAGCTATACAGGTGAATTTATTATTAAGGATGTTACTTCAATTTTTTCTCAGGCATTCTCTCCTAAATCCTAGGATAGCTGCTCTTTTTGTTTCAATCACAGCAAATTAGGCTATATATATATATATATATATATAATGGAAAACAGAGGGAAAGCTTTCAAAGATCTACAGTCAAAACTTCAACCCTGTCCTTTGAAGCATAATAAACAAACACAAATAATCCAAACACAGTAAAAGCCATTGAAATCTGATAATTTTTAAAAGAGTTACATTAAGAGGCCTATGCTCAATGTAGACTACACAGGGATCTGTCTCTGTCTCTGTCTCCCTTATTCTAGGCTGAATATAGTCTCTTCTTGGTTTTATTTATCCTTATCCTTTATCAGTCCTGAGAAGCAGGCCTCTAAATCTTCAAAAGGAAAAGCAATAATGTCCTAAATATATTCAAAAACTACAGCCTTGCCTGCAGGCCAGCAACATGGAACAGATAAAACAATTCACCACAGTCTGCTCCAATATACATAAAAAAGGAACTACAGACATATTTTTGTTTCATCTGCAAAAGCCTGTGTTGTTTAGGGGAAGTTGTGGTCTAGTGCACGGAACACAAGACTAAAAGTCAGCAGTTCTGACTTCTAGTCCCAACTTTGCTACTCTAATGTTGTTTGATCTTTGACCAGTTATTTAAAATCTGTGCCTCAGTTCCCTCATCTGTAAAACGGGGATGATAATGCATGCCACCCTTTATAAGGTGCTTCAGAGATAGCAGTTATGTACCACTTTTTATCCTTCAAAGTATTATTATTTTTCTCAACCTCTGTGGTTCCAATACAGGGAAGAAGCAAAGAAAAGTGAACAAGCAAAGTCTAGATTGGGGTAGGCAACCTATGGCACGGCACGCAAACTGATTTTCAGTGGCACTCACACTGCCGGATCCTGGCCTGGGGGCTCTGTATTTTAATTTAATTTTAAATGAAGCTTCTTAAACATTTTAAAAACCTTATTTACTTTACATACAACAATAGTTTAGTTATATATTATACACTTATAGAAAGAGACCTTCTAAAAACGTTAACATGCATTACCGGCACGCGAAACCTTAAATTAGAGTGAATAAATGAAGACTCGGCAAACCATTTCTGAAAGGTTGCCGACTCCTGGTCTAGATGTAATTTTGTGCACTTAGCTTGAGTGACAGTTGCAAGTATTGTTGACTGAGGCCATGTCTACACTACCACTTGTTAGCAGAATTTATGTCACTCAGGGGTGTGAAAAAAGCACATTCCTGAGAGACATATGTTTCACTGGCATAAGTGGCAGTGTGCACAGTGGCATGTCGGCGGGAGAGCTTCTCCCTCCAACATAGCTACCACCACTTGTTGGGGGTGGTTAATATGTCAACAAGAGATCTGCAGCTGCCTCAGTACAACTGTAGACATAGCCTTAGAAAAGGCCATGAGTATATCACTGAGAAGCTGATGAGAGAAATTGCCAAAGCAAACACGTACAACAGTACACAGGGATCATCCAGTTACTTCCACAGAGCATGTCTGTTTACTAAAAAGGAGATAGTAATCAGCAATGGAGATTTTTGCATACTATTTTCCTCTTCTGGACCGAGAGCAGTGATTGTTCTTGCCTCTTTTCAGTTATAGGATGACGTGATGATGATAACATTTTGTTCTAAAAGAGCCCTGTTTCATTCATAGATTTCAAAGTACTGTACAAAAGTGGATGAGTATTATTGTTGCCATTTTACAGCTGGTAACTGAGGCCCACAGTGGTGGAGGGCTCAATTGTACCTCTAGAGCACAGTACTATGTTGAGGTTGGTGCAGAACCGCACTGTATTAATGTAGCTCCCAGTGTGCAGGGGAAGCATATCCACTGGCATATTGTTCAGGGGGAAAGAATATTGTAACCAACCCCATGACAATATGCCATTGCAAGTGTAGTAGTATGCCAGCTCTTATGTATCTTGTAGTGTTCTTGTGTACAATATGTTCAGAGATAAGTGCTGTAGGCACCCAAGCTCTAGGCTCTTCAGGATCTAGCCCTCAGTTGGTTCCCAAGGCTCACACACTTAAGAAGAAAGAGGACTTCATTATCACAACTACCTGAAATGGCACAAACACTCAATGGACAACTTCTTCAACACTGATAAACTAAGAGAGATAAACACAGCACATAGCAGTTCCCAGTCTAGGGTTGCCTGGCTGGTTTTTAACTGTCCTGGCTGGGTTTTTTTACTGCCTTGACGGCAAAAGATGCAATGTCCGGAGGGGTGGGGGTGGTTTGGCCTCTCCCTGCTCCTCCATCCTGAGGTGAAGCAGGAGGAAATGCTCAGCAAAGACTTCCCATGGGTCTATCCCTTTAAGAGCCAGGTCTCCCTTGGAGGGTTCAGCTGCCTTCCCCTCCTTCGCAGCATGCTCCAAGAGCATCTGGATCCTCTAGCTGCTGTCTTGTTAAGAGGAAGGGGGCAGGTGGATTTGTTGTTGTGGGTCTACCTTCCCCACTGGCTGCTTGTGGATTTGACAGTGGTCTGGTGCCTCCTTCCTCTCCGGCCAGACGGGGCCTGGAGTGCAGCTAGTGGCAGGGAAGGTAAGACGAAAAGAGGCCTTGAATTGCCCCCAATCCTGCACTTGAAAGCTGCACCAGTACTTGGATGAGGGGGGATGTGGGTGGAGAATCAGACTGCTGGTGGTGGTTCGGTGCCTAGGGTTGCTAATTTTGGTTGTATGTATTCCTGGAGGTTTCATCACGTGACATAATCTTTAACTAAAGGTTAATCTTCAGTTCATGGAGACTCCAGGACAACTGAAGAGTTGGCAACCCGATGCCTGAGAGAGGAAAAGAAAGGTCAGGCTGGTGTGTGTGGGAGGAGGGGCAGTGGCAACCCTATGCAGTCCCCAAAGGCAGACCAGTAGAGGGCCAATAAGATAACAGTGTCACTGTAACTTCTCCATATTGTCATCCTGCTTTCAGGCCACAGCTGTGTATCATCTGTTGCAGACACTGCTAGACTCCTCCCAACAACAAGGTGTATGTCTGTTCAGCTCTGAGACCCTCCAGCCCCAGCTCCCAGACTGCCTGATCTCCTTCCCTTAGGAGCCACCTTCCAGTGGCTGCCCCCAGCTCAGTCACCAGCTCTGAGTCATGTCTCTTCTGATCTCTGGATATTACTTCTCTTTCCTGTGCTGAAGGGATTGTGGACGCCTCTCTGGGTTGGGTGCTGAAAGAGAGGGTAACAATGCCAGTAAGGAGCCAGCATGTGCATTACAATGGTGGCCCTGTGCAGTCTTCTTTGTTGATCAGGCCAGAAGAGAGTAGAGCTGTGGCTCCAACTCTCCTACAGAGAGAGAAATCCCTGCATTTAGCTAACATGGGGATTTCAGTTGTACATATTATACCTTATATGGGCTGCTCAAAGTGCTGGGGAGAGGCTCTTTGTACCTTATCCCATTGTGAAAGGACCATGGACAATGTGGGCTTAAGTGACTTGTCTTAGGTCACTTATTGAGTCAGAGGCAGAACTGCTAACATCCAGCCTTTTTTCACTCTGCTAGACTGCACAGGGATGAATTAACCTTTCCGTGATCTGTCACAATATGTCATTTACATCTGACATCACAAAATCATGACACACACAAAAAATGCTGTGCAATGGAGACTCCTTTTGAATATTGGGTCCAGTTCTGTGGATCTGTCTTTACTTTGCCTTTGAATGTATTTCAGTTTAGTTTAATATATTTATTATTTATCTGGAGTAGACAGTTAACAGTTAGGTGACAACATTTGCAGATGAAACAAAATTATTTAGGTTAGTCAAGACCAGAAGAAACTGTGAGGATCTCCACAGGGAAATAAACAAAGGGAGGTGAATGGACATCATGATGGCAAATTAAATTGGGTGGTTTTTTGTAATGGGGTGACAAACTGGGTGTTGACAAATGGAAGGTAATGCACATTGGAAGGAGTAATTTGAACTACTTCTACACATTGCTAAGTTCTAAATTAATTGTTACCACTCAGGAAAAATAAAAAGTAAAGAAAATGTTAGGATGTATAAGGAAAGTGATAAAAAATATTATAATGCCATTATTTAAATCAATATAATGCCTTTATCTTGGATACTATGTTCAGTTCTAGTCAACCCATTACAAAAAAACTATATCAGAAATAGATGGGATCCAACAATAGTCCCCTCGATTAGAAGCATGAACAGATTCCTCTTTGAGGAGAACTACTGTTTAATTTAGAGAGGAGATAAATAAAAGGGAGCACAATAGAGATATATAAAATAATGAAGGTCAGTCTTGCCCTCCTATTTACCTGTTCTTATAGTACAAAAACAAAGAGCCATCCACTGCAATTAAAAGGAAACAGTATAAAATTAATAAAAGGAAAGAGTGGGCCAGATTCTTTTTGGAGCAATTAGGAAATGTGTTACGACATTCTGATTCTGTGCCCCCATCTCCTGTGCATTTTAGAGCAACCCAGTGGCTGTTCGGACATTTGCCAGCTGGCATTTTTCTCAGGGGACCATCTGCCAGCTAAGGCTAACCAGAGCAGAGTGTCCTCCACTGCTCCTCCTCCCCACTCACAACATATCCATCCCTGCTCCTGACATGTCCTCTGTGCTTGGAGCTGGTGGAAAGGTGATATAGGACCCAGCTATGCCAGCTCTACACCCACTGAGAATGCCCAGCTAGGGAGTTATAGCAATTCTCTGATCCCTTTGCAGTGCCTGAGAGGCACAAAGGCAGCGATGCAGTTATTGTTTTATGTAATGTATAACTAGGGTGACCAGATGTCCTGTTTTTATAGGGACAGTCCCATTTCTGGGGACTTTTTCTTATATAGGCACCTATTACCCTCCACCCCCTGTCCCGTTTTTTCACAGTTGCTATCTGTTCACCCTATGTATAACCCAAGGAACTAACTACCTCAGGATATCAATGGGACCAAGAGCTTTGGTTGGATTAACAAAGATGTGACCAGTACATTAGCAGAATCACAGAGGGACTCTGTGATGCTAGATTGCCATGATAGCTTTCAGATGGGATATAAAACCAAGGTCCTATTAATATTCATTAAAAATCTCATGGCAGTTTTCACACAGGCAGGGTATGGATAATCACATCAACAGTTACATAAATTAGGATAAACATTGCTAGGAGATATGAATCCTCATGCTTCAAGGCATAAGCCACCCACGAACTGCCTCGGTTTAGGAAGAACCCTCTCCATTACATAATTGTTCAGTATGGGGGTTTCTTTCACCTTCCTCTGAAGCATCTGGTACTTGTCACCCTTAGAAATGGATCCTATAGACTAGATGGATAGCTAGTCTGAACCAGTATGGCAATTCCTATGTAATCTAATCCTTTTTGATAATCATGTCACAATTTCCACTGGTGTAACTGTTGAGTTATTTTAAAATGTATGCCATATTTTTCCATAAAAGTCAATTTTTCAGCTTTTTGATGTATGACGACGTTGTGAAGGAAATTTGTATAGATGTGTGCAAATGAGTGGGGTTGCATGCATATGTGTGATTGTGGGTGACTGCTTTAACTTTATAGAGATAGCTGTTCATGAAATAGCAATGCATCACTAGCAGAGAAAGTGGGAGGACTATTACATAAGTTAGAGCTATCCAAGGATATCTTTAACTCACTCTCAAGTGATTTGTGTATTTCTCCCTTCTTTGAAGAGAACGGAGAACAGGTGTGACTAGTTCTTTTGGGCCAAATTATATATCCTCCCTACAGCATTTAGTCAGTGTTCTCGTCCCTGATTGTTCCCAGAGATATACCATAAAAATGCTACCAAAATGCTTGTTAATAATTTGAGAGAATTTAAGCAAGTGACCTGCATTACAGGACTCTATCACTTATCTGAAGGGAAATTATAGTAATTTTATGTTTACATAGTGTCTTTAATCTCAAAGCACTTTTCATACTATACATGGGAACCTCTCTACCTGCCACTCCAAGTAGCAACTTCTGGGATGGAGATGGCTATTGTTCAAGGCAAGGCACTGGAACACATACTTTTATATAAGCATGTGCTTAAATCCCATTAAAGTCATTGGGAATTCAGCACATGCTTAAAATCTAATTAAGCATGTGCTTAAGTGTTTTATTGCATAAAAAGGGATTACTCACTTGCTTAAAGTTAAGCACATTTAAGTGTTTTGCTGAAGCAGAGCCTTATAGGGTACAGCAATTTTACAAAACTTTTAATACAGGATGCTAGAAATATCATATCCTATTGAAACTTAAATGACTTTAAATAAAAATTAAACTCACCAGTTAGGTGTTACATGTGTGTTACGGAGAAACAGTATTTAATGAAGCAACTACTTTTTTAAATCTCAGATTAATCTGAAGGTCTCCAAAAAATGGACTTTGTAGAAAGCTCTCCAAGCAGTTCCCTCCATAGCTGGGATTTCCAAATGTATCAGTTCTTTGTCTTTTTCTGGTGCTCAGATTGCAACTGTCACTGAGTCACACAGCTTGCTTTAGGCCCACAGCCAATTTGATTACAACAACAACTTGTGAAACATAAAAAGGTAGTCTTTAGATCCACATCGAGCACTTTGCTAGGGAGTTGAACTTCGCTGAACAAGCCCCAGCATGGCCACCTAATAAATCTGGACTCATCTTACACCAGGCTCACAGATTTAACACAAAAGAAAATTGGGAATTCATTGTGAAATCATCTTCCCCAGTCCATTAAGAACTGTCACAAACTAATGGGATCTTGAAGTAGTCTGCGCTGCTTCAACTGTTATAGCAATATATGTTAGTGCTCTTATGGCAGAAGTTCCAAATGGTATAAACATCACAACAAATGCATCAGGTCTTTTTGATGTATTTTCAAGTAACCTTTGTTTGTTAATGAAATTACTATCTACCAGCTTTTCAGTAATATCTGTCTTCTTCGGGGCTTATGCAATCAAATTTGTTCACTTCTTTATACAATGGCACCTCAAGAGATCTCCTTTATCCAGGGGATAGTAAAGATATCAGTTAGGAAAAGAATGACCATGTGATCTGTTTCCTGGACTACGGTAGGAGCTATTATCAGTGTTTATATGGTAAAACCTTTTGTCAGCATTTTTCAACTTGATTATAAAAGTTTGCTCCATGCTTCCCAAAACATACCAAGGTTCACACAAGACAAGAACAACTTAATATTTTTTTTAAAAGTTCAGTTCACATTACATAAAAACATAAGAATGGCCATACTGGGTCAGACCAAAGGTCCATCCAGCCCAGTATCCTGTTTACCGACAGTGACCAATGCCAGGTGTCCCAGAGGGAGTGAACCTAACAGGTAATGATCAAGTGATCTCTCTGTTGCCATCCATCTCCACCCTCTGACAAACAGAGGCTAGGGAAACCATTCCTTACCCATCCTGGCTAATAGTCATTAATGGACTTAACCTCCATGAATTTATCTAGTTCTCTTTTAAACCCTGTTATAGCCCTAGCCTTCACAACCTCCTCAGGCAAGGAGTTCCACAGGTTGACTGTGCGCTGTGTGAAGAACTTCCTTTTATTTGTTTTAAACCTGCTGCCCATCAATTTCATTTGGTGGTCCCTAGTTCTTATATTATGGGAACAAGTAAATAACTTTTCCTTATTCACTTTCTCCACACCACTCATGATTTTATATACCTCTATCATATATGATTTTATATACCCCCTTAGTCTCCTCTTTTCCAAGCTGAAAAATCCTAGCCTCTTTAATCTCTCCTCATATGGGACCCGTTCCAAACCCCTAAACCACATTGCTGCAACCTGCTTGCTTTAGTTACATGAATTCCAAAGGGGGCATTAAGGGTTGCAGTTTTAAAAACTTTTTGCACCCCAGTAGCAGATAACTAAATTGTTTGTCAGTTAAGTTGGAAGTCTCTTACAAAGTAAGATAGCGCAAGACTATAATTTGGCCCACAGCTGCACAGGGAAATAAAGGAGCATAAGGGCTCCTCCAACTTTCATGCATGGCTTACCCAGATTGCCCCTCTGAACACAGGGGGTGAAGAGCAGATGCCCTGGGGCCACCACTCCCAACCCTATGCAGACGGGAAAATGGGTGAAAAGTGGGTAGAACTTTGGCTTAACCTCCCATCCTCTTCCTGGCCACTGCTGGCCAATACTGCTAAACTAGCATGGGGGAGAAGAAACGTGCTTCTATTAAAGAGATGATGAAAATTGGAAAAGGAATTGTGGTTCTCTGAGTTCCTTCCCTAAGGCAGTGCAGTTTCACACTGCCACTTACACAGGGCTAGACATAAAGACTCAGGGCTTGTCTTCACTACTAGGGACATTGACGCTGCTGCAATCGATACAGCAGGTGTTGATTTAGCAGGTCTAGTATAGACTCGCTAAATCGATGGCAGAGCACTCTCTGGTTGACTCCAGTACTCCTCCTCTCCAAGAAGAGTAAGGTAAGTCTTAACACTTAAGACGGTGTCTTCACTGCAATGCATCGATGGGAGACACTCTCCCGTCAATGCAGCGCAGTGAAGACACCATCTTAAGTCAACCTAAGTGATGTTGACTCCAGCTACATTATTCACGTAGCTGGAATAGTGTAACTTAGGTCGACTTACCCTGGTAGTGAAAACAAGCCCTTAGTCTTGCCCATATTTGGTTCTTTCACATCTCTTAGCTCTCTGGATCAATTCATTGTATCTTGTCCATAAACGTCTCAATAAAATTACATGACAAGCAAATAAGTGTTGCAAGTTGGTATGTGACCCAGAATCCTTCTGTGTAATTTTTAAAATGTAAAAATCCAAGATATTCAGGTTTAAAATGAATTTTTGTAGAGGTGTAAAGAAGAGGCATTGGGTGGCTCATGTTTGGCAATCAGAAATCAGAACCTTTCAGTTCTAGGATTTGAATCCAGATTGCTAACATTTGCAGGCAATTCACTGGCCAATGTGAAATGAGTTTGATGGTCTCTGTCAAGTTCTTGGTGGACATCAGTCCTGTAGATTAAGGCCAAGGAAGTGAAGTTTAAATTTAGGTATAAACTAGTGTTTAGGATTCAGATTTGAGACCACATTAGGTTTTGAGTTCAGATTAGATGGAACTCAATTAATCTATAACTGAAAGTAGAAAATAAGTCCTTCCCATTATGGATACAACATCTGAGTCAAAGCTGTAGGGAGGTTAGGGATTCAGATCCAGGGATTCAAATCCATACCCCTTTAAATCTGAAGAGAGTAGTTTTCAAGGTTCTGTCTTTGGTTCATATCTAGTCTCCACATCACAAAGTCACCATTGCAACTATCATTAATTGGCACATTTCTTGGCAGGCTCAGCAGACAAGCTAGATTGTGAATGTTAAACTAACCCCTACTAGCTGTGTCCTCCCATTATTTATATATTACAGGACAGGGACCATCTACTACTTTGTGGTTGTACAGTGCCTAGCACAATGGGGCCCCATTCTTGATTGTCTTTTGGCACTACCATAATAAACATGATTAACAATAATAAGGTAGGGTTGACACACATTTGTGGGGAGGTGTGGAAAAACTGCTTTGCCGTCAATGGATCAGTGGCAATAAGTTATATATTTCTTATCCTCCTCACTGTTTAAAAAACAAACAAACAAACAATATCATTGGAGACAACAAAGGAAGTGAATTTAATTGCACTAAGAACTATGGTAAAGTAATGTAATGGTCAGACAGAATTCACAAATGTGAAAAATTCAGATTCAGGTATTTCACACTGTTCTTAAATCACACCATCATATGATGTATAAGTCTTTGGCTACATCTATACTATGAGCCAGGATGGTGATTCCCAGCTCGCGTAATCTTACGCTAGCTCTCATCTGAGGTAGCACACGAAAAATAGTAGTGTAGCCATGGCAACACAGATAATAGCAGCAGTACCATGGGCTAGCAGCCCTGAGTTGGTTCATGCAGGTTTTTACTCAGGGAGGTTAGCATGGTGCCATAGCTGCCTGTGCTACTGTGGTGATGCTACTATTTTTAGCATGTGAGCTCAGATGAGAGTTAGCATAAGTACGTTTACACGTGCTGAGAATCACACTCCTAGCTCATAGTGTAGACTTAGCTTTAGATCTCTGCATTATCTGAGGAAAGCAAGGGAATTTACCTTGTTAGCTTGAGTTTGTAGGTTTAACAAAAATGTTTTAACACAGCTGAAGTGTTCAGGTGTAAGTTGTCTTTATCGGGGAGGGAGAGAGAGAATTTCTTCTTTTCAGCCAAATCTAATTTTCACTGTGGCAATTCACCCAAACAGCCTATTTCCATTTGGGAAATGTGTGGCAGTCAAGAAGCATACTGCTCCTCTTGTGATCTGGGATACTGACAGAGTATTTCCAGTTATTCATTCTAAATAGGAAATTTATACAAGTACAACATAGAACATGTGGTTGGAAATGTGCTCTGTGTTTTTGGTAGAATTCTTCCATTACTAAAGTCACTACTCTCTTAAATGTCTGCAAAGTGCCATTGTTTTATATACTGTGCATCTCTCTCACCCACCCCCCTCCCATTATTTCTGAAACCTGAAGCATTTATACTAATAGACCTCGACAGTTATAGCTCATGTGAAAATATTATACATTTCCAAAATTAGTATACATATTAGGTTATGCTATTATTAATTATAATTATATTATAATCAAACCTAGAGGCCTCAATTAGATCTGGCCCCACCACTGTACATACACATGGGAGGCGATAGTCCCTAACCTAAAGAAGGTAAGCTCAAAATAGACAAGACGTACAAAGGGTGGGAATAAGTAAATGGTTACTGATGGGGAAATGAGGCACAGAGAAATTAAGTGACTTGCCCAAGATCATTGAGAGAGTCGGTGGCAGAGACAGGGATTTAACCCAGAGCCTGTAACTTGTATTTGCCTTGACTAGCTACAACACAAGGACTACCTAAAGCAGCAGGAGATAGTACTGCATTAGCATTGGCCAAGTGTTTTGGAAAATTAAAGTAGTTTAACAAAAATTAGTGCCTGATCATGCTCTCAATGAAGCAAACAGCAAAGCTCTCATGGAAATAGGACAGCCCCTGTCCTTGTTTTGCATGTAGGTCATATAGATTCAGTATCTGATACTGAAAACAGAGGTGTTTATTAGTGAAAAAGTGACAGTCTTTGTCGACAGTAAAGATAAAGAAATATGCTGTAAAAGGATACTTTTGAACAGACCTCCACAATTGTGGAATCTACCCCAGAGATAAAGGAAAGGAAGAGAAAGAGAAAAGCTTTGAAATGCTTAACCATAGCAATTGCATCATTCTTCTTCAAGATCATTTTGTTAAGACACATTTACTACATGGAGGGGGACATGTCACGCAATGAGCTATTAAAGACCCTGTTCTGAGGGGACCTGCATGCAGATTTAGACTAAAAAGGTTCGACTCCAAATGGATTCATCCATTCCTTGGATCACTGGGAAGTCTCTGAAACAATCAGGTACATTGTCTATCAATCTGTTTCCATACTGAGTATCACAATTTGATTCAAATGGTGAAGGGAAAGCAGAAAAATGAAATAAATGGGGAAAACCACGAACCTAATCTTTGAACTCAAAGCTTTAGAACCGTTTTTTAAGTGGGAACTAGAAGGCATGTAGATAAGAAATACAAGGCATACACCAAAGGTCAGTCCCAGAAGCCAATTAGTGACTTCCATAGGAATCTTTAGTCAGTTCAGCATTTAATTTTATGTACCTCCTAAGTATCCAAAGGGTTGATAGGAATGATGTCTTGTTTCTTTATCCATTTGGCAAAAGATAAAATAAACTTACTCTGACATGAGACCCTGACTCCTTGCAAAGGTACACAGGGCCACCCACTGCAAAGTATATTTATAGGGGACTCCTGTATCTCCACTTTATTTTTCAATGGAAGACTCAAGGTATCTTCCACTTGCCAACATTTTTCCATAAACTTCTACTGTTTTTTAATGGATGGCACTGTATGCCATAGTACTGAACTAATGTCTCATATTCTTTGGGAGCCTTTGAAATGAAAGCTGCTGTATAAATGTAGTAATAGTAGTAGTAGCAGCAGTAATCAGAGTGTAACATGGGTGGCCTCCTCTAGAAGATCACCATTTGCAGTGAATTGCAGAGTTGACCTATTTGTATTCAAGAGGTCATGTTTTAATTTTTGACAATATGAGTCAGATTTGGGCATCAAGATTAATGTTGACACTTTAATGAAATAGCTAGTTGTTTTGACTTGCTTCTCTTGACTTGCTCCAAGTTACCCAACAACATGCTGTAGAAATAGGCTCACCTAAATCCTTCATACCTAAATGCAGAATTATGGAGTCCATTAAGAAGTTTAAATGACCTGTTTGGAAAGGCAGAAATCCAGTAAAGCTTCTAATTTTTCCACGATGACTGATGGATTTGGAGCACTCTTAAGGGGTGGCTGCATAATACTAAGTGTTTAGCGTGTGCCAACCTTGCCACCTTACATGAACCCTGTAATTACCTTTATTCAAACACCATCTTCAATAATCATCTGAGCAGCGCACTTACAACTACAGTAGTTTTCAAAGATTTCAGACTTCAAAACAGGAAAAGAGGGAATTTGTCTCCAGGAGTGGGGAGGAATCAAACAAAACATGTTCATTTCACGTATTCATCTGTTTTACGTCACTTGATATACTGAAGCTGGCAAAGAAGAATCATGCTGTGGGGTGTTTTACTATGAGGTGGTGCTAGGGAATCAAGGACACTCTTCTAAAATGTCTGAAAACATCCAGTAATGGAATAAAAGTGGGACAAAAACATGGTGGGCAAAGTACGAAAAGCTGTTTTCTTGATTTGGTGATAAAGCTTTTATTTAATATAGTAACTCCTCACTTAAAGTCATCCTGGTTAACATTGTTTTTGTTGTTACGTTGCTGATCAATTAGGGAACATGCTCATTTAAAGTTGTGTAATGCTCCCTTCTAAGTTGTTTGGCAGTTGCCTGCTTTGTCTACTGCAGGAAGAGCAGCCCGTAGCAGCTAGCTGGTGGGGGCTTGGAACCAGGGTGGACCGGCAGCCCCCCTATCAGCTCCCCATATCAGCTCCCTGCTCCCCTAAATTCCCTGTGCAGCAGCTGCACAGGAGGCTAGCAATTGCAGCTGTCCCTCCCCCCACTGCCATGTGCTGCTCCTGCCCTCTGCCTTGTAGCTGCTACCCGAGACTCCTGCTTGCTGTGCAGGGGGGAGGGAAGAAAGAGGGGGGCTAATGTCAGGGTGTCCCCCTCCCCCCTGCTCCTCGCTTACCCCATCTTCCATAGAGTAGGGGGGACACACGGGGGCTCAGGACTGAGGGAGCTTGCAGCAGCTGCAGTAAGCTGATCTAATTAACAAGGCATTGTACTTAAAGGGGAAATACGCATATCTCCCTCCATTCCTGCTGCCTTGTAGAGTGAGAGAGTTAACCCTTGAGGGTTCAGCCAATTGCTAGTTCATCATTTAGCAGTAAGGGAAATATCCCACTCTCTGACTCCTCCACCTCAACCAAGCTTCACAATCATCATCATTGTGTACCAGTATTAATTTGTTTGTTTAAAACTTATACTGTGTGTATATATACACACACACAGTATACATTTTAAACAATATAATATAGTCTTTTGTCTGGTGAAAAAAATTTCCCTGGAACCTAACCCCCTCATTTACATTAATTTTTATGGAGAAATTGGATTCACTTAACATCATTTCACTTAAAGTCACATTTTTCAGAAACATAACGTTAAGTGAGGAGTTACTGTACTTGTGTGCTTCCAAAGATTGGATTTTGCATCTTGTGTTTTGCTGTGTAGGACTCAGACACAGTATCTAACAATATACTCTTGTCGTTTTTCAGTACGTCTGTGGTTAATGTGGTCTACATTGACAGCATCAACTAATGGAGTTACAGTCAGTGATTGTGCATGTCATAGAAACATATGATTCCTTTATGTGTTTTCAAGCACTATGTCATATCCTCCAAAATCCTATCCTCCACCTTAGTACTTAGTTAACAAATGCAGCTCATATCACTACCAAGTATGCATATTGTTGCTGTGCTTTTTAGGTTTTATATTCAGAGAGTATATTCTGTTTTTATAAGACCTGTAAAGGATTTTGGGCCAGATTTACACCTAGTTTAAGTGGATACAACTTCATTGATTTCAGTGGAGGTACATTGGCATTCACCAGGCCTGAATTTATATCAGATGTAAAGAAAGCATCTTCCTGTAGATTAAAGCAACTAGTCTTCACAACATTCCCTCATCCTAGCAGTGCAAAGGGCATTTCCAGGGGGAAATGACTGGGGCTTCTATGTAGCCAGATCCTCTCCAGCTGCTGGAACATCTCATTGGGCCCAGAGACAGCTGAATATAAGTTTGAGTAGCCTGGAACCTGTTCTGATTTACACTAGGGAATCCGCTCCAGGATTGGGGGATTGTAAAGTTAGTGTACAGCTACCTTTACCTGTCCCCAGGCAGTGTTATGCCGAGTTCTGCTTGGATGGATGGCAGGATCTGGCTTTTCATCTTAATCTTTATTTTCAAGACTGTTTTTCCACTCCCCCTATACTAGCAATAATGTTTTCCCATTAGTAATATATTCACAATCAATATCTTTCAGGGCTGGTGAGCACCTGGGATTTGCTTTGGTAATATCCCAACCTGGCAGCCACTTACTGCCTCATATTTTACTCATGACCACACTTATTGCTTAAATAAATGTCAGTTAATGTATGGTGATAATAGACATTGAGTGAACACATACTAAGATCTCTGGCCCCATCATTCTTAATCCTCTGGGCATAGATCTCTTGTGGTTCAACTGCCTCAGTGTAGTCCTCATCACCTCACTTTCAAATCCCCCACAGAAGGTTTTCCATCAGCCTTGCCATCTGCATGTGGGGAAGGGAGCATAGGGTGAAGTTCAATGGGAGATGTACATTTTATCACCTCAAATTCCACAGGGAATCTTGAAACAAGATGATAACAGCAAAAGGCAAATCAGTTCATAATTCCTTCTGTGAGAAAAGCTACTGCAGATGACAAAGGACAGATCTGTCAGAATTGCTGCAGTAAAATTACATACGTTTGTGACCAAAATGTTCTCATGGGAGCTGCAGAAATGTTAGTATATGCTACTCTCAAATTACTTACAGAATTGCTGGAATAGTCACATTGTTATTTTTAAACACCATTCTGAGGAAGTTCCCTTTCCTTTCTGTGCCATGTGGGCATAAATGTTTTAACCCTCCACATCACAAAACCTGTGCTCTTTGCATGCTGCCTTCTGCTGATCAGGAATCTCCACTCCATGATTCTGGGTAAATCATGCAGTGGTTCCTGTCACCATCCTCGTGACTGAAGTGGTGCTAACATCTCAATTCTCTTTTGATAATCATCAGCCGGAAGGAACTTTATTTGGTATCAAGCTGAAAGCCTGTGAGTCAATATCTGTCAGCTAGCCTGAGGGAAAAACAGCTCTGAGCCAAGGTGTTGTTATTCTACGTATAATACTATGGCTTTTTGAAATGGGCACAATGAAAGGGTGAATGAGTAATTTTTCCCACTGTGATTTTTCACTTAAATGACAATTCTCAAACACTACATAGGAACTCTCCAAAATGTGATCAGCTTTTCAAGTGGAACCCATTTATTGGTTATCCAGTCTGCAGAAAATGTACCAGGGAGAGAGACAAGCAAACAAGACATGCACCCTCCTATCCATGTCTGTGTCCACTTAAGAGCTGCTTTCCTAGATTTAAAAATTCTCCACAAACTGCCTCTACCCTCTCTCTGCTTTCACTTTCTGTTCTGCTGCTCATTCATTCTGCTTCTCCAGTCTAAACTCTTTCTCTCTCTTATATTGCCCCACTCCTGTTCTTTTGGGAGTCACTCTTCCATTTGTGCTGCCTTATCTCTAAATCTCATCTTTCTTCTCTTGGAACAATTGACTCCCTTTAGCACTGTAAATCTTGTCTGAAAACTAGAATCTAGTCAAAAACTGGAAAAATATGTCCATAAAAATGTTACAGAATTTATTTCCATTTCTTGTCCAAATTTTGACATTTTCTCAACAACTCTGCTGAAAACCTTCAATTCCACTTGTCAGAGAGTCTAAAGTATATGAAGGATGCCATATAAAACCATCACATATTTACTGCAAAACATATGAACAAATGAGTCCTAATGATCTTGAAGAGGGATTATTTGTTCACACAGAATCCAAATATACAACCCTTATTCATATAGGAGAGCATGTATACCAGTTGTCCCACTGATATCAATAGGACTACTTGCATGAGTAAGCCTTCTCCAAAGCGACTGAATGCTGCACAGTCGCACAGAGGATATTCCCACAAATCATCGATGTTTTTATACTATACCCATCATGTTATCCAAATATAGCCATCATCAGATTTTTGAGACAGAAAACAACTCTACCCAATATGTACTGTATGGCTTACTGGAAAAGGTTTACAGCTTGAACTCCCTGAGTCTCCCTTCATCAACTCCTTAGGACAGGAACCACATTTTTGTTTTTTGTTCTGTGTTTGTACAATGCCTAGCACATGGGGTCCTGGTCCATGACTAGGGCACCTAGGAGCTACAGTTATACAAATAAATATTACTAATAAACTCAAGTGAGAAAACAGTATGGGACCACACTTGCCAATTTCTGGACACCACAAGTAGGTGTATAACATTTATACAGGCATTCCTTTATTTACAATCCCTGTATTATTTTGACAGAAAAGTGCCAAAATACAAAAGGCTACTAAAAAAACAACAACCAAGTTGCAGAGAAGAAAATGCCTGGGGATACCAGTGCTTTGTTCCGTGAGGAACTGCTAGCAGAAAAATACACTGATAAAAAGTAACAAAGTGTCCTCACTCTTCCTTCTCCTTGAGGAGCACCCAGTTGTAGATGCCATCTGAGATTAGAACACACAAAAACAAACCTACATGTGCAACTAATTATATCAAAGACATGGGAGGGGTGAATAGAACAGATCAAATGCTGAAACCATATGATGCCACAAGGAAAAGCATGGCTTGGTTAAAAAAATGTAGGCCATATGGTCTAATTAGTGATGTACAATGCCTTTGTTGTCTACCAAATATAGAAAGCTGTAACTGGAAGTATATTGTCCTTTCTGGACTTTCAGATGTTTGTGCGCTACAGCTTCCTATTCCTGCTAGTTGTTGCAAAGATGGTAACGATAGCATGTCCCAATGAGCACTATTTCATTTTTCAGAGTAGCAGCTGTGTTAGTCTGTATCCTCAGAGGATACGGCTGCTACTCTGAAACCTGTCATTATGCAAGGCACTGCATTTAGCCGTATGGAGTGGAAATCCATCAACTTCATGAAAAAACTCGTACAGATATAGACAGACATCATCTTCCTTTCCAAATGCAAGCAGATGGACATTATACCAAAAGGACTAAAGGTAAAAAATCCATTACAATCTACATATCACACAGACTATGCTGAGAGACTGTGTCACACACTCTCAAAGAAACTGCGAAACCACCTGATCAGCATCCTATACAGCAAACAGGGAAAGATTAAGAATGAGCTCTCAAAACTGGATACTCTCATAAGAAACCAACCTTCCACACAAACTTCCTCATCGATAGACTTTACAAAAACTAGACAAGCCATTTACAAGACAAACTTTGCCTCTCTACAAAGGAAAAAGGACACTAAACTATCTAAACTGCTACATGCCACAAGGAGCCACAACAGTAGTTCCCTTAACCCACCCAGCAATATTGTTAATCTTTCCAGCTATACTCTTAGCCCAGCAGAAGAGTCTGTCCTATCTCGGGGCCTCTCCTTTTGTCCCTCCAGACCCACAAACATGATACAGTTCTGCGGTGACCTAGAATCCTACTTTCGACGTCTCTGACTCAAAGAATATTTCCAACATACCTTTGAACAGCATACTAACCCACAGAATCCCCCCTGCCAGCACTACAAAAAAATGGATTCTGCGTGGACTCCTCCGGACGGTCGAAACAACAGACTGGATTTCTACATAGATTGCTTCCGTCAACGTGCAAAGGCTGAAATTGTGGAAAAGCAACATCACTTGCCCCATAACCTCAGCCATGCTGAACACAACGCCATCTACAGCCTCACTATTTCATTACAACACTTCCCTCTTATTCAAGGAATGACTGAAATTGGTGCTTGACTTTTCCCCAAATTCAGATTCTTTTGAGAGAAGTAGAAAGAGAGACACAAGATACAATTGCCCATGATGCCTCTACAAGCCAGGTGTCCACTTAGAGGAGTGCTTTAAACAATGCCATTCTTCCTTTGACTACTAGAGGGATTCTATACTAGAACTATGCAGTCATTACGAGAACCTTTGTGTTGAGCTCAACTGCAGGAAAATCTTCTTGATTGTAGGGATGTATTAGGCTGTGGAGTATTTTCCCAAGGAAAATGGGTTAAATCCCATAATTTTGGGCATTTAAACCTGGACAAAACACTGGAAAGTATACTATAGGCCAGTGGTGCGCAAACTTTTCCAGTCGCGTCCCCCTTACTATTCAAGGAATTTGTCGTGCCCTCCCCTCCATTGGCACCCTTATTCTGTGCTGCTGCTGGCGGCGCCGCTGCCTTCAGAGCTGAGCAGCTGGAGAGCAGTGGCTGCTGGCCAGGGCATTCATGTTATTTGCAGTGCAGGAGGATTATTTTTTTTAATCCAGGTTCCATTCCACCCACAATACCTACTCTATTTTTATCCTGCTACCTCTATTACAGCAGCAGGTCCAGTTTCTTCATCCCCCCCCGCAAGAGAATCTCTTGTGCCCCCTCCCCAGGGAGTAGGGGGATGAGTCTCCCAGTTTGTGCACCACTGCTGTAGGGAACAATCCTATATTTCCAGAAAGATGGACCTAATTATTTTATATTTTACCTCCTGACTAATTTTTGAGATTCTGTAATCTGTGCAGACACTGAAATCCTCAATTTTTGTAGGCTCAGAAAATAGAGGGGGCCAGATCCTGAGCTATAGCAGAAGTAGGGGGCAGGGGAGGTGCAAAAATAGCTTAAAGTTAAACCATAGTCAGGGATCAGCATGGCACAGGGGCCTAAAAAACCCTTTCTTCCAATTCTTCTCCTGTCCACACCCTTTCTGGAGCAGTGTCAAACTAGCATGATCCTATGGGGGTTGCACTGGTGGTGTGGCATGAAACAGCTGCACCACTCTTGAAACTCTTACCCATAATATACGTGCACCAGGTTCTCTCACTGTTCTGGTATTTTAATGTATCTACATGGGATGCTGTTCTTCACCACTCTGAAAAATAAATTTTATTCACATTATACTTGGTGCTTGAATAAGGGTGAGGCATACATATTTAATATTGTTGCGGGCATTTTTGGAAAGCTCTGTAGGTGGTGATTCCTGCTGGGTTCAGGATCCTAGTCTGCTCTATGAAACTTAAATTTTTTTCTGGGCAGTCACAATTGCCAATTTTAAAATAAAAACATCTCAGCTAATTGGATCTTTCCCCTCTCAAAATATACAGTTTCAATGCCATTATAGTGACTTCCACTTAAATTAAAATTTCAGAATCAAGTAATTGGCATACAACAACAAACAAACATACACACTTAACACTTCCACTGATTACTGTGATCGTTTTTCATTGAATTACTCCGTGTGAATATAAAGGAATCATTGACGCTGGAAAGATGTCATGTGATTGCTAAGGAAAGTCAAAATTGAGAACAAGACCTCCACCCACCCCAACCTCCAAAACCTGAAATATGGAAGTTTAAGGAGGTGTATTAGTCAGACCTTGCAAGATATAGCTTAGGTGGGCTGATGCCTGGCTGCCCTGTGGTGGTATAATTTTCTACCCAGAAAGGGCTTGGGACTGCACAATTGATGTGAGCTATGTTTGTAACTTAAATGAGATCAAGGCTGGACCCAAAATGAACTGTGAGCACAAATCTGAGCAGGTGCACCTCTAACAACTTGATTTTTGCCACAATCAGGTCATTAGCATTTGCTAGATTTATGCCTGCAAAAAAGTGACCATCCTTCTTTTATTCCTCTAAGAACTGCCCTATGTAATGCTAGCTGTCATATGCACCTTGGTGGTCATAGGCATAAACAAGATTAACTGCTTATTTCAATCAAATAAGAATTTGACTGGACTTGATCAACACAAGGTGCTATACTGTACTATAAAACCATAGGATTGGAAGGGACCTCGAGACATCATCTAGTCCAGTAACCTGCACTCATGACAGGACTGAGTATTATCTCTAGACCATAAAGTAGTTCAATCCCTCGTCAATTTTCAGTTTGTAAATCAAAACTATTTAACAAGCACAAAAACACCCAAAATGTGTGCCAGCAAAGGTGTACATTCTAAAGACACATATAACTTCAAAACAGCGAAGCTTATTTAAAAAAATCATTGCCCTAAAGAATGTGGTCCCAAATTTATACTGAGTTCACGTGCACAGGGCAATTTATAGCCACATGCAAACCCACTGAAAATCTAGATTTATAATGGAAGTTCTGAGAGAAGGTCTGATTCTCTGCTGCCTTAAATTTTGTGCCAACTGGGTGTAAAATACTTCCATTCTGCTCTAAATTCTGGCATTTAACACTCACTTGGCAGAGGTGTAAATGACTACACAAGATGTGAGGCAGCAGGCAATCAGCCCCACACTTAATTTACACAGCATGTTGGGCTCCACTATAATACAGTGACTATAAATTAGAGGTGTCATCATTTTGTGTTCATCAGTCGTTTTGTGTCAATTCATCCTCAGTAGAATATGATCTGGTTCGATATAAAAATATCACCAGTATCTGTACAAATAGATTGTGTAAATAAGAAGAACAGGAGTACTTGTGGCACCTTAGAGACTAACAAATTTATTAGAGCATAAGCTTTCGTGGACTACAGCCCACTTCTTCGGATGCATCCGAAGAAGTGGGCTGTAGTCCACGAAAGCTTATGCTCTAATAAATTTGTTAGTCTCTAAGGTGCCACAAGTACTCCTGTTCTTCTTATTTACACAATCTATTTGTACAGATACTGGTGATATTTTTATATCGAACCAGATCATATTCTACTGAGGATGAATTGACACAAAACGACTGATGAACACAAAATGATGACACCTCTAATTTATAGTCACTGTATTATAGTGGAGCCCAACATGCTGTGTAAATTAAGTGTGGGGCTGATTGCCTGCTGCCTCACATCTTGTGTAGTCATTTACACCTCTGCCAAGTGAGT